>NW_004444223.1:1803673-1820760 GCF_000243295.1 Trichechus manatus latirostris
CAGGAGATCTAGTGCAAGAAACCTGGTTCAAAGTGGGAACAAAGGATTACCTTGAAGCTACATTTGCTTAGGAAGCACAAATACGTCATATATTGCTGTTTACCTGGTGGAGCTTTAAGAGGTTGCTCATGGAGATTATAGAGGGTCAGCGAAAAAGAGGAAGACCTTCAATGAGATGGATTGACATAGTGGCTGCAACAATGGGCTCAAGCATAACAACAATGGCGCAGGATCGGACAGTGTTTCATTCTGTTGTACATAGAATTGCTATGAGTCAGAACCGACTCAACAGCACCTGATGACAACAACAACATGGAGATTATAGAGCAAATAAAGCCCCCTCTACGAGCTACCTTTGATGATGACAAAGTGGAGAGAACTCATCTCCTGACTCATTTTAGGTTGTCACCGTGGGTGCACAAAATGTCAGTGTTTGGTGAGGTTTTACTGGACACTGACAGAAATCCTTTGGGAATAGTTTAACAAAGAGATAGGGCAGTGACGTCAGTGATGTGCTGGTAACCAGCTCTACAGAAAAAAAAAAAAAGAAAAGCCCTGATTGGTAGCATTTGCAGATTTTCATGGTGTAAATATCCCACCATGGTCAATTTCAAGCTACCAACATGATGTCACTGAATGGGGAGTTGAGAAGAGATGAGCACAGTCAGCCTCTACAAGCTGGTGCCAGTTGGCTCAGCATATCACTGAGAAAGAGCCAAGTAAGTGCTGTGGTCTCAACTCCCTGTTCAGACAGACAGAATCAGATTGGAGCTGTTTCCCTACAATCCAAAGAAAGTTATTACGAAGGCAGAGCTAGGAAAGACAAGATAGGTCTAGCATCACTTGCTGCTTCCTTCATTTAACCCTCTATCTACCTGACAAGGATAAAGCACATTTGGCCAACCGTGCGTCAGTCCCCAGCATTTTGATTGTTTCAAAGCAGACATAAAAGCATGTAGAAGGGGGAAAAATCAGAAGGAAATAATGTCTTCTTAAAGTATGTGACAATAACCTAGGGAGAAAATACGTGAGTGTGTAGGTACAAACTTAAATGGCCTCTGTAAAGAAAACAAGCTGAATTTTGAACTGAAGTCAATGTTTTGTTCTTGTTTTCTTTCCTTTTATTAGAAAGAAAACTTAGTTCCTAAGGATGCTGGCTTTCTTATCTTCCTCAGATTCCTCATTTCAGCAATCCTCTTGGCCAGAGATGCCTCATGGGAGAGCTTGGGTCTGTGATATTTTGGTAACAGTTACTGATGTGTTGATGCAGTCAGGGATCTCTCTGCACTCACTATGATGTAACTGCCTCAAGTAGAGTCCAAAAAGATGATGTCAAAGATATATACCAACAAATGGTGACCCTGAAGACTTCTAACGCATCTTTCATGGAACAAGCATAGCTGTGTTCATTGGTCAGGGTCCTTCATGATTCTCTGAGAACATATTTGAGCTGGGAAAGAACTGCTGTCAAGAACCAAGGATTAGTCATCAGTAGTGTTGGCTAGGAGACTAACTGGACATGCCAAAGAAATTAACTGCTAGCAGGACATTTCAAGGAAGTTAACTGCTTGCTTTGTGCCTCAATTTCCCCATCTAAGAGGGGAGACCACTAACTGTTCTCTTTTTCATAGAGGGAAACTATGCGGTTTCATGAATTAATTTACTGAAAAGAAAGATTTTAGAGAGAAGGCTCTGTGTATGATGGTCGTCTTAGCCGTGTTGCATTTTAACAATTCCTGCATTATCTCTGTTACATTCTGTTACTGTGGAACAGTGACAATCTAAAAGCAACTAGTTTTACTGTCGTGAACTCAAAAATATGCTTCTTCCAGCTGTGCTTAGTTGTATGCCTGCCAGTGGATCCTTTTGGGCAGGAAATATTAGTGAAAGAGGGTTAATGCTTCATCATAGGTTATGTATAAATAGTGACACTATAAAAGATATGGTATAATGATTTTTGTCATTCACTGAGCTATGGGATAAATGCAACATCTGGACTTCATATTCTGAAGCAAGACTATTCATAGCAACTGATGAGTATATTCAGCCAGGAGACTTTGCTTTTCTCTTCCTATCCTCCTTCATTCCATAGGGCCTTGATTAGAACACTTTAGAAAAATTTAACCCAAGTAAAGTTTAAAAATGGAAACCAATTATACTTATTTTTATCTGCATATTACAGCCTTGGCGTACTTGGCATTTCCTTCATCCCACAAGATCATAAACTGTTTGAGGACAGAAACTGTCTAATTCACTTTTGTAACCCCTGTAGCAATTAACACAGAGCTTACACATAATGCGCAGGCAATACATGTTTGTGTAATTGAGTTGGGCTAAGCGAAGTGGTCAAGAGCTCAGGCTGCTAACCAAAATGTCGGCAGTTGAAATCCACTAGCCGCTCCTTGGAAACCCTGTGGGGCAGTTCTACTCGGTCCTATACGGTCGTTATGAGTCGGAATCGACTCAACAGCGCACAACAACAAAGTTAAAAAAGGCAGTATATTCCAGTAGATGGATCCTGATCAAAAAGAGGAAAAATATGGAACAGAATTTCAAAGTCATAGAAACCAGACTTACTGGGCCTATTGGGACTGGGGGAACCCCCGAATCTATTGCCCTGAGATAATCTTTAAGCCTTGAACCAAAACTATCCCATGAAGTCATCGTTAAACTAAACAACAGTTTAGCTCAAGTAGTAAAGAATGTTTGCATTGAGCAGTACACTCTTTTAAAGAATTATCTGTAAGAGACCAAATTGACAACAAAACCAAAAAAACATGTTGTTGTCAAGTTGATCCCGACTTATAGTGACCCTGTAGGACAGAGTAGAACTGCCCCCTAGGGTTTCCAAGGCTGTAAATATTTACGGAAGCATACTGCCACACCTTTCTCCTTAAATTGACAACAGTAACTGTAAAACACAGAGAAATTTAGGGGACAGAGAGTCTAAGTTAACATTGGTGAAACAATATGGGTAGAGATAGCGAGAATGGTGACACAATGCAAACAATGTAACTAATGTCATTGAACTGTACGTGTAGAAAATGTTGAATGGGTGTATGTTTTGTTGTGTATGTTTTCACCAAAGAAAGGCAGGGTATGGCAAGAGTCAATAGATGCCAGCATATTCTACTTGATTTCTTGGAAATCGCCCTCATTCAGGTGAAAGTAAATTGAAGAATGTAAATAAGGTGGACCAATTTCTCAAAAGTTCTAAAAAATCCTAAGGACCCACTAGAATGTTGCTACTACTCATGGACTCTTATTAAGAAGATGGAACACTTACAAGATTTCCCAGAAATTACAGAGAAACCATGAAAGCCAAAAAGTGACTAAAAGATTAAGAAATTAGATAAATTTTGAATGACTCCAATAGGAAACCTGAGCTCTGCCAGCGACAGAGGTTACAAACAGGCTGCTCACCGACATGATAGGCCAATATCACATTCTCCCCAAATAACCTGCAGAGAAATGTCTCCAGATCTCAGAATTCTCAACCTCAACATTTTAACACAGAGGTCTCGCATCATAGCAATTTTTCAACTTGATAAGAGGAGCAAACTTGAGCTACTAAAAGCTCTGAGAAAAGATTAAGGGCTGGTAAGTATATATAGTCAGAACTGTAATATGCAAACCCATATTCTCTATGTCTTAAAGTACAGAACAAGAGCTATAATGTATAGACATAAGTAGAAGTCCTCGAAGTATGAAGGAGGGCAGACACAGGACGCTAAAAAGTTAGTTACTCTTAACATTGAAGAACTAACAGGTTAAATGTAGTCACCCCTTGGAATGACTCAAGCAACCAAGGTAAGAAAAGTATTTACACAAATTAAAAAAGAACAACAAAAAACTCAAACCCATAGCCGTTGATTCTGACTCATAGTGACCCTATAGGACAGAGTAAAACTGCCCCATAGGATTTCCAAAGAGCAGCTGGTGGATAGGAACTGCCAACCTTTTGGTTAGCAGCCAAGCTTTAACCACTGTGCCATCAGGGCTCCACATAAATAGATAATTTATATTAGGATATAAAAACGAAGTTAGAAATATTTATGCACAGAAGACTTTGAGTATAATGTCCTACATAGCAACTGCCATACTCTTCTAAAAAGGTCCTTCGGAGTCCCTATCAGAAATAAAATTCTGGGTCAGAAGGACCACACACTTGAACTAGTGTACATTTCTTAAGTTCTTCCTAACACCGAAATACAAAAGTAGGCCATGGCTAAGAAGGATTCTAAACTAAAGAGTGACAATGAAGCAGCAATCCTTCCTATGACACCCAATAAACAAACCAGTCAACAAATATTTCTTGAGAATCTATTGAATGCCAAGTACTATGGATGTCTTCCCTTATCTAAGTTAATAAGAATATATACGCATTTGCCTGAGTATATGTTATAACGGTTTACTCTTCTTGTCAGTATAAGAGTCAATATCTTAAGAGTTTGAACTTGATAAAAACATATAATAACTGCATTAAGCAGATGATATAAATAGGATGGAGAAACAATTTTTGGATTTTTTAAAGAATTCTATTGGAAAATACATTGCAGGTTCTTTTTACACCTTTTTGTAAATCTAAAATTATTTTGAAATAAAGAGTTAAAAAATACATTGGCAAATATTAAAATGAAAAGCAAATAAGTACTGTAATATATGAGTTGATCTTTTAACATTCTTGCTCTCCAAGTCAATAAAATCCTAAGAACCTGGAAATTCAGGATTCCACCTGTCTTCCCTCACCTTCATAGTAAATCAACTAGATTTACTTCTAGGCCTGTGATAGCGCAGGAAGTGAAGAAGCTGCAAGTGAAGAGAATTTTCACTATAGATGGGCTTATTGAAGTTATTAAATAATGTCGGTACTATTAAAAGCCATGCAAACACAAGAGAGAAAAGTTGACACTCATCTACAAAATGGAATGGCAGGCAAGATTGGCTTCTTGTGACCAAGAAATATATGATGTCATGGATTGAATTATGGCCCCCCAAAAATACATGTATCCATTTGGCTAAGCCATGATTCCCAGTATTGTGTGGTTGTCCTCCATTTTGTGATTGTGATTTTATGTTAAAGAGGATTAGGGTAGATTAAGGATTAGTAACACCCTTACTAAGGTCACATCCCTGATCCAATGTAAAGGGAGTTTCCCTGGGGTGTGGCCTGCACCACCTTTTATCTTACAAGAGATAAAAGGAAAGGGAAGTAAGTAGAGAGTTAGGGACCTCATACCACCAAGAAAGCCGTGCTGGGAGCAGAGTGCATTCCTTTGGACACGAGGCTTCTGCCCAGGGAAGCTCCTAGTCTGGGGGAACATCGATGAGAAGGCCGACAGAGAGAGAAAGCCCTCCCCTGGAGCTGACACCCTGAATTTGGACTTTTAGCCTACTTTACTGTGAGGAGATAAATTTCTCTGTTAAAGCCATCCACTTGTGGTATTTCTGTTATAGCAGCACTAGGTAACCAAGACATCTGATTTCATGAGACTATCTCAGTGAGAGTCCATTGGGAAAATTGCCCTTCAGTTTGCCACTCTAGCCTTTGACTCTACTGACTTTTAAAGAAATTGGTATTATAGAAGAGTGAAGATTATCGCCTTCTCTAGCCCCATTTCTTTTACTTTCCTTCCCAAACACACATCCACATAAATCCACATAGTAAGTAAGTCCCCTTGTCAGTGGTATCAGTGGAGTAGCCCCACTCTGACACCCCAGCTGCTAAATGGAGAGCCAAGGAGTTCCCAAAAGGACCACCTTTTTAATATTAGAGAGGAAATACAGAGGAGAAATTTTTAAAAGTGGTAGAATCATGTCTCCATTATTGTTACGATCAACAATTAAAGATCTATGGAATTAAAATAGAATGTTTCCTTCATTGTTGGGGAAAATGACTCCAATTCATCTCTTCAACTTTTAGATTAAAGAAAGAATGAAGAATATTAGGAAATCTGTAGTAAGAATTCATTCTTCTCCCGAAACATCCATTAAACAAAAATAAAAAGGTAATCTGTAGATTTTCTTTTTTCTTTAGAAACTTTATTCTCCAGATGATACTATTAGTTTAAAATTCCTTATTATTAAGCTAAAACAATCAGCAGGGAAAAAGCAAATATTGATCAATGTTTATGTCAAAAGCATTAGCATTATTAGTATTAATTTTTAATAGACTGTATTAAGGAAGTAAGCAAGTTTAAAATACATTTCAAAAATCTACCCATTTTCTTTAATTTTTCTAAAAAACTCAAAGAAATGCCATGGTAACTTGTAGTCTAACATGATTTTAAGGGAATCAACAGAAAGAAATGGTATTGCATGTTGATTCCCAGTTCTACCGCTCACTTCTGTTTGTCTAATTTATAAAATAATGGAATTGGACTTGTATAGAGGTTGCAACTGATGGCCCACTGGCCACATCCAGCCTGTGAACAAAGCAGTTTGACCAGCATAATGTTTTAAAAATTAAGAAATTTCACATTCAAATCCAGATTTCTGATTTCCCTTAAAAAATTATAAGTTTGCCAACACTGGGCCTACATTCCCATGTGAAACAATATGCTGACAATGAACGGCAACTATCCCCTTTGGGTAAGTCATGGACTCCTGGTGTTACCTGCCTGGCTGCTTAGGCATCTCAGATTTTTTTAAAAAAATATTTTATTGTGCTTTTGGTGAAAGTTTACACAGGAAGTTGATTCTCATTTAATAATTTCTATACATACTGTTCAATGACATTGGTTATATTCTTCACAATATATCAGCATTCTCATTATTTCCATTTTAGTTGTTCTGTTTCCATTAATCTAGCTTCCCTGTCTCCCCTTGCCTTCTCACCTTTGGTATAAGGTAAATATTAAACATTTGGTTTTATCTAGACAGTTACTTTGAGAAGCACAGTACTCACAGATGATATTATTTATTTTATGAGCCAATCTGTCATTTGGCTGAAAGGTGACATCTGGGAGTGGTTTGAGTTCCAAGTTTAAAGAGAATCTCAGGGCGACAGTCTTAGGGGTTCATCTAGTCTCTATGAGTCCAGGAAGTCTGGCCTTTTTTTAGGAATTTGAATTTTGTTCTACATTTTTCTCCCATTCTATCTGGGACTATCTACTGAGTCCCTGGTTGGAACAATCAGTTGTGGTAGCCAGGCACCATCTAGTTCTTCTGGTCTCAAGGTAGGTGATGTAGTTGTTCATGTAGACTGTTGGTTCTATAGACTAGTTTCTTCTTTGAGTCTTTGGTTCCCTTCTTTCTCTTTAGCTCCAGATGAATAGAGACAAATAGTTGTATCTTAGATGGCCACTCATAAGGTTTTAAGACCCCAGACACTACTCACTAAACTAGGATGTAAAACAGTGTCTTTAGGGACTATATTATGTCAATTGACTGAGATGGTCCACGAGACTATGGTCCTAAGCCCTCAAACCCAGTAGACCAATCCTATGTGGTGTTTGTTGTGTCTAGGAAGTATCCATAACTGTGCCCCCTATGTGCTTTATTTTATACTTAAAAATATGCAGCACACTTAAACATGTATATACATATGCCTACAGTTATTCATATATGCTTTCCTGTACATATTTATGCATACTTAAATATCTACCTACTTTGTTGTATTTTAAGGAACATTCCCACAAGCTACTAGTAGACAATTGTGATTATATCTCACTGGGCCAAACTTAGTCACATGGCTACATCTATCTGTTCTTGTCTTCTTATGAAAGAGGCATCATACAATATTTGTCTTTATATGCTTGACTTACTTCACTTATCATTATGCCCTCCAGGTCCATCCATGTTATACCACGTTTCATGGACTCATCATTGTTCTTTATGGTTTCATAGTATTCCTTTGTGTGTATGTACTACAATTTGCTTATCCATTCATCTGTTGATGGGCACTTCGGTTGTTTCCGTTGTTTTGCTATTGTGAATAAAGCAGCAATGAACATAGGAGTGCATATATCTAGTCTTGTTGTAATTTCAGGTCTCTAGGGTATATTGCTAGGAGTGGGATTGCTAGATTGTAGAGTAGGTCTATTTCCAGTTTTTTGAGGAAGCGCCAAACCATTTTCCATAGTGATTGTACCATTTTATAGTTCCATCAGCAAAGAATAAGGGTTCCAATTTCCCCACATCCTTGCCAACATTTAATGTTTTCTGTTTTTTTTTTAATCAGTGCCATTTTAGTAGGAGTGAGATGTATCTCGTTGCAGTTTTGATTTACATCTCTCTAATGGCTAATGAGCATCTTTTTATGTGTTTATTGGCTGCTTGGATGTCTTCTTTGGTGAAGGTTCTGCTCATGTTCTTTGCCCAATTTAATCAAAATTTGATCAGTTTTGAGTTAGTTTTTGTGTTTGGTGTGAGGTATGGGTCCTGTTTCAATTTTCGGCAGGTGGATATCCAGTTTTGCCAGTACCCTTTATTAAAGAGACTGTCTCTGCCCCACTGGATGGACTTCGACCCCTTGTCAAAATAGTACTGAAAGAGCAATACAACAAGAAAGATGAATAAAAAGTATCCAAATTGGAAAAGAAGTAAAATTATCACTATTTGCAGATGACATGATCCATACAAGTTTGGGTTTAGTTCTAAGTTCTAAATTCTATTCCACTGGTCTACTATGTGTCTATCATTGAACTAGTACCAGGCTGTTTTTATCACAGTGTTTGTATAGTATGTTTTGATATCAGGGAGTGTGAGTCCTCCTGCTTTGTTCTTTTTCTTCTATATTGCTTTAGCTATTCAGGGTTTCTTTCCTTTCCATATGAAGCTGGTCATTAGTTTTTCCATTTTAGTAAAGAATGTTGTTGGGATTTGTATTGAGATTGCATTGAATTTGTACATTGCTTTAGGTAGTATTGACATTTTCACTATATTAAGTCTTCCTATCCATGAGCACAGGATGTCTTTCCATTTTTGTAGGTCTCATTTAATCTCTTGTAGCAGTGTTTTATAATTCTCATTGTATAAGTCTTTTATGTGCCTGGTTAGGTTAATAAGGAGCTCTGGTAGCGTAGCGGTTAAAGTGCTCAGCTGCTCAGCGAAATGTCAGCAGTTTAAACTCACCAGCTGCTCCGTGGGAGAAAGATGTGGCAATCTGCTCCATAAAGATTACAACTTTGGAAACCCTGTGGGGCAGTACTACTCTGTCCAACAGGGTTGCTATGAGTTGGAATCTACTCAACGGCAGCGGGAATGGGTGGTTAGGTTAACCCCTATGTATTTTATTAATTTGGAGGTTATTGTAAATGGTATTGTTTTCTTGATTTATTTTTCGGAGTAGTCTAGAGGAAACCAACTGATTTTTGTGTGTTGATCTTGTATCCTGCAACGTTACTAACTTGTTCTATTAGCTTTCTTGTGGAATCTTTAGGGTCTTCTATATATAGGATCATGTCATCTGCAAATAGTGATAATTTTACTTCTTTTCCAATTTGGATACTTTTTATTTATCTTTCTTGTTGTATTGCTCTTTCAGTACAATGTTGAATAAGAGTGGTGATAATGGGCATCTTTGTCTTGTTCCCCTTCTCAGAGAGAAGGTTGTCAGCCTTTCTCCATTGAGTATGGCTGTTGGTTTTTCATATACGCCCTTAATTATGTTGAGGAATTTCCCTTCTATTCTTATTTTGCTGGAGTGTTTTTAACAGGAAAGGGTGTTGAATTTTATCTACTGCCTTTTCTGCATCAATTGATGTGATCATGTGGTTCTTTTCCTTTGTTTATGTGGTGGATTACATTGATTGATTTTCTGATGTTGAACCACACGTGTAATCCTGGTATGAATCCCACTTGATCATGTATGGTTTTTTTTGATATGTTGCTGTAGTCTGTTGGCTAGAATTTTGTTGAAAATTTTTGCATCTATGTTCATAAGGGACATTGGTCTGTAGTTTTCTTGTTATGTTATGTCTTTGCCTGGTTTTGGTATCAGGGTTATGCTGGCTTCATAGAAGGAGTTTAGTAGTATTCCTTCCTCTTCCATGTTTTTGAAGAGATTGAGTAGGATTGGTGTCAACTCTTCTCTGAATGTTTGGTAGAATTCTCCAGTATAGCCATCTGGTCCTGGTTTTTTGTTTGTTTTTGTTTTTGGTAGTTTTTGATGACATCTTCAATCTTTTCTTTTGTGATGAGTCTGTTTAAGTTCTCTACCTCTGTGATAATTTGGGTAGGCAGTGTGTTTCTAGGAATTTGTCCATTTCTTCTAGGTTTTCAAATTTGTCAGAGTATAATTTTTCATAGTAATCAGTTATGATCTTCCTTATCTCTGATGGATTGGTTGTAATGTCACCAATTTCATTTCGTAATTTGGTTATTTGCCTCTTCTGGATTTTTTGTCAGTCTAGCTAGTGGTTTGTCTATTTTGTTGATCCTTTCAAAGAACCAACTTATGGTTTTGTTAATTCTTTTGTCTTGCTATTTCCTAATTCATTTATTTCTGCCCTGAACCCTGGTGGTGTAATGGTTAAGAGATTGGCTGCTAACCAAAAGGTCAGCAGTTTGAATCCACCAGCTGCTCTTTGGAAACCCTATGGGGCAGTTCTACTCTGTCCTATAGGGTTGCTATGGAAACCCTATGGGGCAGTTCTATTCTGTCCTATAGGGTCGCTATGAGTCAGAATCCACTCAATGGCAACGGTTTTGGTTTTTTTGGTTTGATTTTCATTATTTCTTTTTTTCTGGTTGCTTTTGGCTTCTTTTGCTCTTTCTTTTCTATTCAAGTTGTTGGTTTAAGTTAGTGATTTTGGATCTTTCTTCTTTTTTAATGTAGGCATATATTGCTATAAATTTCCTTCTGAGTACTACTTTTGCTATGTCCCAAAGGTTTTGATATGTTGTATTTTCATTTTTGTTTGATTCTAGGAATTTTTTAATTTCACTTTTGATTTCTCGTATGACCCAATAATTTTATAGTCGTGTATTATTTTGTTTCCATGTACTTATTTTTTTCCCTTATTTATCTTGTTGTTGATTTCTAGTTTTATACCATTATGGTCTGAGAAGATGCTTTGTATGACTTCAATCTTTTTAAATTTGTTAAGACTTGTTCTGTGACCTAGCACTTGGTGTATTATGGACAATGATCCATGTGTGCTGGAGAAGAATGTGTAGTGTTCTGATGTTGGGTGGAGTGCTCTATATATGCCCGTTAGTTCCAATTGGCTTATGGTTTTATTTAAGTTCTCAATGTCTTTAGTGATTTTCTTTTTAGACATTCTGTCTATAAATGAAAGTGGTGTGTTGAAGTCCCCTACTATTACTGTGGGGTTTTCTATTTCTCCTTTCATATACGTCAGAATTTGTTTCATGTATTTTGTGCATTGCTGTTAGGTGCATATATATTTACAATTGTTATGCCTTCTTGTTGAATTAACTCTTATATTATTATGTAATGTCCTGCTTTATCTCTTGTAACAGATTTTGATTTAAAGTCTGTTTTATCTGATATCACTATGGCCATCTCTGCTCTTTTTTGTTTACTGGTTGCATGAAATATTTTTCTCTATCCTTTTATTTTCAGTCTGTTTGTGTGCTTGTGTCTAAGGTGGGTTTCTTGTAGAAAGCAAAAGGATGGATCATGTTTTTTTTATCCATTCTGCCACTCTCATTCTCTGCCTTTTGCATGGGGCATTTAGACCATTTACATTTAAGGTTATTACTGAAAACAAATTGTCTACCTCATTCACTTTATTTGCTTTTTGAGTGTTTTGTATCTTGTTTGTTCATTATCCTGATTTTTCTGTTGTTTGTATTTGGATGCTTTCTTGTGATGAGCTTTTTTGTTAACTTGCTTCTTTTCTCCTGAGTGTTTCTTTTTAGTGATTTCTTAGTGGTTACCACATTACATGACTTAAAATTACTACAGCGTCTAGCATAATTGTTAACATACAACCTTAACATAATAAATCTATTCCTGAAATGCTCCTCCCTCCTCCATTTCTGTTGGTGTGTCTCCATTAACATCAATATACAGCCTATATTCTATAAGTTTAGTTTGTACTTATTTCTTAACAGTCTTGCCTTTCCATTTAGAGTACTCCCTTGAGTAATACTTGCAAAGCTGGTCTGGTAACGGCAAATTCCTAGAGCTTCTGTTTGTTTGGGAATGTCTTGATTACCCTCTTGTTTTTGAATGACAACTTTGCTGGGTAAAATATTCTTGGTTGGCGATTATTTTGGTTCAGTATTTTATATACGCCGCTCCATTGTCTTCCGGCTTCTAGAGTTTCTAGGGAGAAGTTCGCACTGATTCTTATGCAGGACCCTTGCTATGTTAAATTGTGTTTTTCTCTTGCCTTCAAACTTCTCTCCTTGTCTTTGGTTAAAAATTTTATTAGGATGTATCACGGAGTTGATCTTTTTGTGTCTCTTCTGATTGGGGTTTGTGTAGCTTCCTATATTTGCAGGCTTGGTTCTCTGCTCAGGTCTGGGAAATTCTCCCTGATTATCTCTTGGAAAATTGTTTTTATGCCTTTATTGTTGTCATGGTGCTCTGAGATTTCAATAATTCTCATGTTAGATTTCTTAATTGACTCCCACATTTCGTCTTGAGTTTGTTCACTTTTGTTATTTCTCGTTTCTCTTCAGACTTGATAAGTTCAATTCCTTGTTGAATCTCTCATTTTGTTCCTCCATTTGCTTCCTGAACTCCACTAGTTTGTTTTCTGTTTTTCTTTAAGTATACTTATCACTATAGTCTGAAAATTATCAAATTCTTTGCATTATTCTGGCCTCCACAGGAGGGATTTCCTCTTCTTCATGTTTTGCTTTTCAGTGTCCTTCTTCTCTTGTGATTTTGTGTTTTTACAATTTTTTTTTTAACTTGAGCCATTTTGTTTAATTTTTTGTTGTTGTTTATTGTGGGATCCGCATGCTCGGTCTCTGGGATTCAATACGCATGCGTGGGGTGGGGGTTCACTGGACGCCTCCGCTGGCGTGCACGATAGGAAACGACTTTCCTGTGGTGATGGTGAGGTTTTGTTTTGTTTTTTTCCCCTCACCAGTACCCCTGCACTGGCACACCCACTACTAGCCCTGGTGTCCCGCTGTGGGCTGCCTCCTGCTTGCTTGTCAGTCTGGACTGTTCTCCTCACTCTGTTGCTCTTGCAGCTCTTCCCGGTCCTAGTGCCCGTTAGTTTCAGGCCTCAGTGAGGTCCAGCAGTACTCTCACGCAGAATTAAGTCTTCCTTCGCCACCCCCGCCCCCCACTTGCGTGGCCTGTGAACTCCCATGGCCAATTTGTGCCGCCTTAAAAAAATATGGCTAGACCTTCCTCAGATAAGGTTCCTGCGTTCCCTGCTTGCAGTATTATCCACTCCTGTCCCCAAATGGCTGTGATGAGCTTGTGCTGCCTATGTTAGCGGGTAGGATTTCTCAGTTTCTGTGATGACCTCATTCCTCCTCTCCACCACTTCTGAACTCACCCCAATTCTCTAATTCCTCAGCTGCTGTCTAGAGTTCCGAGATCTCAGTCTATGCTGGTTTTCATTCATTGTTCAGTGTATTAGTTGCTGAGGGAGTAGATGGGAGCATCCACTCATTTCGCCATCTTGCTCCACTCCTCTTAGGCATCAATGTTCTTGATGAAATAGATTACTTACAAATTATCTTCCAGCTCTAACATTCTCATGTTAGTGTGAGCCATATAGCAATGACCATTTAACTTCTCTATGCCTAAGCTCTATCTGAAGATGAGGATAATAATATCTGTCTGCCACTTGAGCTTTATGGGGGTAGAATGAAATAATGAGCAGTGAGTGCCTAGCACAGTGCCATTGCATGTAGAAAGTGCTTAATAAATAGTTGTTAGCTGCCATCGAGTCAACCCCTAGGCCACTGTGATCCATAGGGTTTTCATTGGCTGACTTTCAGAAGTAGATTGCCAGGACTTTCCTCCTTGTCTTAGTTTGGAAGCACTGCTGAAACCTGTTCAGCATCACAGCAACACACAAGCCTCCACTGACACAAGTGGAGGCTGCACTTGAGGTGTATTGGCTAGGAATCAAACCCAGGTTTTCCACATGGAAGGCAAGAATTCTGCCACTGGACCACCACTACCCTCTAATAAATAGTAGAGACAATGATAAAGGCAAATGATGGTGAACATGATGACACCAATGTGATTCTATAATCGTCAGTTCAATCCACAACAAAATTAACACAGTGATTCTTCTCTTCCAAATGCAACATTATTCCCATTTTTTAAAAAACCAATTACTTGCCTCTAATTTTCAGATACAGTTTGCTCAGTTAATATCAAATAGGTTGGGATTCCCAAATGATATGCAGCCAATTAAAAGAAAGCAGTATTCTTTGAGTGTCTCTGCTTCTCGTATTCTCCACTTCTGGTTGAACTAAGCTATCAGTGTTTGATTTGCAGTAAGCTTTGATCCTACTTATTGCATTTGCCAAGTACATTGTTTACCATTGGTTATTCTTGTTAAACATAAATAACTACTGAACAGAGAGCTCATGCTGTGCTTTCTTCTCATTCATACAACAGCCACAAAGTGAGCCCACTCTGGATCCCACAGGAGTCTTTGTCTTGATGTCTTCACCATGTCAAGTTGCTCTGTAGTCAGTCTACCTCCTGGACATTCACTAGTTTATTTACTTGACTGCACACTCCATATATTAGACTCTTTTATTAAATGATAGTATTTAAAGGAACTGTCTCAGGTGTATGACTGGCATAGATCTGTTCACACTTAATTCATTTTTTAATTACATTTAACTTGTACATACTGTGTATATGTATATTTTAGAGACAAAAATAATTTTAAGTTTAGTTCAAAAACACTTTAGCTAACAAAATTTCAGAAAAATAAAATAATTTATACAACTCTCAGAATTTGTTTTATTGACATTTTTACTTGTAATTGTATAAAAAGTTACTTATATCACCTCAGAACCTGTGGTTGATTAAAGAGAAACAAAGTTACCCTTTATGATGACTTTCAGTCTGGCGTATAGTTGAAACTGAGATGATTTGACCAGAATTGCCAGAGGGAAACTTAAAAAGTCAGTACAGTCTCACTTCCACCCACCACCTGATCCTTTCTCCTCTTGCCACTGCAGTAACCACTGTGGCCCAAGCCTCAACTCCTTCAATTTATACTCTGAGGGGCTCTCAGAGAATTATTTTCGCACAAAAGTATTTTTGTGTCAGTTTTCTGCTCAAGATTCTTAAGTCATTTGCTATAAACCAAAAATAAGCTCTACAGTCCTACACGACTGGGGCCCTGTCATGCTCTCTACGCTATCTTCTCCCACTTCCCCTTGAAAAACCCTGTGCTCCCACCAAGCCTGACTACTGTCTGTTCCCTGAACACATCCTTTCTTGAGACCTCTGGGCATCTGTCTGGCTGTATCTCTTCTCTACCCTTTTAGTCCCACTCTTCCTCTCCATTCAACTCAAGCATAATTTTTCTCTTCCCTGCTTCCCTCAGGAAGACTTAGCTGCTTCTTTTTCTTTACTCTTCCTGAACCTTCTACACATGTAACTATGGCAGCTACTGTGTTGATTGGGTTGTTTGTGGACTTCTTGAAAGCAGGAATTAAGCTGTTATTTTTTGATGTTATTGCTGTTGTTTTTTCTCATTCTTTCATCTCATACAGTGTTTGTTAACTATTGAATAAATGGACCTGCCTTTACAGCCTAAATACTTGCAGACTCCATTCTACAGTCATGAGATGGCTCTTGCCACTGCTAAAATTAATTTCAAAATATATTTTTGCACATTTTTCTTTTTATTACATTTTACTGTCCTTGGGGACACTCCACCTGTCTGTGCTTAATAACTACTATTAACAACGAACTATCTGATCCTATTAATATAGTAAAAATCATTATTTTGCTTAATCCCAAATTTCAAAATATTTAGTCAGAGTGATCAAATTACAGACAGAACTTAAGAGATTTTTACTTATAATCAACCAATCTTCAAAAATCAGAAAGTTTTTTTCTGAGCCTCTTGATACAGTTAGGTTCTCATGAGAATAAACATCCCCTGTTCCATTCATCATTTAAATCGTTCTTTTCACAGCTAAAGGCATGCACTCTGCTAACCACTTTGGAGAGGTAGTATTTGCAGCTCCGATCATTATAAAATATGGCTAACTCTTACACTAAATGAGCCAAAGCCTAAATTCTCTACAGTGTCATAAGTGTGTTTCTTATTAATTGAATGCTTTGGATATGTCCACTACTCAACTTAGTAAAATCTCTCTTTTGCATGTTTAACCCAAAACTTGAATGTGCTAACTTGCAATTCAGAGCCATTCACAGAGAAAATTGTGGCTGTGTAGAATGGTATGCTCTCTGTGAAAGGCTATGCACCTCAGTGGTTTCAAATTCATAGCGGCTTTTTTGTGTGTGTGTGGTAAACATTTAGTTTACCTGGGTTCACACCCCTTGACTTTAACTTGGACAAAGCTGAAAGCTCGAGGTAGCTAGAACTACCCAGTTTTGCATAGTTTCTACCCACAACCGTCAATCTCTCTCTGGCAATAAAAGGAGACTAAACCTTGGTTTGCCCTATGCCACCTAGGAAGACGATGAATCTTTCATTGACTCTGAGCCAAGGATGACGTTCCCTAGCAAATGTAAACCCTGAACGTTCTACCAGTTCTATAATTTGGAGAGTCAGATTTTCTACATACAATGAGGCACATTTCCTAGACTGGCTACTTGAGCCAGTTCATTCTAAAAACTGGTGCCAAGAGTTTGCACAGTGATTTAAAAACTCTTCCTTTTTGATTTTTTAATACTCAATTTCATTTCCTTGGTTAACATTGGTGTCATATCAGATGAAGTCACCAAACCTCAGAGAGGAGAAAACTTGTCTCCAAAAAAGTGGCATATTATTCAGAGGAGATATTTAGGCAAAACTGAAAAGAGAAATGATTAATGCACAAATTTGGTATGATCATAGCTAGTCTGCAGACTTGTGTGGTATTAAGAATCTATACATGATTTTTAGAAAATGACAATTCTACCCACAGCGATTTACAAATACAATGTAATCCTGATCCAAATACCAACAACATTCTTTAAAGAGATGGAAAACTAATCACTA
>NW_004444223.1:1822758-1846480 GCF_000243295.1 Trichechus manatus latirostris
GAGACTAATGGGGCACAATAGTCAAGGGACAAGGACTAGAAGGCAGGAGGGGACAGGAAAGCTGTTAATAGGGAACCCAAGGTTGAGAAGGGAGAGTGTTGACATGTCGTGGGGTTGTTAACCAATGTCATAAAGCAATAGGTGTACTGACTATTTAATGAGAAATTGCTTGTTCTGTAAACTTTCATCTAAAGTAAAATTAAAAAAAATGAATCTATACATGGTTTTAGATAATCTGAGGTTTAGTGCAGGTAGGGAGAAAAAGGCGAAAAATGGATATAAACATAAAAACAGATTTTTTTAATTTTTAAAGAATTTTTTCCCTGCAAGTAACAGAAGTAAACCTAATTCCCTAAAAATAAGTTTCAATATATATGTATCTTCTTCCTTTGCTTCTAATTAGCAGGACACATTTTCAATAAAAACAGTGGCTCACAATACACACTTGCTGGAGCCAAGAAGTGATTTTTCAACTCTCAGAACTTTGGCGAAGTCAATGTCACATAAGGGACACTGTGCAGTGATTTCTGGGGTTCCACTGACCATCTAAAGAGGAGAGGATACCAGCGCTCCCATAACCAGGCTTGCAGACGTGAGATTTGCTTTACCAAACTGAGATGAGTTTAAATATTTATGGGACAGAATGAAATATGGAGGCTAGTTGTCTGGGGAATAAAGAATAATAAAATTTGAAAGATAATGGTGAGGACTAAAAGGAGCTGAAGTTATTTTTACTTTGCAGGTGTATGGGTTTTAGATCAAAGACTCCTTGGAAAGATATTTCTTTTTCAACCGTGACTCAAGATACTTCTAGTGTGCCCTCAGCAAAATATCCAAGTGAGGCTAAATGTACTAAACCTTCATCTTAAAAGCAAACTGTATTTTAAAACCTACACAGACCTAGACGTTGTTACAAATGCAAATCAAGCCACTTTTCCTATTCTTTGAAGATTGAGCCTTTGAGAAAATCAAACCTGCTGTCAATAAGGACGATAGAGAATTTCCTCCGGACTCTTCAAATGGGATTTTTCAAATAGAAAAAAATAAAACTAATTATAATATCAAACTCTTCTACAGAGAGCTATTCTCGACTAATAGTATAATACATTCCAGATAAATGAGGGGGGGAAAGTCTGTAGTTTTGCTTCAAAGACAGCACTGGAGCCACTAAGTGAATTTGAAAATCTGTTTGTATTTGAACTTTCAAATTAATTAAATTTACTTTAACTGGGATGGTAAATACACAGCATTTTGTCAGAGCTCCTCCTAGATCACTAATTGGTTGTGGCATCCTTTGGCTTCTGAGCCTGAATACACTCAGAATCTTTCTCAACATATCACTCAATCTGCCCCTAACGATAATAGCTCAGAGTTCCTAATCCTATGTGTTTGGCATTTCTGCTCCCAATTGTTTTAAAATAACACTTGATTAATTTTTATGTGCTGTTGTGTGCTGTCCCTACAGGACAGAGTAGAGCTGCCGTATAGGACTTTCCTGGCTGTAATCTTTACAGGAGCAGATTACCAGGTCTTTTCTCCCAAGGAGCCGCTTGTGGGTTCAAACTGTGACCTTTCAGTTAGCAGCCGAGCGCTTAACCATTGCACCACCAGGGCACCTTTCTTACGTGCTACTACCATGTATAAATGAAATGGTAAGTAAATTCCTTTAAAAATAAATGCCTAAATAGTCTGACTAAACAAAAAGCTGATCAAACCTTAACAAGAGTACATTAATGGGGAAAATACATTCCAAAAATAATGACATTTATTTGACTGCTGTGGCAAAAATTCTGAAATATTAACTCCAAACACCACCCTACAGAATGGGTGACACTATCTTCAACTCCCAGCATATATCTAACTTAAACTCTAAAGTTATGAGTGTTTATGATTTATCAAAATAATGAGTAGAAAATACAATGCAATCCCAATCCAACTACCAACAGCATTCTTTAACGAGATGGAAAAACTAATCATTAACTTTATGTGGAAAGGAAAGAGGCCCCAGGTAGGTAAAGCACTACTGAAGAAGAAGAAGAAAGTAGGAGGACTTACACTACCTGACCTCAAAGCATACTCTACAGCTACAGTAGAGCCTGGTACTGGTACAACGACAGACACATTGACCAATGGAACAGAATCAAGAACCCAGATGTAAATCCATCTACCTACGGTCACCTGATCTTCGACAAAGGTTCAAAGTCCATTAAATGGGGAAAAGACAGTCTTTTTAACAAATGGTGCTGGCAAAACTGGAGGTCCATCTGTAAAAAAATGAAACAGGACCCATACTTCACACCACACACAAAAACTAATTCAAAATGGATCAAAGACCTAAATACAAAACCCGAAACTCTAAGGATCATAGAAGAAAAACATAGGGGGGTCAACGCTAGAGGCCCTAATATATGGCATAAATAGGATACAAACCATAACTAACAATGCACAAACACCAGAAGATAAGCTGGATAACTGGGATCTTCTAAAAATTAAGTACTTATGCTTATCAAAAGACTTCACCAAAAGAGAAGAAGAAAACCTACAGACTGGGGAAAAAAATTTGGCTATGACAAATCGGACAAAGTTCTAATCTCTAAAATCTGTAGGAAAATCCAACACCTCTACAACAAAAAGACAAATAATCCAATTAAAAAATGGACAAAGGATATCAACAGACACTTCACCAAAGAAGACATTCAGGTAGCTAACAGATACATGAGGAAATGCTTGCGATCACAAGCGATTAGAGAAATGGAAATCAAAACTCAGTGAGATACCATCTCACTCTGACATTACTGGCATAAATCAAAAAAAAAACAAAAATAACAAATGTTGGATAGGCTGCGGAGAGATTGAAACTCTATGCACTGCTGGTGGAATGTAAAATGGTACAACCATTTTGGTAAACGATATGATGCTTTCTTAAAAAGGTAGAAATAGAAATCCCATACAATCCAGCTATCCCACTCCTAGAAATGATATCCTAGAGAAATAAGAGCCATCATATGAATAGACATATGCATACCCATGTTCACTGCAGCATTATTCACAATAGCAAGAAGATGGAAACAACCTAAGTGCCCATCAACACATGAATGGATAAAGTACATACACACAATGGAATACTATGCAACAATAAAGAACCATAATGAATCTGTGAATCATCTCACAACATGGGTGAATCTGGAAGGCATTATGCTGAGTGAAATAAGTCAATTACAAAAGGACAAATATTGTAGAAGACCACTACTATAAAAACTCATGAAAAGATTTACACAGAAAGAAACAATCTTTGATGGTTACAAGGGAGGGGAGAGATAGGGAGGGAAAAACACTAACTAGACAATAGATAATTGGTAACTTTGGTGAAGGGTAAGACAGTACAGTACACAATACTGCGGAAGTCAGCACAACATGACCAAGGCAAGGTCATAGAAGCTCCATAGACACATCCAAACTCCCTGAGGGACCGATTAATGAGCTGAGGGCTGGGGACCATGGTCTCCGGGGACATCTAGCTCAACTGGCATAACATAGTTTATAAAGAAAATGTTCTACATCCTACTTTGGTGAGTAGCGTCTGGGGTCTTAAAAGCTTTGAGTAGTCATCTAAGATACTCCACTGGTCCCACCCCATTTGGAGGAAGGGATAATGAAGAAAACCAAAGACACAAGGGAAGGATTAGTCCAAAGAACTAATGGACCACAACTACCACAGCCTCCACCAGTCCAGCACAACTAGGTGGTACCCAGCCACCACTACCAACTGCTCTGACAGGGATCACAATAGAGGGTCCCAGACAGAGCTGGAGAAAAATGCAGAATAAAATTCTAACTCACAAAAAAAGACCAGACTTACTGGTCTGACAGAGACTGAAAAAATCCCGAGAGTATGGCCCCTGGACACCCTTTTACTCAGTACTGAAGTCACTCCTGAGGTTTACACTTTAGCCAAAGATTAGACAGGCCCATAAAACAAAACAAGACTACTTGGGCACATCAGCTCAGGGGCAAGGACGAGAAGGCAAGAGGGGACAGGAAAGCTGGTAATGGGGAACCCAAGTTTGAGAAGGGGAGAGTGGTGACATGTTGTGGGGTTGGCAACCAATGTTACAAAACAGTATGTGTATTAATTGTGTAACGAGAAACTAATTTACCCTGTAAACCTTCACCGAAAGTGCAATAAAAATAATAATAATAATCAGTAGAATTGGAATTTTACTCAGAGCAATATGATACACAGTTAGAACCCAGTATTGCAAGTTAAAATGGTTTTAAAAGCATATACTTCTGAGTGCTAAGTTCATTTATCTGATTATCCTGAAAAAGAATTCATTGGTGGACTTCTTAATCAATCATAAAATATTTATAGAATACCTCTTGAATTCAAGAATTACCTGATATAAGTAATGTAATCAGTTTATAGCACTTTGGAAGTCCAAATGCTAGTGGACTTCTCATTCCATGTTGGGCAGCAGGGATTGGGTCAGGCAGAAGGGAATGAGATAGAACCACATGTTTCAGGACAATTCCAAAAAAAACGAGTCATAGATTTGCCATGATGTTTAGGTTAATATACCACTTTGAAATGTAGATGATGTATAAACATAAATAAAATTCAAAGGCAATCCATAAACTGGGAGCATTATTTGTGATGGACAATTATATCATTAACATACTGATGATTAATCATTAATATAATAATCAAAATATCAATAATCATGTAAAGAGGTCTTATAAATAAATACAAAAACATATGTAGAAAAATAGGCAAAGGGTTTCAATAGGTGATTCACAAAGAATATAAACAAATTTTCACTATATCATGAAAATATATTTAACCTCATACATATACAAAACTGTATTTAGAGAATTAGTGAAATGCACAGCAAAACAAAAATATCATTAACCAAGATGGAGTTATAAGACTAAATGCTGGTGAGGGTATGGTGAGATGAACATTCTCATATACAACTCTTGAAAAAGTAAATTGATATGAACTAATGTACAGCTCTGCTTTCTCTTTCTTCTCCCCCAAAACAAACTCCTCCTTTCCTTCTGTAAAATAATCTGACAAATATTATAAAGAGCCTTAGAAATATTCACTCATTTTGATCCAGTAATCCCAACTTCTGGGGCTTTATCCTTAAGATATAATCAGAAATGCAGCCAGAGTTTTATTGACAAGGATTTTTACCAAAGTTTTAATAATAGCCTTAAATCCCAAACTCCAAAGCATTGGAAATGACTTAGATGACCAATAATGGGGGTATTAAATAAATTATGTTGTATTCACTTGATGGGAAATTATACAGAAAATAAGAATTAGATATAAAAATTCATCTTCTGTATAATGTAATTTTGTAAGTATAGTATGTAAGTATGCATAAAGACAAAACTTAGAAAATACATCAAACTATTCAGTAATTTCTGCATGGTGATGATTAAACTATGTATGAATTTTTTCTTTCTAGTCATTTTTTTCTAAGTAGTTTAGACTGAACATGTATTACTTTTGCATTAAAATTTATTCTGAAAAATTAAGGCATCACATCATTTGATATGAAAGCTTCATATTATTATGAGAGAAAACAGAAGACCAAAAGGACCAAAAAAGAATGTTGATAACTAAAACCATGGTCCCCAACAGTAGATATTATGATACTATAAAATGTGCACAGTAATTCCCAGCAAGGCAAGGGCTGTAGAAAACACACACCAACTGGTTATCTTGGATTACTGTGTGTAGAACTTTGGGGGTGTCTGTTTTGCTCTTGTCCTTCCCCTCTCCTTTGCTTCCCTAAGTTCTCTTCTTAGGCCTTTCACCTCCATGAAATCTCTCTCCATCTCAACACACCGCAACCTCCATTGCACTAGAAACCCAGAGTATGTGTTGTCTATACCTCTCATAGGGCACTTAAATTATATTGTCCTGGTTTTCTGTTTTTTAGTTTAGATTTTTTTTTTTTTACATTTAGACGTTTACTCCCCAACTGGATTTTTAAATTTCACTAAGGAAGAGACAGAGTCCCTGGGTCGTGCAAATGGTTAATGTACTTGGTTGCTAACTGAAAGGTTGGTGGTTAGAGTCTACCCAGAAGCACCACAAAAGAAAGGCCTGGTGATCTAGTTCTGCAAAATCAGCCACTGAAAATCCTATGGAGCACAGTTCTACTCTGACATACATGAGGTTGCTATGAGTCAGAATCTACTCCACGGTTTAGGGAAAGAGATAATATTAAAAACTCTTTTGTAGCCTTATTTAGTTATTCAAGAAATATCTGTTCAGCCCTTAATATGTGCTAGACACTCTTTGAGGTACTAGGATATATAGACGAAATTTTAAAGACAGAGAAAGAAAATCTCTTCCCTCAGAGCTTACAGTCTAATGGAGGAGCCTGGTTCTTGGCACCATGTTCTATCCAATGCAAGCTCACAATAAATTACGACAATGGTGGTAACAGTGATAAAGACAGAAAGAATGACAAAGAACAGTGCATCCATTTTCTACTGCTGCCATAACAAATTACCACAAAGTTTGCAGCTTCAAACAGCATCCATTTATTATCACACAGTTTCTGTGGACCAGAACTCTGGGTACAGTGTGGCACAACTGGGTCCTTTGCTCAGTCTCACAAGGATGAAATCCAGATGTCGGCAGGGCAGCTTTCCTTTCTGGAGGCTCTGGAAAAGAACTTGCCTCAAGCCTGTTAAGGTTTTTGGCCAAACTCAGCTCCTTGCAGTTGTAGGACTGAGGCCCCTGTTTCTTTGTTGGCTCTCTGTTGGGAGGCCTGTACATCCTAGAGGTCTCTCTCTAATCCTCACACATGACCTCCCCACACCTTAGAACCAGCAATAGTGTGTTGAATCCTTCTCACACTTGGAATCTCTTTAACTTTTTCTTTTGCTGCATATCTCTTAGCTCCAGCAGAGAAACTGTTCTGCTTTTAAAAACGCATGTGGTTAGACTGAGCCACCTAGATGATCCAGGATAATCTCAACATTTTAGGGTTCATGACCTTAATCATATCTAGAAAATTCTTTTGCCATGTGACATAACATATTCACGGGGTCTACGGACTAAGGTGTGGATAATCTTTGGGAGGCCATTCTGCCTACCACAGTAATAGCAAACAAAAACTGTGTGGAAAAACTTCTGACTGAAATATGGATTCAACTCAAAAAAATTCAACAGGATTCCATGAATCTCCACAATTTTTCTTCTTATGAGAAACATTTCTACCATAGGCTTGATTTTCTAATGACCAGATCTAGAACAATCTATTCACTTATCAATGTTTTTAATTAGCCGAAACTGCTTTTAGATGTAGTTGAGTTTTCTAATTACCCAGTTCCATGTTTTGAGGTCAACTAATTTATTCTTATTTAGTCCTAACATCAGTCAGACAAGGAACAAGAGGAATTTGTTTTGGGGGAGAAAAAAGAGAAAGCTGAGCTGTGCATTACCTCATTAGACCCTAAATTATGCCACTTCTCCACATGACAAGATCAGATCCTGCAGTAAGTAAAAAGAGCACCTGGGTGGTGAGAGCATTAGAAAGAAGATGGACCTTTGGGAAAGCTGTCTGGCATCTTATGGAATGGAAAGAACAGAATGGTCAAAGGACTAATCCTGTGTCACCACAGAGTTTCAAGAGATTGTGGAGGGGACAATGCCAAATTCATATGACAGACAGCTCTTTTAACGCTTGTACAGTGCCACTTATTCATCTGAGGAGGCAAAGGAAATGCTTTCAACCGGGATCCCAGACACAGAAAGGAGCCCAGGTTTAAACGCCCCTTCCTGCCAAGGACAGAGTGCTCCTCAACCGCATCTTTGCCCATGAGGTGAACCAGCTGCCCATGCCACTGATTACATCACATCATGAAGAGCGAAGAAAATAAAATTGTGGGTTTTTTTTTTTTTTTCATAGCATGAAATGTATTCAAAGCCTGTTTCCATGGCACTGTCCAAGTACCAATGCTAGTTGGGAAGAAAAATAACTTTAAAATGTTTTAATGTGATGAAGTTTTGGATTTTTTTTAAACAACCAAATTAGAAAATGCAGGCAAAGGTATTTTGTAAATTGGGAAGCCAGAAGTTTTTTAAAAGTTGGTTTTTATTATTACTCTCGGTTCCAACTCTTTTATCTCACCAACGAGAAAACTGACCCCAGAACAGCTTGACTTGCTCAAGATTGTCGTTCTCTTGTTCAAAGAATCTTCAAGGGATTTCCATTGTCCACCAGAAGTTTAAACTTCTTAGACTTTCATTCAAGACCTTTCTCATCTTGATACCATATACCTTTCAAATCTAATTACCAATTAATTACCGAACAGCAACCAAGGTCAAGACAATATTTAGGTGCTGCTGGGATAGGCAGAGTCACAAAATATGGTCATTCCCTAAAGGACTTTACAACCCTAGTATTTCCCACGTGAACATTAACTGTATAATTAAACTCATCTGCCTACTATGCCCCAAACTAACCCTCGACTTAGCCACCTTTGCATCTTTACTCATGCCATTGCCTACATCTCAGGTGCTCTTCACCATCACTGCCTCTTTCCTTCAAAATCTCACCCATCCTCCCAGGCCTGGCTCAAATGCTGTTTCTTTTAGGATGTCTCCCCACATACTACTAGACCAGTGGTTCCCAACCAGGGCCAGTTTGCCTTCTCCTCACTCCCGCCACCTCTCAGGGACACTTAGCAATGTCTGCAGATAATTTTGGTTGTCACAATAGGGTAGAGTGTGCTACTGGAACCCCACAAACAGAGGCCGGGGATGCTGCTAAACATCTTACAGTGCATAGGCCAGCCCCCACAACAAAGACTTATTCAGCTCAAAATAGTGCTGAGGTTGAGAAATCCTTGACTAGAAGGAAGTAGTATCTCCTTCTCTGCACTCCTATAACACAGAATGTGTGAACAGCATTTTGGCATTTAGCATATATTTTCTTTTCTCTTAGCTACTTTTTTCCTGTCTACATGTATTCTTCTCCTAAGTGATTTGGAAGTTTTTAAAAGAAAAGAACAATTTTATGTTTGTCAGTATCACCTTCAATGTTTAATTCCATGTGTATAGTAGGCATTAAAAAAAATTTATTGGTAAGAGTTATAAAATATTTTTCTGCTCTTCAGTACTAATGAGCACTCCAGGCTTACAGTTATCACTACCACATTTCACCCATCCCATATCCTCAGAATGCTCTCATTTTTATTCTGCACTTTCAAACCCTATGCTTTCATGAAGAAACAAAAGTGAAAGTGAAAAAAAGTACCACAATCCCATACTGGTCAAATGAGTCTGGCTTAAATAGAAAAGGCAGTTTGTCAAGTCCAGCACAACACAAACACGTGTACCTAAATCTCATTTGATCACCCATTCCCCCACATCCACCCTTCATTACAGTCCTTTGCTCTTTATATACAACTTTTCTAGATCTTAGAGTAGAAAGAGGAAGAAATCAAGTACCTCTGGCAATCATTCCACTTTCTTTTAAGGCTGACATTGGGTAAAATGCTGTAAAATCAGGACAGAATTAAAAATTCTAAATGCCCTGACCACTGAAGATCATCCTGCACTCTAATCCCATAAATTCAACAAAATTACTACATCCTCCATAGTGTCTACTACATTGGTGCTTTTTAAAAATACTAATTCTTTCCAAAAAAATCTCTCTTCCTTTCTTTCTCCCTCTCCCCCATTTTTCCTCTCTTCCTCTCTCTCTCTTCTCATGCTTCTGTTTTGCCAATGCCCTCAGCACGTGTTTTGTCTGCCCAGAGGGAAATTAAATCTATTGCCATCAAATTGATTCAGACTTATAGAGATCCTATAGGACAGAGTAGAACTGCCCCATAGGGTTTCCAAGGCTGTAATCTTTATGGAAGCTGCCATATCTTTCTCCAGCAGAGAGGCTGGTGGGTTCAAACCACTGACATTTTGGTTAGCAGCCGAGCCCTTAACCAGTGCACCATGAGGGCTCTTTAGAGAGAAATTAGCAGTGGCTAAAAGGAATGGTCATTGTTTGACATTCCCATCCTAAGAATGCTGGAAAATAAGAACAAATATTTCCTTGAGTACAAGTTAACCAAATAGGAACATTTCCAAAAACTCTGGCCTATCCCTATAATTACTCTAATCCATAAAACACCAGGGAGAATAGAGTCACATCCTTATTAAAATATTTATCTAAAACAGTGGTTTTTCACTGAGGGTAGAGTACAATTTTGTTCCCCAGACAGGATTGCCAGACTTAGCAAATAAAAATATAGGATGCCCAGTTAAATTTGAATTTCAGATAAAGAACAAATAATTTTTCAGTGTAAGTAAGTCTCAGGCAAGTTTGGGACATAATTTATACCCAAAAAAAACTTTTCTTTATCTGAAATTCAAATTTAACTGAGCATCCTGTGTTTTATCCAGCAACCTATTCCAAGGCGACCTTTGACAATGTCTGGAGACATTTTTGGGTGTCACAACTGGTAAGGCGTCTACTGGCATCTAGTGGGTAGAGGCCAGGGATAATGCTAAACATCCTACAATGCACAGGACAGCCCCTCACAACAAAGAATTATCCAATCCAAAATGTTAATAGTGTCAAGGATGAGAAACCTTGATCTAAATGACCTTTGAAAACATCTACTCTCTCTTCCTCTTTTAACCTGCTCTAAGCCTTACAACTACTTTCAAAGTTGGTCAGCTTGGAGGCAAACCCAGAAAACTGGAACCATTTCTGTGTGGCCCAGAAATGTTACCTATCAAGCAGATGCATTTAAGCTATCCAAGAATGGATTCCTTCAGACTTCTCCAATAGAGAACATTAATCAAGCCCCTGGGTGGCCTCTGGCTGGGAGGAATAGGAGGTACAGAGCTTGGGACAAAATTTTTGTTTAAATATTTTTCCAAATCTTTTTCCTCACCCTTAATTTTATTTATAGAAAAGGAAGGAAGGGAAGAGTGAAAACACTGGTTTGGAATGGGCCCTGATTAAGTCTACTCTCCCCTACTTTTACTTTTTTCTTGACCTACAAAGATAACATTGTTTGAGTTATTAGCAGAGCTTAACTTTCCTTATTCAAGCTCCTTCGCTGATCTCTCTGGTCCTGGATGTGGGAAAGTTGCTTAAATAGAACCCACCCAAAGAAGTTATTAAGTATTACAAAAGGAAAATGAAGGCATTGATGAAACCTACTCCAGATTATTTGGGGGATGGCCAAATGTCAGAAGCCTGTGAAATAACACGAAGTGGTGTACTGAAAATGTATTCATACGTCAATTCTTGCCACATAAGGTTTGCTTGCAGGCCCCAAAGCAAGCAACCTGGCTCATCTTAGTAAAGAGCCAGCCAAGATAATCTAATGACCTAAGAATCTAATGACACTATACGCCGTCTCTGATCCTACTTGGTTTTAACAGACCAATTTTTATTGCTTCTCTTCTGTGAGTGTCTGCAATGATTCCCTGCCACTGCTTACTGAAACATCTTCTTAAATTATGAGTTGAGTTTTTTAACTCCAGTTTTTAAAATATTAATTCAGCATGTTATTAATTACTGATATGAATTTTTGGCAGGACTGGATTAAAGAGGAAAAATTGCTTTAACCACTTTATCTAACTAAGGAGGTACTCATCATACACAATAAATTTTTACATGAAGCATAAATAAATTTAGGAGGGGCATATCATAGTGGAGATTTTGGGAAAGAGGTTCTCACTTCTTTCTCAGTCTCTTTGGCCACATCATTCAATCATCAGAAAACTTTCAGAAGATATAAGAATTTTCCATTAATGTAGCCCCTACCAGGCCTCATACAACTAACCTCTGAAGGAACTTCTTTTTAAAACTCTCTTCGTGGTCTGACAAAGACTGGAGGAACTCCCAAGACTATGGCCCTAACACATCCTTCTGAACTAGAACTGAAGCCATTCCTGGAGACCACCTTTCAAGCCAAACCATAGACAGGCCCATAAAATAAACAATAACATCTGAGAGGAACGTGCCCCTTAGAACAATCAATTATATGAGATCAAAAGAGCAACATTTACCCAAAAACAAAGATGAGAAGGCAAGAAGGGACAGCAAATCAGGACAAAAGGAAAGGGGAACCTAGGGTGGAAATGGAGAGAGTGCTGACACATTGTGGGGAATGTCAAGGAACACTTTATGTACAGTTATTGAATGGGAAACTAATTTGCTCTCTAAACTTTCACCTAATGCACAATAAAAAATTTTAAATAAATAAAATTCTCTTGGAACATTCACCCTGTTGTTACTTATATTAACGTTCACATTTCCTTGTGGACACTTAATTTCCAGTTGCTTTTTAGATCTACTTATTTAACAGGGATGCATTTCAACTGCAGTCTTTCCAACTGTTAGGCAAATAGTTCCTCTTAATATTTAGGCTACCCACACAATTTGCATTCCCAAATGCAAAGAATTGGAGAATTGGAAGATAATTTTCAGAATCCTGAAGGCACTTGTATGTTTCCTTGGAGCCAACTTTCCCAAATAATTACATTAATCCCTTCAAGTAAGTTAAGTAATTGTAAGTAATTCAAATAAAATGTTATTTTGAGAAAGGAAATGCTACTGACTCCTGGCTCTAATTTTCATCCTATTTGGGAAATCACTTAGACTCCACCTCAGCCAGTAGAGATGGCAGTGATCCTCATGACTAGAAGTCCCCAAAAATCCTTCTGCCATTAGCTCTTTGCCTAAAAGACAATAGAAAATCTCCCTAGCCCAGTATGTTACAGCATGCCTAAGGAGTCTTTGGTTGGAACCACATGAGTACTTGGTTCAGTCTCCACAAGGACAACTTTCTTCAGGAAGTGCAAGGTACCATCAAACTAACAATCAAGATGACTTCACTAAGATTCAGCAAATATATGAAGACTAAAAAGGGACAGAGACATCCTCCCCAGAATTTAATACCATTTCAAGGAAGTTACCTTCCTGCCATTTTAAAGGCATTCAGCTCTTACATGCTTTTTAAAAGACTTAAGGTGATTTTATGTACAATTACATACTTAAAAAAGAAACTAGATATTTTTTGTGGGAGAAGTCTATCATGTCTTAAAGCAAACAGCTGCTTTTTATCTAGGAGTAATGTTAGACATTAAATAATTTCTGTAGCTGATAATTCAGTACCAGCACACTATTTTACAATGCAAATTTCACTCAGCTGTTTCAGAGTGAAATTCTTAGAATTACTGACAATTATTTTCATTTGCCATTGAGGCTTGATTTAGTAGCCAGGTGAAAAGTTGTTCCTTTGAAATTCATCCTCTGTTTCTGAGATTCCATGGTAAGCTCCTGTCCTAATTATGGACAAGTTAGCTTGTGTGTTTGTACATCTCATCTCAGAAGATAACCAAGGCAATATGGCCAAAAAATACTATAAAAGACTGAGCTTTTCTAGTCGTTACTAAAAATCCAATGAATTAGAATGCTTGTTAGTTGTTTTTTTTTTTTTTTCAGCTTTGGTGGACAAGATTTGTTTACAAGAGAGATAAGACATGCTGATAAAAATAGAACTGGCCCAAACAAGCTGATTTATGAAGTAATATTTAGTACTTTCAGACTTTTCTGTGGCCAAGATGTTGGGTACATAATTCATGTAGGATTTACTGTAATAACCCCCCATGGACCTCCCTTTCTGTCTGAACTCTCACTTTTGTACAAGTTATCTCATCAAATCTGATTGCAAGAAATCAAGTCTCTCCTTCTCTTTAGGCCACAAAAACTCAGCCCCCAAAAATCAGCAAATAAAAAACTATAATAATAATACCTAACACAGACAGCATTTACTATGTGCTAGGCATTGCTCTAAGCTAAATTATCTTGCATAATCATCGGACTGACCCTATGAGCAGAAACCATTATCATTTCCATTTTATATAGGAGGAATCTGAGGCCCAGAGAAGTTAAGTAATTTGCATAGTATCACCCTGCTAGTAAATGACAAAGCCAGAATTTGTACCCGGGCAGCCAGACTTCAGACTCATTCTCTTACAGTTGTATTATGCTGCCTCTCCTGACACTATAGAAAAGCATTTATTGACTTGGGCGTAGAATTTTTTCCTTTGCCTATACTTATGAGAATGGACTCGACGGCAATGTTTTTTGTTTTTTTTATATTCTTGTATTACATATAGGTATATAATTTAAATGGGATCATAAGAGGTTTTTTGTGTTTTGTTGTTGTTTTTACTCAAGTTAATACTAAGGATGTTTTTGCAAGCTTTCATAGAGTAAATAAAAAAGTTAAGTCTATTGTTCTCAAAGCATAGAACCAACTGAGAGTTCACAGAACCGGTTTGTCCTGATTGTAATATAATTTGCCTCAGGAAACTTGCTACTTGAGACAGGTGGTAGAAAGGAGAATCTCACTGAACTAGACTTTTGATCCTAGATCTGAGAGACACAGGGCAATTATTTAATTTCCCTGGTCTCATTTCTTTTCTCTTGTTTGCAAACGAAAGTATTAAATTATGTAATCTCCAGATTCTATGCACTAAGGAACCTGAACATACACACTTGGAAAAGAAACACTCAAGAATTCGTATCAAGCCTACCGCCAAGATGCCCAAGAGGAAGGTCAGCTCCGCCGAAAGGGCAGTGAAGGAGGAGCCCAAGAGGAGATCGGCGAGGTTGTCAGCTAAACCTGTTCCCGCAAAAGTAGAAACGAATCCAAAAAAGGCAGCAGGAAAGGATAAATCTTCAGATAAAAAAGTGCAAACAAAAGGGAAAAGAGGAACAAAAGGAAAACACGCTGAAGTGGCTAACCAGGAAACTAAAGATTTACCTGCAGAAAATGGAGAAACTAAAAACGAAGAGAGTCCAGTCTCCGATGAAGCAGGAGAGAAAGAAGCCAAGTCTGATTAATGTTTGTCTCCCATGTCTTATCAGTGGTCCCTGCATCTCCCTTCTTGTACAATCCAGAAGAATATTTTTATCAACTATTTTGTAAATGCAAGTTTTTTAGTAGCTCTAGAAACATTTTTAAGAAGAAGGAAATCCCACTTCATCCCATTTTTAAGTGTAAATGTTTTTTTTTTTTAAGAGGTGAAATCATTTGCTGGTTGTTTATTTTTTGGTACAACCAGAAAATAGTGGGATGTTGAATTGTGGGAGGCTTTTGATGGTCTTGGGCGTCAACGTAACATTCCATAAGTGGGGGCAATTTTTATATGCTGTAATACAAAGCATACTTAATGGCAGTTTGGAGTTGCAGTAATGCGTTTATATGTCTTGAACTTTAAAATTACTTCTATTTCCATGTTGATTTTTAGTAGAATTGTTTCCTAAAGAAAACTGCTCCCTCGTTATGGCTCTGCTTGTCAGCATTGTGCGTTCTGTAACATCTTTGCTCGTGGTAGTCCAGTTTTCCTCATAGCTTTGTTATGTGCTGTGAAAGGTTGAACATTTGAGTGTGTAGTGTGTGTGGCATTAAATTGTGAATTAGTGGGACTTACGTTGTAACAGCTTATCAACAGTTGAAGATAACTGGTTATTTGATACCCTCTTAAGGAAAATTTGCCTCCAAATTTAAAGCTGGAATTTAGAAAATTATAACTACACATGGCTTTTTAGATTTTTGGTACATTAAGAATTCTGTACAGATTGTTCATAATGTCTCTGTACTTATCCTCAAAACAACCAATAAAATACCAATTATGAAAGAAAAAAAAAAAAGAATTCGTATGAAGCACTACCTTACCAATGTAGTGTGTGCATGTGACACAAATGCTCCACAGAAGAGAGAACAAGGTGGAGCGACAAGAAATATTTTCTCAAAGGCGCCTGAAAGAATTTTCAAGAGGGATCATGGCTTGTGCAAAGGCCTGGCCAGCCCCAGAGGAAAGGAGGACGTAGGTGGTGCTTGTTCACAGTGCCCTTTCCTAGCAGTGCGTCTTTATATCTCTGCCCGCACCCTTCAGTCTCCTTGTTCATGCCACATATTTAGTTTCACTTCCTGCAGCTTCTCTTTCTACCCTAGCAACTGTGAAGCCTACATGAACTTGTCCTTCCTGAGTATCTAATATCTTTAGGGCCTGGCTCCAGATATCTTACAATCAGAGGTGTGTTTTAAATACTTAACAACCAATCAGAATAGACGCCAGCTATAGCTGAGGCAGGTTCTGAGGGCCTCTATGGCACCAAGTTTGAATCCTTTAGTTTCTGGATTGTGGGGGGCAGGGTGGGGGGCAGTGTTCAGAAGATCACAGGGGAGGAGCCATGCAGCTGGGATGGCAAGCTCACAGACCAAATGGAAGAGACGCTGGCCTAATCAGGACAAATAACAGCTGTAAACAACCAGTTTGCCAATGCTAGCATGTAACAACTGAATAGAAGTCCTGCCAATAACCAAAAATAATTGGAAATAAGATTAAAACACACACACATAGCAGCTGCTCCAAAAAATCTTTCATCCTTCACTCTAAATGTTAAAAATTCTCTCTCAAACTCAAGGAAAGCCCACCGCCCAGACTGTTTTTTATAGCCCTGTTACCCCGAGATTCTCTGTGGTGCAGAGATGGGTCAGTTCCTTACAAGCTACTCCTATCTCTATAGTTGTTCCAAAGAAGTCACCTTTCTAGCATCTCCATCTCTCCACTACCCCCATCAGGACCACAGTGACCCAAGAGCAGTTTAGGTGGAAGTGAGGAGGTACTGGGGGTAGGGGGGTGTCAAAGGCTGTGACTACTTAGACGTTTATTTATTTTTCATTGTCACATGACTTCATCTATATGTGAGATCTTCAAAGTGGTAGCAGACTATATGTGAGAAATGGTATGTCAACATAGTTGGCTCTTTTTGGGACCAAACAAAGAGCCAAAGAGTCTGCATTTAGTACCATGTCCTGGGAACATGTGTGTATCTTAGAATGGCCATTCTCAGTGCACAACTCAAGCTCACTGTTGTGTCCCTTACATGTCCCACACCACCTTTTTCTCTCATGGTAAGAAGGAATTTCATTTATTGGACATAAGTACTTCTTGGCACTTAGTATCCAATATACAAAATAAGCAACCAATCATTGAATTATCTTGTTCTATTATAACCTAATTGGTTACAGTGAGTGTATACGCGTGTACATGTGTTTGGGGTAGGGGTAGAACTAAAAAGAAAGAAAAATAACTAGCTAATTATGCTTAAGCAGTGTAAACACAGCTAAATATCTTTTCTTTCACATAACTACCCAGTTTTGGATTACTCAATTGAGAAAGCAAATCAGCTGAAAATAAGCATATTGAATGAGAATTCCCTATGTTAACTCACATGCTTCTTCTGAAACTTCCAAAACTTAAACAGTTATCTGGGTATCATAAAGCAGGTATCACTGTGCATAACATGGGCCACTATAATATATTTGATTTGGAAAGTAGCCAAAGATAAGAGTCCTAATGAGAGAAAAATACTAGTAAAAACATTATAAAAGCAACATTATCAAACCCAGAATAAGCTGTTATTTATCTTAGTTTATTTATATTAATTCCTTTAGATTTCATGACCCTAACTCAGAGTTTTCCCTTATCATTTTATTTCCTTATCCAGAGATGTTTGTAGATGCTTATATTTCTGAAAGAAGGTGCTAATTGAGTTGTTCACATTAGCACTAGTGAGCATTTATTTAACAGGGGTTAAAAGCAAGGTAGGCAAAGAAGGGGACAGCTGAAAAAATTGCTATGCTTCTGTGGCTTTAAAAAAATCCATGTTTTATGAATTAAAACCGCAGAAAACTATCATGATGTCTAAATATTTTAAAGGAAATATTATGCTTCACAGAGGTCATTCTGGCACAGGTGTTGGAGTTTTCCATGTCTGCCATTAAGAATTCAAGACATCAGACCCTTGATGTAATCCTTATAAGATTATAAATCTCCATGATTTTGATTTACTTGTTTTTATGGGACTCAGGGCTGATGCTCAAATACTTACATTTCACGATTGCATTCTTTTAAATTAGCATCAAGATTTTCTTTCCTATAACTTAAAAATAAATTATTTATGCTTTCAGTGCTGAATGAAATATATTTAAAGTACAGTAACGTGGGCTCCTTTAGCTACTATAAATATTATGATGTTGGGAGGAAAAAAATACCAGCATATGTGCTAACATAGCATTGATCTTAACAAAAACTCTAAAGTGCTTTCTGTGAAAATAACAGAAAAACTCTGCACACTAAACATCCATGCCCCGGGGAAAACATTTCCTTTTTTTAAAGCCAAAATTAATGCCTGAATGTTTTGTGAATGTTTGCAAAGCAAGATTTATGGACAGGTCTTCTCCCAGCTCAAGCTAAGAACAAAATGATGGTAAGTATATTTATTGCCTAATAGTCAGGCAATTCACACCTTCTGAAGTACAAAGACTTTCAGTTCAATAGCAGAGAATATATTTGCTTACCTACCAATAACATTATTTCTATCTCAGACTCTTCTCAGAAATCTGCACTTGCATATCCAATAGCCTACTCAATTTCTCTTCTTCTATGTGTAATAGATATTCCAAACTCAAGACATCTGAAACTCAATTTCTGTTCTTACTCTTAAACTACTCCTTCTGCAGCCTTCTGCATCTCAGTTAAAAGCAAAGCAATCCTTCCAGTTACTAGACTGAACTTGGGAGACATACTTGAATACTCTCTCTCACATCCAAATCCAATCCATCCAGAAATCTCATGGTTGTACTTTCAAAATATGTACAGGATCTGACCACCATCATTTTCCACCTGGATATTGCAACAGCCTCCCAGTCGTCTCCGTGCTTCTGCCTTTGTCCCACAACAGTGTCTTCTTAAAACGGAAGGTAGACTAAGCCTCTTAAATTTTAAGTCAGATTATACTCCTTCTCTGCTCCAAATTCTCTTACAGTAAAAGTCAAAATTCTTACAATGGCCTAAGAAGACTCTACCTGATCTGTCCATTTGTAACCTCTCATACCTCTTCTCCAACTACCCTTTTTTGCTCACTGCTCCAGCCACACCAGCCTTCTTGCTATTCCTTGAAAATGCCAAGCACATCCCAGGCTTACGGCGTGTGCTCTGGCTGTTCCCTCTGCCAAGAATGTTCTTTCCCCAGAAATTTGCATGAATTCTTCCCCACAACCGTAACGAATTTACTCAAATGTCACCTTCTCAGTGAGGCTTACCCTGCCTGACCACCCGATTTAAAGTTATATCCCTCATTCCTCTATCCATTTCCAGCACTCCTAGTTACTGTTACGCTGCTTTACTTTTATTTTTCCATAACATTTATGAAGTTCTAGTTTGTACTATAGGAGCCCAGGTGGCTCAATGGTTAAGTGTTCAGCTGCTAACCAAAAGGTTAGTGGTTCAAACCCACCCAGCAGCTCCGCTGGAGAAAAACATGGTGATCTGCTCACGTAAAGGTCACAGCCAAGAAAACCGTACAGGGCTGTTCATCTCTATCACATGGGGTTGCTATGAGTCAAAAATTGACTCAACGGCACCCAACAACAACAACTTTGATATGATTTACTTATTTCTTATGTTTGTTGTTTACAATATTCCCCCAGCCCTGGCATGTAAGTACCACAAGGGAAGAGATCTTTGTGTTTAGTTCACCCATATACTTCAAGCACCTGAAGCAGTACCTGGCACATAGTAGACACTCAGTAAATATTTGTTGAATGAATGAATGGATGAGTGCAGTACTTTGTCAAGTAGTGGGAATTCACTGTTTTCATTCTTGCAATCATTCAGCAACAATTTTATCAATTACCTATCTGTACTCAGTCACTGGGTGGTTAATGCACTCAGCTTCTGTGAAAGTTGGGATTGTGTGTCAACTTGGCTGAGCCATGATTCTCAGTGGTTTGGCAGTTATGATGTAGTTTGGCAGTCGTATAATGATGTGATCACCTCCATGATGAGATTTGATATAATGTGATCACCTCCCTGATGGGATCTGCTGTGAGTGGCCAGTCAGTTGATAGGGAGTTTCCTTGGATGTGTGGCCTGCATCCAATATAGGTGGACTTTCTGTGGGATACCATGACAGTGGATAAGGCATCTGTAAGTCCACGGATGGTAATTTTGGCATAAGCACTGCATGCAGGGAAGGCAAATCCACATCCAGAATAAGTGTCTATTCCAGTAAGGACAGTGGAAGTGGTCCAATGTAATCAACTTGCCACCAGGTTGCTGGCTGATCACCTGAAGGGATGGTGCCATATCAGGGACTCAGTGTTGGTCTCTGCTGCTGGCAGATTGGGCACTCAGCAGTGGCTGTAGCTAAGTCAGCCTTGGTAAGTGGAAGTCCGTGTTGCTGGGCCCATGCATAACCTCCATCCCTGCCACCACGGCCACATTATTCAGGAACCCATTGAGCAATGACGGGAGTAGCTGGGGAAAAAGGATGACTCGTTTCCACAGAAAACGTCATCCTATCCACTTGATTGTTAAAATCATCCTCTGCTGAGGTCACCCTTCAGTGAGCATTCACATGAGACACAAATATCTTCACTTCTTTGGCCCATTCAGAGAAGTCTAACCACATACCTCTTCCCCCGAAATCCTTGTCTCCAATTTTCCAATAATGTTCCTTCCAAGTCCCTGACCATCCAGCCAAACCATTGGCCACAGCCCATGAATCACTGTACAATCGCACATCTGGCCATTTCTCCTTCCAAGCAAAGTGAACAACCAGGTGCACTGCTCAAAGTTCTGCCCATTGGTAGGATTTCCCTTCACCACCGTCCTTCAAGAAGGTCCCAGAAAGGGGCTGTAGTGCTGCCACTGTCCACTGTCGAGTGATGCCTGCATATCATGCAGAACCATCTGTAAACTAGGCATGAGTTTTCTCTTCTTCAGTCAGCTGATCATAACGAACTCCCCGTGAGGCCATAGGTGCAGGCTGGGAGATGGAAAGTAATATGACAGAAGTGGAGACCATGGGCATTTGGGCCACTTCCTCAGGTAACTTACTTGTGCCTTTGGGTCCTGCTCAGGGCAGATTTTGTATATACAATTTCATTTAATGATGGAGTGCTGCTGTGCACATCTAACTTTACGACTCTATGGGTCAGACAACACCCAGTTCATGATGGGCAGCTCAGGCCGCATGGCGACTTGGTGTCCCATGGTTAAGCACTCAGTCTCCACTAAGGCCCAGTAACAAGCCAAAAGCTGTTTCTCAAAAGGAGAGTAGTTATCTGCAGAGGATGACAGGGCTTTGTTCCAAAATCCCAAGGCTCTGTGCTGTGATTCACCAATAGAGGCCTGCCAAAGACTCCAAACAGCCTCTCTATCTGCCACTGACACTTCAGGCACCATTGGATCAGCTAGATCATATGGCCCAAGTGGCAGAGCAGCTTGCACGGCAGCCTGAACCTGTTGCAGAGTCTTCTCTTGTTCTGGGCCCCACTCAAAACTAGCAGCTTTTCAAGTCACTTGATAAATAGGCCAGAGTAGTACACCCAAATGAGGAATATGTTGCCTTCAAAATCCAACCAGGCCCACTAGATGTTGTGCCTCCTTTTTAGTTGTGGGAGCAGCTGGATGCAACAACTTATCCTTCACTTTAGAAGGAATATCTCGACATGCCCCACACCACTTGACCCCTAGAAATTTCACGGAAGTGGAAGGTGCCTGAATTTTTATGGGATTAATTTCCCACCCTCTAGCATGCAAATGTTTTACCAATAAGTCTAGAGTCATTGACACTTCTTCCTTACTAGGTCCAGTCAGCATAATGTCATCAATGTAATGGACAAATGTGATGCCTTCTGAAAGGGAAAGGCAATCAAAGTCCCTGCGGACTAAATTGTGACATAAGGCTGGAGAGTTGATGTAGCTCTGAGGTAGACAAGTGAAGGTGTATTGCTGGCCTTGCCAGCTGAAGGCAAACTGCTTCTGGTGGTCCTTTGAAACAGGTATGGAGAAAAAAGGCATTAGCCAGATCAATAGCTACATACCAGGTACCAGCATATGTATTAATTTGCTCAAGCAATGAAACTACATCTGGAACAGCAGCTGCAATTGGAGGCACCACCTGGTTAAGTTTTCAATAATCTACTGTCATTCTCTAAGATCCATCTGTTTTTTGCACAGGCCAAATAAGCAAGTTAAGTGGGGTTGTGGTGGGAATCACCATCCCTGCATCCTTCAAGTCCTTGATGGTGGCAGTAATCCCTGCAATTCCTCCAGGAATGCTGTATTGCTTTTGGTTTACTATTTTCCTAGGTAGGGACAGTACTAATGGCTTCCACTTGGCTTTTCCTACCATAATAGCCCTTACTCCATTTATCAGAGATCCAATGTGGGGGTTCTGCCAGTTGCTGAATATATCTATTTCAATTATGTATCCTGGAACAGGGGAAATCACTACAGCATGGGTTCAGGGACCCACTGGACCTACTGTGAGATGGATATGAGCCAAGACTCCATTAATAACCTAACCTACATATGCCCCCACTCTGACTGGTGGGCCACAGTGACGTGTTGGGTCTCCTGGAATTAGTGTCAGTTCAGAGCCAGTATCCAGGAATCCCCCAAAAGTCTGATTATTTCCTTTTCCCCAATGAACAGTCACTATTGTAAAAGGTCGTAGATCCCTTTGGGGAAAGCTGGGAGAGAGATTAACAGTATAAATTTTTGGCAATATATTGGAGTCCTTCCTCAAGGGGACCTGGCCTCCCCTTCATTCAAGGGATTGTGGGTCTTTAAACTCACTCAAGTCTGGGAATTGATTGAGGGACTGTGACCCTCTATTCTGGCTATTCGAGTTAGACTGCCATTCACCTGACCTAGAATTCGTCTGTTTGTACAGACCAAGTAAATATTTAGTAGATTTCCTATCTAATTCACTCCTGGGGACACCATGACTAAGTAGCCAATGCCATAAGTCATAAGAGTCAGACTATTCTGATTACTGCTTTGACTCCGCTGTCCATTACTGTAACCACGCCCACCTTGTCCTTGCAGATTGAGTGCCGCCACTTGGCCCTTACTCCTACGGGGTCCAATCAGCCCCATTGTAGTTAGGTGTCTTAATTCAGTTAGGGCAGTTCTCATTGTCAAATCTAATTTACATAAAATAGCAATCACAGCAGTCTTCAAGGATGCTGGAGCTCCCTTCACAAATTTGTTCCTCACAGTTGTGGTAAAAGGTGTGTCCTCTGGGCATTCCATGTGTGGGTCTGTGGGTCTAACCTAATAAATCCACTCTAACATGTCAATTTCCCTAAGCCTTTGGATACCTTCTTCTACAGTATACCAACACAGGTCTGGTACTTCAGCTTGATTTAGTGTAGGCTACTTCATAATCCATGCTTCAGCAACCCAGCCAAATAAACTGTTAGATCCTTTCCTAACTTCTCGAGCTGAAACATTGAATGAAGAATCTGTGCTTACTGGACCCATATCAATAAACTCAGACTGATCCATCTTTATGTTCCTTGCACCATTATCCCACACCCTTAATAGCCATTCCCACACATATTCCCCAGGTTTCTGTTTGTACGTGTTACAAAAGTCAAGCAGTTCTTTTGGAGTGTAGCGTACCTCCTCCTGGGTCACACTTTGTTTCACTTTTTGGGGCCTGCTGGGACTTAAGTCTCGGTATAGGTTTAGAAGCCGGAATAGGTAGTGTGGAATTGTTTTGAGAATATGCAGCATTAGCTTGTAAAGCATCTGCCTCAGGTGATGCCCCAGGCAATGACTCAGGCAAGGGCTCTTTAGAGG
>NW_004444223.1:1846865-1849198 GCF_000243295.1 Trichechus manatus latirostris
TGTCTAGTGAAAGTAGGACCAACCAACCAGCTTTCTTATACTTCTCATTCTGACAAAACTGTAGAAAAGTATCACATATGCAATCACCCAGAGCCTCACCTTTCACCAATACCTTATCTATTGGTGGTGATGTTTTGCATATTTGAATTGCCATCTCAGGCCACGGATTAGCAGTGCCCTCTTTACTGCTGGAAGAAGAGTCATCAACATCTTTAAGACTAACCAGACTTGAGAACCAATTTAGTAAATTCATCCTTATAATTTTGTTTCTCTAGAACCACTCTCGTCTGGGTTCTCCAGAGAAGCGAAACCAGTAAAGCTTATAAATATATACAGAGAGAGATTTCAATCAAGGAAACAGGAAACAGCTTACACGATTGTAGAAGCTGGAATGTCCCAAGTCTGTGGATCAGGATAGAGGCCTGTCCTGATTCACACAATCACAGAGGTTGGCGAACCCAAGATCAGTAGGCAAGACCGCAAAGTTTCTCCTGATTCACAGTGGTGGCAAACCCAAGATCAGTAGGTTGGGGAGCAGGACTCTTGCTCACAGGCTGTGAAGATCAATGAATCCCAAGGTCAGCAGGTAAGCTGCTAGCTCAAGTCCCAAGAACCGGAGGTCAGATCACAAGAGACAGCTGCTGGATCCAGAACAAACCAAAAGGCTTGGCAAGGCAAACAGGAAGGAAGTACATGGCAGAGGGCAGAGAGATGAAGGCTGAGGGGGTGGTGAGCTGCCATAGGCCCTGCCCCCACTGGTACCACTCAGCAGATTCCGTCATGGGGGTGATAACATATCAAATTTCAACAGGGAAGTGATCACAATATTGTACAACTGCCAAAACATGAGAATCACGGCCCAGGCAAGTGACACAGAATCTTAACCATCACAAGTGGTTACCAAGCATGGGAGGGAGGGAGAAAAGGGGGAGATTATTGCTTATGGAGTACTGGGTTTTGGTTTACAGTAATGGGAGAATAGCATTGATTGAGGGTAGGGTTGCAAAGCTGAATATTATAAGCACTGTCAACAAGATGTACAACTGTAAAAGGTTGAATTGGCAAAAGTTATGTGATAGATATATTTACAACAATGACAAAAAACAGTAGCTTTTGAAGCTGCTTATGCACAGCCAAACACCTCATGGGATTTGGTTCCTTGCTTTCAAATTTTAGGGTTATGGTTTCATGGGACATCCCAGTTAATTGGCCTAATAACATATTCAGTGCTTCTGTTCTACCTCCTAGTTCATTGCATAGTGCCTGGGATCTTAAAAGCTTAAAAGTGGCCATCCAAGTCACAATGATTTGTATCTATTCACCTGGAGCAACAGAGGAAGGAGAGTCATGAATAGGAGGAAGATATGGACTGTGACGCTAAAGAACTACCTCCTTTGCCATGAGACCAGAAGAAATGGATGATGCCTAGCTACCATTATTGAACATTTTGATCAAAGATTCTATAGAGAATCCTGATCAAAAGGGATAAAATTCAGAACAAAATTTCAAATTCTCATGAACTCCAGATTTTCAGGAGCCAGAGAATCTAGATGAACCCTCAAAACTATTGCCCTGAGATATCTTTAAACCTTAAACCAAAATTATCCTCTGAAGTCCTCTTAAAGCCAAAAAATAGATTAGCTTAACTAGTGAAAAATGTCTGCCTTGGGCACTTTGCTCTTTTAAGAACAATCTATATGGGATCAAACTGACAATAGCAACTTGAAAGATTAAATAGGAACCTTAAGGACCAGTGAGTTTATGTTAATGTGGGAAGAACAATTCAGAGAAGGAGGGTGAGAATGTTTGCACAACTTGAAAAATGTAATCAATGGCACTGAATTGTACATGCAGAAACTGTTAAACTGGTTTATGATTTGCTTGGATATTCTCAACAGCAATAACAAAAACCCTGTGGAGTACAGTTCTACTCTGATACACATGGGGTTGCCACAAGTTGGAATTGACTCAACAGCGACTGGCTACTGGTTTAAAGGTTATTCTGCTCTCAGTATTTATCCATGCTCCATCTTCCCATTAGGCTTTCTGCAACTTAAAATCTGGGATCACATCTGATGTACTCTCACCTATAGAGAGAAAACTATTAAGACAGAAAGAACCTAAATTAAAAGATCATCTAGTTCAGTACTTTTTAGTAGAGCTTTCTGTGATGCAAAAATGGTCTATATCTGTGCTGTGGAAATGGTCTATATCTGTGCTGTCTGGAATGGTAATCACTAATAGTATGGAGCTATTGAGCACCTGAAATAAGGCTAGTATGACTGAAAAACTGGATTTTTATTTTGTTCATTTAAATTTTATTTTCTTTTATT
>NW_004444224.1:0-36984 GCF_000243295.1 Trichechus manatus latirostris
CTCTTGCTCGCAGCACCTCCAAAACGCTGTGCGCCGCCATCCTTCTCCCAACCTCCCCACCGAGCCAAGGGCCAACTCCGTCACCCATCCCTGGCGAGATGGCCCTGGGCCTCTGGCAAAACGTCAGCCCACTGCGTTGGCCGGGAATCGAACCCGGGTCAACTGCTTGGAAGGCAGCTATGCTCACCACTATACCACCAACGCCACGCGAAGTTTATTGTCCGGTAACCTCCGAGTACTCGCTCCAGCGTGTTGCCGGCCCGTCTGCCAGGTGCAGCCCTTCCTTGAAGCCGTGCCCACCTGTGCGCGGCTCCGCGCCGCCACAGCGCCACCTGCGGTCGCTCGTCGTCCACGGAGCCCAGACTTTCTCCAACCACCCTCTCTGCTCCGCGGACACGTACTGTCGTCGGCCGTGCGCCACCAGCAGGAGGCCGCGATTCTGCCACCGATGTCCTGGTTTGTATAGTGATGAGTCTCCCCGCCTGTCACGAGGGAAACTAGGGAGGCCTACATTTTGTGGCTTCTGCCGCCAAGCACCCGGCGCCCGCTTTCTGGCCCAGTTGCCAGTGCCCTGCCCCGCCCTGCCCTCTGCCCTCTGCCCTCTGCCCTCCATCGTGGCCTTTGGCGCCTTCCGCTGCTTGGTCGGCCCACCCTCCCCATGGTGTATTGGGGAGGGTATGAGAGACAGGCTCAGGTTGGGTAAACGGATAATCCAAGAGGTTGGAATTCTGTTGGGTGGCTCAACAGGAGTGGGAAGCCCCCACTTTCTTATTTAGTGGTCTCTCTTCCGAGAAATCTAGGCACGAAATACGGCGTGGAGTACCTTTTTTGCCGCTCATTCCATCAACAGGTGTTGATTTTCCACCCGGAGCCACGCTCTGAATCTGTGCATTATTAAGTAGCGTATTCCTACAAGCAAATTTCTTCTTCCAACCCATAGCCAGTTGGAGGTCACACGTCTAGAACTCGGTGTCAATGGATCTTGGACATAAGCCAGCAAGAGTTTCACGCCAGTCAGTGGGCTGAGCTGGCAAATTCCTCTATAGGGGCGCGCCCCCTTTCCGCCCGGGTGTAAGCCCTCCCACTCCTTTTTGGCCAGGTGTGGCCCCAGGCACCTTCTTACTGTTTGGTTAAGGAATGAAGTGTTTCCTCCCCACTCTCCTCTCTCTGCCCTGGCTCTCAGGTTTCAGCAGGTTGGTCAATTGACCTTAGCCTCCCTGAACAATCCCTTTTTGGAAGAAAACAGGACAGTAGAAAAATACATAAAGTCCCTAAGGGTATTACAAATGGACAATCAATATGTGAAAAATTTCAAACGGACAATTCCACTATGAACATATTCAGTGCCACTAATAATTTACAGAATGTTGATTAGAACAAGCATGTGATGTTTTACATACCTTTTCTCATTTCATTATGACCATTTTCATAATAATAGCAAAGGTGAAAAACTTTTTTTTTTAAGCATTTTTTTGTGGTTTGGGTGAAAGTTTACAGAACAAATCAGTGTCCCATTCAACAACTGATACACATTTTGTTTCATGATGTTAGTAGCAATCCCCTCAGTGTGACAGCACTCTACCCACTTTCTCCCTGGGTTCCCTGTTTCCATTTGTCCATCTTTCCTGCCCCTTCCTGCCTTCTGAACTTTGCTTTTCGGCAAATGCTGCCCTTTTGGTCAGATATGGTTGATTGTTCTGAGGAGCATGTTCCTCATGGGTGTTATAGTTCACTCTATGGCCTTGTCTACTGTTTGGCTGAAAGGTGATCTCTGGGAGTGGGTTCTGTTCCAGGTTTGAGGGGTGTCTAAGGGCCATCGTGGAAGAGGCTGCATAGGCCCGGCTCACTATTATTTACTCCCCATTGCTAACCGCCACATTGTCTCCTGATTTTTCCCTCGGCTTCCAGTCTCTACAAAAAGGTTTAAGATTAGCCGATGTTCCTCCCTGGAGGGTGGAAAACAAGTGATAATGATCTAAGAATGAAAAACCAAACAAAGCACCCATCTGGTGACAAGAAAAAGCAGGATGCCACCAGATAATCCCCAAGGATGTTACCAGATAACCTCTAAGATACCAGTAGAAGGTTAACTCATCTAAGACATCATCACCTCAAGGGGAAACTAACACAGACTTCTAAGATCCATAATCCTGTCCCTATAAAAGCCTTCAGCCGATCTCCAGTGGGGGAGATGGGTTTTTTGGAGGAATCTATTCCCCTCCGTCTCCTATATATCGATATATAATAAACATCTTGCTGCTCACCTCACCCCTGTCTCAGAATTGGCTATTGGGGCAGGCGGCTCCAATCCACGTTATTGTGGTTTAACAATCATCTCGGGGGTTCCACTAGTTTCTGTCAGACCAGTAAGTCTGGTCTTTTTTTTATGAATTTGAATTTTCTTCTACATTTTTCTCCCACTCTGTTCAGGACCTTCTATTGGGATCCCAATCAGAGCAGTGGGTAGTGGTAGCCAGGCACCATCTAGTTCTTCTGGTCTTAGTCTAGCAGAGGCTGTGGTTCGTGTGGTCCATTAGTCCTTTAGACTAATCGTTTCCTTGAGTCTTAGATTTTCTTCACTCTTTGCTCCGGGTTGGAAGAGACCAATAGTTATATCTTGGATGACCACCCACAAGCCTTTAAGACCCCAGACGTTACTCAAAGATGAAAGACTTATAAAGTGAACAATTGTATTCCCCCCGTCTAGACTTTACCATTAACAGTTTAGCATACATCCATTTCACATATTCATATGTATATTCAACCCTCTATTTTGTGATACTTTTAGCCTTATCAGATATCATCAAAGTTTTAAATAGTTGGCAATGCAGGGTTGCTAAGGATTCAAGGAAATAGTCAACATCATCCACTTTTCTGCGAGTAAAATTGTACTATGAAGTTTTTAGAGAAAAATTTGGCAAGACCTATCTAAATTTTACATATGTTAATCCCTTATACAAATAATTCCACTCCGGGAATTTATTTTACCCAAATACTAGCAGCTGTGGACAAAGATGTATGTGCAAGTAAGTTCATTGCTTCATTATTTATATTCTAGAAAATTAGAAAATATTCCACATGTTCATTAACTACAAGGTCAGGGTTGACACCAAGGTTTTTAACCTGAATGTTTCATTGCACCATGCCAAACACTAAATCATTCCAAAATGTAATGGTTTAAAACAACAATTTCTCATTATCTCTTATGGTTGGTTCTGTGAGTTGACTGGGCTCAGGTGGGCAGTTCTTGGTTGGGGTCCCTCATGCTGTTGCAGTCACACAGTGGTATACAGGGCCTGTCTTAGTCATCTTGTGCTGCTCTAACAGAAATACCACAAGTGGATAGCTTTAACAAAGAGAAATTTATTTTCTCACGGTCTAGTAGGCTAGAAGTCCCAACTCAGGGCATCAGCTCCAGGGGAACGCTTTCTCTCTGTCGGCTGTGGAGGAAGGTCCTCATCATCATCAGTCTTCCTTGGTCTAGGAGCATCTCTGCACAGAAACCTCAGGTCCAAAGGACACACTCTGCTCCTGGCACTGCTTTCTTGGTAGTATGAGGTCCCCAATTCTCTGCTTGCTTCTCATTCGTTTTATCTCTGGTAAGGTAAAAGATGGTGCAGGCCACACCCTAGGGAAACTCCCTTTACATTGGATCAGGGATGTGACCTGGGTAAGGGTGGTGTTACAATCCCACCCTAATCCTCTTTAACATAAAATTACAATCACAAAACGGAGGCCAACCACCCATTTCTGGGAATCGTGGCCCAGCCAAATTGATACACACATTTTGGGGGGACATAATTCAAACCATGACAGGGCCTTATGTGGATTTGAATGATGCTTCCTGTGTTAACCAACATAAACATGGATAAAGGATAATGACATTTGTCCTAATGGACTCAAGGCAGATAATGCTAGTGAAGCGACAAAAGTTGGTGTGTAGAGGAGAGTGATTATCTCGGGCTCCCTCTTAATCCTTGTTAGTGAAAGGGTAGTTTGTAAGCCCCAAATTAGTTTCAAGTGTATTGACCCCAGTTGATGGAGATGAGGTTGACTGGGGAGGTCACACATTACTCCAAATATATGATCCTTCTTGATCTCTGATAAGGAGAGTGGAGTTAAAATTCCTGGGTGATCTAAGGTCTTAGTCCCAGTGCAAGGGCCTAATCCTGACCTCTCTTGAGGGAGTAGAAGTTTTACCCGTTGTTTTCCCTCTAACATTTGCTATCCAATATGACAGTAGCCACCAGTCACATGGGGTTATTTAGTTCTTGAAATATGTCTAGTCCAAATTGAGATGTGTTTTAAGTATAAAATGAGGACTGGATTTTGAAGACTTAGTATGAAGAAAAGAACATAAAATCAGTGTAGAATTTTTTATACTGTTCGAATAATATTTTTAATATATTGTTTTTTTTAATGTAGCTACTAGAAAATGTAAAATTGTATACATGGCTCACAAGACAGTTCTATTAGACAGAGCTGCTCTATAGTCTGGATGGGGTTGAAGACATCTGAGAAATCTAATGTTACACTGAGTGTGTGAGATCCTCGGAGCCCGTTAGACGCACTACTCTTCTTCCCCATACGGTCAGAGTACCATGAGCTCATTTCTCTCTCTCTTAGACTCAGAGATCGTAGAACTTTCAGGCTTCTGGGAGTCTGTAGCCTGAATGCTTTTGAGCTTCTCCAGGCTTCTTTATACACAGTGGTTTGGACACAAAGTTCTGTGTACATAAAAAAACTGGTCTTTCTAAATCCAACTAAATTCAACTTAATTCAACTCTCTTTATCCCAGCTTTGTTTCCAATATTTTTTATTGCATTAGCATAACTTCACTTGTTGATTTAGTATTACACCAATCTCTCTTAACAGCTGCAGTTATCACTTATAATAAAATTGTTACTGCAGCAGTTTAGCTCCTACTGGTTCAAACTGATAGGCTCTCTAGCTCCCTAACCTAAATAATCTCCGGAACATTTCCATTCACCCTGGATGCAAAGTTTGAATTTATGATACATCGTGTGGCAGATTTCTGCTCTTCAAAACATAAAAAAGAAACAAACAAAAAGAAGGAAATGTGATACATGGTGGCAGGTGGTTCAAGCTGCTGACACCAGAATTTAAGGGCAGAAGAGTCATTTGTAGAATCATAGTAACAGAATGCTGAAGTCCAGCACCATTATTTCATCAATGAGGAAACCAAGGCCTAGACAAGGACCATGAGTTGTCTGCTTGGAATGCTCTTTTCCTAGATATCCACTAGCTCAGTTCCCTTCCTCTTTCAAATCTTTGTCAAATGACACCTTCTCAGTTTGACTACCCTATTTAAAATGGCAATTTACCCCCCACTTTTAGTCCTCTTTCTCTGTCCTTTTTGCCCCATGGCACTTATTATCTTGTATATATACTATAAATAGTATAGTATAAATACTATAATACAGTATAAGTACTATATACTGTATTTATTTGATATGTTTATTGTTTATTTTATGTCTCTCCCCACTAGAATGGAATCTCCCCAGGTTCAGAGATTTTGTGTTTTAGCCAGTGATGTAGCTCAGGTGTCTAGAAGAGTCTAGCACATAAGAGGCACCTAATAAATATTTGCTTAATGAATGAAAATCTGCTGTTTGGGTACTCTGAGGCTGGTTCCCAGGCAGTACTAATAAGTATGCCTGAGGGCACCCTCTGAGGCTTTTCTTGCACTTTGCAACATTCTAATGAGTCAGACAAATGAATAATCACAAGAAAAATCATGATGCTCAGTTTATAAAGAAAAATAAGTTCTTTCTCATTGATAAGCAGTCAGTAGTATCCCAGGCTCGGGCAAGTTTTCAGCTCTCCTACCGCAGGGAGTATTAGGGCTTCCAACCAGTTCGGTTTGACCCCCTGCTGAGAATTTGCATTTCCAGCCCAGATATGCTGAATCAGAATCTACATTTTAACAAGATCCCCAGATGATTCTTCCTGGGGAGTATTTATGAACTCCTTCCAAGGATGGGGGATGCTTCTGTATCTTTGTGAACCACACCATCTATGTGAAAAAGAGTCAAATTCCCAGTTCTCTGACATCAGCTACATGGAAAATCAAATCCCACTTCTGTGCCACTTCTGTTCTGTCACCAGCTGCATATGCAGCCCTTCTTCCTCTGACCCTAACCACTTGGAGCTAAGCCAGACCTCGTAAACTGAAGGACATAGTCCTCCAGACTGCCGAGTCTGCACAAGAGTTCAGATGCTAGCCACAAGCTCGGCGGTCCCCTGGGGTCCCCTCACTTCTGACTTGCTGGCTACAAATTTGGGGGTTTTCTATACCCTTCAGGATACCAGCTGTAAATTCAGGGTTCCCCAGCCCCATCACTTCTGATTTACTGGTTCCCACTACTCTCTCGGGTTTGATAACTCACTAGAATGATTCACAGTGCTCATGGAAAACATTAGACTTATAATTACAATTTTATTATATCAAAAAGGATATAAATGAAGAGACGTATAGAGTGACATCTGGAAGGGTTCCCATCGTGGAGCTTCCACGTCCCAAAAAGGGATGTGCCACCCTCTCACGTGCATTGATGTCTTTCACCAACTAGGAAGCCCATTCAGTGTCCATAGCCTTTACTGGGGCCTTGTTACCTGGGCATGATTGATTGAAACAGCCCACCTTCCCTGAGGTCAGTGGATATCATGAAGTGATCTTCCTGGCCTGATCAACCCCCACCTGAGTCACCTCATTAGTGTAAACTGCCAGGTGTGGTCTGGAGATTTATAGATAAGCACCTCGATTACTCAGGAAATTCCAAGGGTTTAGAAACCAAGAAATCAAAAACAAAGACCAAATTTTTTGGGTAAAGTTAAAGTAAACCCCACATCACCTCTATTCCTGACTTTTTTCACAGGTTGTTTTAATCCTCAAACTAGGGCTTGAAATCCTCTTGAGCACCACAGAAATGCTACTCTTGAGACCTGAACGCTGAATAGAATTTCTATGTTGTTGTTGTTGTTAGGTGCCGACTGAGTCAAGTTCAACTCATAGTGACCCCATGTAACACAGTAGAACGCCCCATAACGTTTTCTAGGACGTAATCTTTAGGGGAGCAGATCACCAGGTCTTTCTCACACTGAGCCACTGGGTGGGTTCAAACAGTTCTGATGAATGTATTGGGGTAGGCGACCAGGAATTCTTACAGAAGGCATTTTTAAAAATCTGTGCCTGGGATAGACCCTATAGGATGGAGTAGAACTGCCCCATAGGGTTTCCAAGGAGTGGCTGGTGAATTCCAACTGCTTAACTTTATGATTAGCAGCTATAGCTCTTAACCACTGTGCCACCAGGTCTCCAAGATAGACATAGTTCTCTCTCATCTAATCTGAGATAACAGAGCAAGCCACCAAGAGATCTATGTATATGAAGGCCCTGGATCTTCTGGAAGGAATGGACTCCCTTCCTCTGCCCACTACACACTTAAATTCAAGCACACAAATAACTTAAAGATTCAAATAGAGGTCGAATAGCAATATCTTTTCCTTTCTACACATTCTTGGCTCAGGTATTGTTCCTCTACACACTCTGTCTCAGATGCCTGCAAAAACAATTTTTTAACAATCATTTCCTTTGATTTCCTTTTCTAATAGCAAAAGAGAAAATTCAAATTCTCCCAGCAATGGGAGGAGTCCTTGTACTCTGCTGGGTCAAATTCACTGACTCCTACCTGTCCATCCACATAGATTTGCACCCCTCTCTAATTCTCTCTAGAAGAGGCAGAACATTCATCTATTGGTTTTTGATATGCCATTTAAGTTTTTAGTGGGTTTTCAAGATAAAGTTATGATTTCCCTGCCTCACCTTCAGAAGCATGATTCACCATTATAGAATGGTCCACATTGGAAGGAAAGAGCAGCTCTGCATAATGAGAAGATGGGAGAGAGGAAAAGACAGCTTCACCAGTTGTACTCCAGGGAGTCTATGATCTCTCATCTACCACAGGCCTCTGTGACTCCATTGAGATTGGAGAATTGGGGGAGTTGAGTCCTCACCTCTTGAAAAGGGCTCTTGCCAGAGACCCAAGAAGAATTTTTGAGAATGTACCATTTCTAGGCAGATGAAAGCCCGCAATCTGATAATCTTGTCAGGTTTCTGAAAATTAGGAACCAATTGCTCCCTCTGCCTGCACAAATCTATGGTTCCAAGCACTGTCACTCCAGTCATGCCCTTTTCCATTGTCATCCTCTGCCACTAACCTGTGAACTTCCCTCTCATGCATGTGGCCCCATCCAGTTCTGCTATTCCTCCACTGCATTCTTTCTTTCTTACCCATCAAGATCCACCCTTCCTTCCTTTCCTACACGTCACTTTTCACTAAGTTTTGATGGACCCCTTGTGCTGCCATATCTGAATTTCCATATCTCCTCAGTCTCTTCATAGGTCACCCGCTTTACCTCTTCACTCTTCCCTGATAATAAACTTTTTAGTTGGAATTATATATAGTGCTTTAGATGAAAGTTGAATGTAGAGTAGCTAAAGCGAAAGGAAGAAATGATGAAGTAAAAGAGCTGAACAGAAAATTTCAAAGGGCGACTCGAGAAGACAAAATAAAGTATTATACTGAAATGTGCAAAGACCTGGAGATAGAAAACCAAAAGGGAAGAATACACTCAGCATTTCTCAAGCTGAAAGAACTGAAGAAAAAATTCAAGCCTCAAGTTGCAATATTGAAGGACCCTATGGGGAAAATACTAAATGACGCAGGAAGCATCAAAAGAAGATGGAAAGAATACACGAAGACACTGTACCAAAAAGAATTGGTCAACATTCAACCATTTCAGGAGGTAGCATATGATCAAGAACCGATGGTTCTTAAGGAAGAAGTCCAAGCTGCACTGAAGGCATTGGTGAAAAACAAGGCTCCAGGAGTTGACAGGATACCAATTAAAATGTTTCAACAAACGAATGCAGCGCTGGAGGTGCTCACTTGACTATGCTGAGAAGTTTGGAAGACAACTACCTAGTCAACCAACTGGAAAAGATCCATATTTATGTCTGTTCCAAAGAAGGTGATCCAATAGAATGAGGACATTATCTAACAATATCATTAATATCACACACAAGTAAAATTTTGCTGAAGATCATTCAAAAGCAGTTGCAGCAGTACATCGACAGGGAACTGCAAGAAATTCAAGCCGGATTCAGAAGAGGATATGGAACAAGATCATTGCTGATGTCAGATGGGTATTGGCTGAAAGCAGAGAATACCAGAAAGATGCTTACCTCTGTTTTATTGACTATGCAAAGGCATTTGACTGTGTGGATCATAACAAATTATGGATAACATTATGAAGAATGGGAATTCCAGAACACTTAATTGTGCTCGTGCAGAACCTGTATGTAGACCAAGAAGCAGTTGTTTGAACATAACAAGGGGCTACTACGTGGTTTAAAGTCAAGAAAAGTGAGGGTCAGGGTTGTATCCTTAACCATACTTACTCAATCTGTATGCCGAGCAAATAATCCGAGAAGCTGGACTATATGAAGAACAGGGCATCAGGATGGGAGGAGGATTCATTAACAACCTGGGATATGCAGGTGACACACCTTGCTTGCTGAAAGTGAAGAAGACTTGAAGCACTTACTGATGAAGATGAAAGACTTTGGCCTTCAGTATGGATTACACCTCAACATAAAGAAAACAAAAATCCTCACAATTGGACCAATAAACAACATCATGATAAAAGGAGAAAAGATTGACTTTGTCAAGGATTTCATTTTACTTGAATGCAAAATTAACGCCCAATGGAAGCAGCAGTCAAGAAATCAAATGATGTGTTACATTGGGCAAATTTGCTGCGGAAGACCTCTTCAAAGTGTTAAAAAGCAAAGATGTCACTTTAAGGACCAAGGTGCGTCTGACTCAAGCCATGGTGCTTTTAATTGCCTCATACACATGCGAAAGCTGGGAAATGAATAAGGAAGACGAAGAAGAATTGATGCCTTTGAATTGTGGTGTTGGTGAAGAATGTTGAATATACTATGGACTGCCAGAAGAAAGAACAAATCTGTCTTGGAAGAAGTACAGCCAGAATGCTCCTTAGAAGCAAGGATAGCGAGACTTTGTCTCGCATACTTTGCACAGGTTATCAGGAGGTGCCAGTCCCTGAGAAGGACATCATGCTTGGTAGAGAGTCAGTTAAAAAGAGGAAGAGCCTCAACGAGATGGCTTGACACAGTGGCTGCAACAATGGGCTCAAGCATAACAAGGATTGTGAGGATGGTGCAGGACCGGGCGGTGTTTTGTTCTGTTGTACATAGGGTCGCTATGCATCAGAACCAACTCAATGGCACCTAACAACAACAGGTGAAAGTCTGCAGAGCAAATTAGTTTCTCATTAAACAATTACTACACATATTGTTTTGTGACATTGGTTGCCAACCCCATGACGTGTCAACACTCTCCCCTTCTCAACCTTGGGTTCAACAAATATAAAGTTTTTAATAAATAATGTCAAAATGTCCTCTAAGGATGTTTGCCAATTTATAATAGACCATTTGTGTTCCATTTTTGAAATATAGAAATGTGTGTGCAAATCAACTGCTCAGCAGGAGCAGTCCCTCACAATCCCTGTAAGGGAAAACAAAGGAAAAAAACAAACTAAAACCAACCAAACAAAAAACCCCAAACATTTAATATCATAATGGGAGAAAACTTAGTCTTGTGAAAAACAGATAATCTACTTTGGTTTTCTGTCCATTGGATCTGGAGAATAGCTGGGCACTACCAGCTTCCCCAGCTCTAGCCCCCTCTTCTCCAGCAGGCTGCATTGCCGGTTGCAGGTGGCTCCTGCTGGAGCAAACAACTCCTATGTCTTCTTGATGAGATTTTGACCAGGAATTCTCTTAAACAATAAATATATTTGGATAGAATCAACACTTCCAGAAAAATTCAAAGGTTAAAAACCCTTGGTAACACTCGTCAAAATAAAAGCTACTTTTATTGAACGTGTATTATGTACCAGACATTGTATATAAGGTACTGTCACATTATCTTGTGTAGTTTTCATTATCTCCATCTTACAGATGGCGAAATTGAGACTTAGAGAGGTTAAGTATCTTGTCCGAGATCCTATAGTCTGACTTCTAACTGCTGTCACGATTATGCTGTGCTGCTTAACCTGATCATACCATACAGTGACCTGCACATTGGAAATTACTGTATGGCTTTCTTACCAATACTATTTCTAGAACTTGAAAATTGTGTGTGTATGTGTGTGTGTGTGTGTGTGTGTGTGTGTGTGTGTGCATGTGTGTGTGTGGTGGGTAGAGTTTGGGGGGTGGGGAGTTGAGAACCTGGAGGATGGTCCTGGCTATGGCATATTTAGAGACTTTCAGGGGTTGAGTGTCTCCCGCAGATAAGTACTCTACTTTTGTTGATTTTAAAACACTGATTCTTATAGACTGCAGATTTAGAGGGGTTGGTTCTTTATCTTGTCTGGTGGAAACTCATTTGGCACTTTCTGTATGCAGGAATACTGCCCAGAGAGGCAGCTGGAACAGGGTCGAGGGAAGGACACTGAACTGAGAACTCAGGACATGGGCTTCATGCCCAGCTCTGCTTCATGGTGTTTTTCCCCATCAGTTTTTTTCACCAGTACACCAGGGGCAGATTATCCAATAGACAAGGTAAGCACAGTGCTTACCTTGCTTACCAGATCATCTGTAGTGAACAATTTCACATTTTTTCACATCAAAAATTTGCTTCTAGGTATGGCTTGCTTCTGTCTCTCTCCCAACCCCACAGCACCTTCCTACAGAATCAAAGCCTCTTTTCAAATTTACAATCCCTGACAGGGATGGATTACCCAGTAAGCAAGGTAAGCTCGGGTTTACCTGTGATTACTTACTAATTTGTAGTGACCAATTTCACATAAGTTTCAGATGTGGTGAAACCCATGTGAAATTTAACAATAATAATCCCTGCCTGTCTCCTAGGGTTTTCACAAGGACAAAACAAGGTGGTACACGATAGAGAGATTTACCTGTAAAGCAGACTATAACAATCGTGGCGTGGGGGCAATGTCTCACCTTCTTTAACTTCACAAGGGCGAAGGAGAATTAAGATTAACAGCCCAAGGCTGATTCCTATGAGGCAGAGGTCAGACACATCTCCTCTCTTCAACCTTTTTACCAATGCTGACACCAGCCATCCCTCCCACGGCACTCTCCACTTCTCTGCTGGGTTTAATAGTTCTTTGTAATGGCCACACAGAACTCACAGACAGTACTCATGATTATGGGGTTTATTAGGGAAGTAGCAGGTTACAATTCAGGATCAGAAACGACTCAGGATACAGTTCTTCAATCAGGACAGCCTCTTCTCAGCTGTGCCGGCAGATAGGCCTCTCTCTGGCCCTTGGCCTCTCAGCCCCTTGGCCCGGCCTCTGCCGTGGTCAGACAAGTGTTACAAAGCCCTTTAGCTCCGCCAAGAAGTGCCCAGAGGCAGTCAACTCCTCCAGTAAGCCTCAGCCCAAAGGCGCTCAGCTTTTCCCTCTGTGAGGCCGGGAAACCCAATGCACCACCTCCTACCAGTCTCCTGGTTCTGGCTGCCCCTGATTCTTGCAGTCTCTCATGTTACAGCTCTCTTTCTCTCTGTCTCCTGGGTCGAGGACGTTCTCAGCACAGGGACCCTGGGTTCAAAGGATGTGATCCACTCTTGTCTCTTCTTCTTGGTGGTAGTGAGGTCCCTACTGTCCATCTCTGGGATGGCTCATTTTAAGCCTAGCAGAATGCCAAAGCTGACCAATCCCCTCACTAGCGTTCCACATACCTTATTTGCATGGTCTCATCCCCACAAGGATGCCATGCACCATCTTTCCATTATTAGCCATCCAATCCCCTTGGTGGGCTACAAGCACCTCAGGTCCCACCCAGTCATTTGGTGGGAGTTAAAAAGACTACGGCTAGAAGGGCCATATTGAGTAATTCACTGCACCACAACTGAAACCATGCTATTGAATATCATTGTAAGGGGAAAATGCATAGCGGGTAGCCCACTACCTTCAGACCACATAGGGACTGCTTGAGATGTTGAGGTGAGACCACTCCCCTAGAGAACTTGGCAGTGTCCCCACCAGAAGGGAAGCCACAGAGGTTAAAAAAGAAAGGACTTGATGCTTAATGGATATAGTGGTACGGAAAGGTTCCGGGCTTATTCTTCCAAGTGTGTTTCCATTCAGTAGAGGTAGGACCCTGGGAAGTGGAAGAAGACAGACTCAGTTTGAGAGAAAGTGACATTGGAGCCAAGTGGTCCTGAGGACATGACAGCTGGATACATGAATGGGCCTGGTGGTCAGAAAAGTAGCTGTGCGCCTAATATTTGCAGCTGTGGGCAAGAGTTCAAATGGAGACCCTCATACCATGTCTAAATCTTTTAAACTTAACAAATTCAGCTAATAAACAGTCACATAAAATAAGATCTGTCCTCCTACCTTAGCAAAAATACTTTAAGGACCTGTGAGGCCAGGTTTGCCTTTAGAATTATGGGACTCCTCACAGTTCCCTGCCTGAGCTGGGTGGTACAAGGAGGGTCCACTCTTCTCAACTCTGGCTCCTTCCTGCACTGAGAGGGGTCTTGTGCAGGTGTGTGGGCACTTCCCCTGCCACGTCTGAGCTCTGTCCACACCTCTGCAAACAGCTGCCCTTTGGCCACTTGTTGATCCCAGGGTGCACTCACTGGAGGCCTAATCCATCTTCAGCAATAGTGATGGGGGAAGAGGCCTAATCAGACTCCAGGCATTTGTACAGGTCATTCACTCCCAGTTGCCAAGTAACAGATCATGGTCTGGAAGAAGAGAATGGCACCAACTGGACATGTTCCCTTGGCCCTGCATGTTCCTCTCCCTATACTGCAGAGGGACACATTTAGAGGTCAGAAATACACCCTTTGGGAGGAGAGGGGGAAAAGAGAGGGATATGTTTTCCTCAATCAACTATGGGGAAACTATAGAAGGAGAGATGCACACAGATTTTTGGAACAACAACACAACAACAAAAGAAATATGAGAAGCCCCTTTGGTCAGAAGGAGTCAGTGACAAAAATGTTATAGGAAAGATTTTTCCTCTTCCCTGGCTTGACTTCCGACAATCTTTTCTCCAACTTTCCTGCCACTAAAGCCTCCTGCCAGCCCTTTGATCCAGGCGGCAGTCACTGCACCCAACACTTCAAAAACATTTCTTCAGTGTTCCCTGAAAGTTTCCAACACGTGCTTGAATCAGGCCTAAGATGTTTTTCTAGGGGATGCTGCTCTCAATCTCTCAACAGATACCCTGCACCTGTCCCTGGTGGTCTAGTGGCTAGGATTCGGCGCTTTCACCGCCGCGGCCCGGGTTCGATTCCCGGTCAGGGAAACGAGTCGTTTTGGTTTTTCTTTTTTTCTTTCTTATCACTAACATTCAATTGCAGCTGCTGCTGCTCCTGCCGCCTCTGTTTATGCCTAGCTCGCTAGTGCGCCCCCCAAGAAGCACCCCTAACATCCTGTCGTGAGGCAGATCAGCATCCAGGGAACAGGGAGGCTGTGAAGACTAAAAAAAAAAAAAAAAAAAAAGACAACCTCTACATACAGATTTAAATTCTCGTACTTCCATCCCACCTCATTGCGAATCACTGCTTTACTTTTTTTAGTACAATATATGTAATTTTTACATGTGAGGTATTTCAAATAACTTCTAAATTTAGAAAAGTTTGATTAGCAAAGGCATAGTTTTAGTAAAGGATGTAATTTTTTTTCAGTTCATTGAAATCCTAAAAGCAGTTAAATTCCAGTCCAGGTAGTTTTTACCTGATACGCTGTCTTTCCGCTGGTGGCTCAGCCAGGTGTTCGTTCCCAGGTGCCCCAATGAGAAAATCCGTCTGTATTTCTTTACATATTTTAGGCATGGAATATCAACTTAATCCGTTTGGTCTTTTGTAAAAATAAGAACACATTTCTATATGATAAAACGTTAGTTAACTTTACCTATAAGCCGGGAACTATAATAAATATATCACAATTGATCCTCTTATAATGGCAAGTTATATTACGACTGTCCTTGGCTCCACAGTGACCTTGTCTTGCGATTCTCAAAATTCACTTGAGAATCACCTGGGGGAAGTTTTAAAGTCGTGCAGATTTCGCGTCCCACCGCCTTCAACTGAGAAGCACCGAGCGTTGCTTTGGTGAGTAAGACACAGGAGCTATGCAACCGACGACTGGCTTCGTGGGGTGCCCACTAGCGAGCTTGGCATTTATATTTATACGTTTTTAGCGAGCTTGGCATTTATACGTTTATACGGAGGCGGCAAGAGCAGCAGTCGAACGTCAGTGCTGAGAAAGAAAAAAGAAAAAAAACCGATTTGACTTCCCTGACCGGAAATCGAACCCAGGTTTAGGAGGTAACGAATCCTAGTCCCTATACCACAAGACACAGGAGTTGAGAGTTTGCAGGTAGCACCCCTAGAAAAAGATCTTAGGACTGACTCAAGCCTGTGCTAGAAAATTTCAGGGACGACTGAAGAAATGCTTTTGAAGTGTTGGGTGTGGTGACTGCTGCCTGGGTCAGAGGATGGCAGGAGGCTTTCATGGCTGGAAAGTTGGAGAAAAGATTGTCACAAGTCAAACCAGGGGAGGGGAAAATCATTCTTGCAAACTTTTTGTCACTGACTCCCTCTGACCACAGGGGTTTCTCATATTTCTTTTGTTGTTCAGAAATCTGTGTGCCTCTCTCGCTTCTGCAGTTTCCCCCAGGGTTTACTGAGGAGATGCCAAGGCATATGAAGATTGCCCAGGAGCAGAAGCTCAGAAGAGACAAGGATCTTCTCCAGAGCCAACAGGGAAAGCCTTCCCCTAGAGCCTGCACTCTGAACTCAGACTTCTAACCTCCTAAACTGTGAGAAAATAAAATTCTGTTTGTTAAAGCCACCCATGTGTGGTATTTGTTATAGCAGCACTAGGTAACCAAGACAGTGCTGCTATTGTTTGTTACCCTTCTCTTCTTAATTCACTAATACCTTTCCCACAATGGAGGCTCTAGGGCCACACCCTCCCTCACCAGATCATTTCACCTCCAACACCTTTGAGAAGATGAGGTCATTTGACCTTGCCATCATTTTCCACAAGGTATTTGGGGGTCTGGGATACTACTCACAGAGATATTCGAATCCTTCCAGTCACACTCTCTTACTCCAGCCTCTACAGTCCTTAACTTCTCTGTTATCTCCTCCTTCCCCATTTGCTTCCTGAGACAATAAGGTGTAGTTCCCAGAAGACCAGAAATGGTGTGAGAGCATCAGGGTTGCAGACTCATCCTTGTTGGTAATTCGTGTTCCGTCTTAAACAACAACAACAAAAACTCATTGCCATCAAGTCGATGCCGACTCATAGGCAAGTCATATTTACTTAGCTTCAGTCTCCTACCTTTAAAACAAGGTTAATAATTCCCTTATAGTAAAATTTAATTAAATGCAATAAAGAGTGTGAAAGTGCATTATAAATATAGTGCTGGGCAATGTAAGGTGCATTTTTATTGTTTTGAGCATCCTTGTTTCCCTTATCTTGGCCAAGTCTGTGTTGTAGAGGAAAAACATCACAAAGTCTAGTAAAGCAAAAGAAAGTTTTATTCGGCATATAGTCAAAAGGACGAAAGTGAGAAACAGACAACCGTGCTACCAGAGCCATGTCTGCCCCAGTCCAAGGAAATATCACAGAACAGACAAAAGCGGGAAAACGGACAAGCATGCTGCTACAGCCATACCTGCCCGAGTCCAAAGAACAGTTACAGAGCCATCAGTATATATTAACATTACAGATGGGCAAAACCATTGAAAGTTTAGCCTTTTCAGGTTGGCTAGAAACTGTGATCATACATTTTGAATTGTCTTTCTTAACAATCATTGGTACAGGTTTCAGTAACGACAGTCAGGAGGGTCTTCATTGGTCCAACAAATTTCTATTCACTAAATGCTAATAGAAAAAGATACGAGTGGAAAGTCTTTTGTGTGTTTGATCGGCTTTATGTGAAAGTTTCCCTAAAAGATATTTTCCAAGATAATCTTAGCTATTGTCTTTATATCTCAGGGCCCAGTTGATGTGTCATTGTGAGTCCTTGTGAGCCCAGCTTCAGCTGGGTCACATTCTCTATGCTCAAGGAGAGAGAATAATAACTCCAATATTATTTCCTAAATCATCTGTCACTCGCCTCTTCCTACCTGTAGTTATCGCTCGCTCGTCCCACGGCAGGGTGCACGAGCTAAGTGCCAGTGGGTGACCTGATCCCTGGGCTGACTGTGCTTCCTGCCAAGAGTTCCTTAGGGGACTACAGGATCGGGAACACTCCATCAGGAGCATTTGAGGAAGGCTGCAACCCTGCCCCCACGAATTTAGGTGTTTTTTTTTTTTTACCAGCAGCGACACTGACTGGAGCCCCCAAAGTGCTGGAAGTTTCCTGAGTAGGCTCTATCGAGTTCACCTTGTGCTGTAGCCACGATTCCTCGCTAGCAGCCGCAGACTGACGGAGCTTTTCCGGTTAGTCCCTGGCACACTGGTGAAACCCAGCTGCGGTTAGTCGGCCTAGGTACATTTCTCCTGAGCGGAGGACACTGTGACGAGCCACTACATTTCAAGAGTAGTTTGCGACAAAGCGGCATTCGGCTGGTTTCCGTAGTGTAGTGGTTATCACGTTCGCCTCACACGCGAAAGGTCCCCGGTTCGAAACCGGGCGGAAACAATCGATGTTGGTTTTTTTTTTTTTTTAATTCCCCCCCCGCCCCGGTTCCATTGGAATCCCGTAGAAGAACCCGGCAAGATCATGGTGAGAGCCTAGACCCCTTCCTCCCCGGGTCCGAGGCGGCTTGGAAGGACACAAGCACAGACCGAGCGGGTCGAGCGGCCCACAACTACGAGCCGCGAGCGGCGGCGGACCAGCGCACCCCTGGCGGTGGTGGCTGTTGGTAGCTCTGTCCCTCGGGAACAGTGAGACTTTGAGTCCCGTCCGGCCCCTTCAGTTTCTGTGTAGTGTCTTTTCTAACACCAGGAAGGCGCTCTTCTCAGGTTGGGAGCTGGAAATGGCCGCTTAGTGAATGAAGTCCTTGGTTCAGACCCCGACCAGGAAGGACCAAGTTCTGGTTCAGGGCCAGGTCCTGAAAGGTGGGTCTCTTTTTCAGATCCTGCTCAGGCTCTGGCCTCTTGGGCTAGGACTGCGACGGGTCCTGTCCGCCGGTCTCCTGGAGACAATTAGCAAACCTATATCGAGGCCCAACCGTGCCAGGTGATCATCTCTCTTTAAACTGATGGCGGGTCTCCTTGACCCAGTAGTCCAGAGGAAGTAAGGGAAAGTGGTTGAGAAGCTACAATCACACGTCGCCCAGCTCTATCACCCCCACCAAATCTGCCTTTACTGTATTTCTTTTCGCTATTTAAGCAGTCCCTGTCCATCCAGTTCTCAGTCGTGAAAATTGATAATTCTTTCTCCCTCCCTTCTCTCAGTCTCTCCCCAGCGGGTTCTAAATCAGGTGGAAACAAAGTATATTTTCTTTTAATTAAAAAATTATACTCACGACTCAACCAAAAAAGGTCAATTTGAACAGACACTTCACCAAAGAAAATACACAGATGGCAAATAAGCACATGAAGAGATGTTCAACTTCATTAATCATTCAAATTAAAATTACAATGAGATACCACTACACACGTACTAGAATGGTTAAGATTAAAATGACTGATCATACCAAGTTGCCTAAAAATGTGGATGAAACGGCACCCATACACTACTGGTGAGAATGTAAAATGGTACATCCACTTTGGAAAACAGTTTGGAAGTTTCTGAAAAAGTTGAACTATAACGATATGACTCAGCCGTTCAACTCCTGTTTATCAAAGTGCAAATAAAGCATATATGTTCAAAGACTTATACATGAATGTTATAGCAGCTTTAGTTGGAATAGCCAAAACCCAGAAATAACCCAAATGTCCATCAACAGGTAAAAGATAAATTGTGGTATATCCACACAGTGGAATACTATTCATCTAAAAAAAAAAAAAAAAAGTGCCTGCTATATGATTCCATCTATATAAAATTCTAGAAAATGAAAACCAATCTATAGTGACAGAAAGCAGATTCATGCCCTATGGGACAGTTCTACTCTGTCCTATAGGGTCCCTGTGAGTTGGAATCAATTTGAAGGCAGTGGGTTTAGGGATGGGGAAGCAGACAGGCAGACAATAGGGAGGGATTAGAAAGGGACACAGGATATTTTGGGGGGGTGATGGATATGTTCATTATGTTAAATGTAGCAGGGCTGCGTTCTGGCTTTCATTGACTAGCCACTTGTACCTTTGTGAGCCCTTTCCTTGATAAAAAAAAAAAAATATTTGTAATGTTAAAAATATTTTAAAATATATTAATTTTTTATAGCTGTATTGGTATAAAGATTATTAATATTACACATTAATGTGTTCTCTTCAATCTAAAAGAAAGTTATTTTTTTATTTTGAACTTAAAGGATTTTGAATTTAAAAGAAGTTAAAATATTTTTGTGGACCCCCCTAAAGGTATCATGGGCATTATACCTACTGTACCTAGTGGGTAAGTTGGCCCTGGATTGTGATGATAGCTCCACAGGTGTACATATGTGCTAAAACTTAACAACGTGCACATTTTAAATATGTCCAGCTCATCATATGTCAATTATGCATTAATAACCAAAAACCAAAAACTCATGGCATCAAGTCGATTCTGACTCGTAGCAACCCCATAGGACAGAGTAGAACTGCCCCATAGGGTTTCCAAGGAGCAGCTGGTGGATTCAAACTGCTGACCTTTTGGTTAGCAGCTGAACTCTTAACCACTGTGCCACCAGGGCTCCACAACTTAATGTAGCTATTAATTTTTTTTTTTTTATTTCCTGGAAAAAAGTAGACACACATTGTGAAGCGTGTTCTGGAGACTCATATAAATACATATTTTAAAGTTTTTTTTTTTAACAATTTTTTAAGAAAAAATTATATTCACAATATTAAATAATTTTTGGGTGGACCTCAGGTGTAGCGTAAATGTCACTTCATTGCCCTCTCTCCACATGGGTGGATGTAAGAATTCTCTCATGTTTTATTTATTTTTGTATTAATTTATTATTTTCTTTTATCTCCATTTCCTACTCCTACTCCTTCCCTAATGTATCTTGACATGTATCTTGAATTTATACGTATCCTTGTAAAATATGTAGTTGCTTTATGTGTAGTTATTTCTTAATTTTGCACATAATTTTTCTACTGAGCATTGTGACTTTATGGTCTACCCATGTTATGGTGTTGCACATCTAGTCCTTTGTTTCTAACTGCTGTGTATAATTCCATAGTAGACACCCATTCCATTTTCTTTTTCCCAAGGTGGACACCAGGGTATCTCCCAATCCCTGTTCAGTGCAGTGAATTACTTAATATGGCCCTTCTAGCAATAGTCTTTGTAGCTGCCACCAAATGACTGGGTTGGTGTTGCTGTGTTAGGTGCTGTTGTTTCTGACTCGTAGCGACCCTATGTACAACAGAACAAAATACTGCTCATCCTGCACCATCCTCACAATCGTTGTTATGCTTGAGCCCATTGTTGTAGCCACTGTGTCAGTCCATCTCATTGAGGTTCTTCCTCTTTTTCGCTGAGCCTCTACTCTACCAAGCATGATGTTCTTCTCCAGGGACTGGAGAGACATGGATAACAGGTCCAAAGTATGTGAGATGAAGCCACGCCATCCTTGCTTCTAATGAGCATTCTGGCTACTTCTTCCAAGGCAGATTTGTTTGTTCTTTTGGGAGTATACGGATGAAGTGCTTGTGGCCTACCAAGAGGATTGGGTAGCTTGCTAATAATGTAAATAAGGTTCATGGCACCCTTGTAGGGGTGGGACCATGCAAATAAGGTATATGGGACCCTAATGAGGGGATTGGTCAGTTTTGCCATCCCGCTAGGCTTAAAGGGAGTCAGGAGGAGCGAGAGAGAAGCCGTAACACAGAAGACAGCAAGAGAAGGCGGCGCAGCAGTAGCAAAAACGATAGCAGCATGAGACGCTAGGAACCAGAAGACCGGCTTGAGACGGCTACGGTGGGGATTGCCGACCCACAGAGCTAAGAGCCGTAACATTTGCCAGAGAAATTCCCCAGCAGGGCCTGGCAGCAGAGAGAAGAAGCTGTCCAAATCGAAGAACTGCATCCTGAGTTGTTCCTGTTACTTCCAAGTTGATCCCGACCCCAAGTTGTCCCCTGTTACTTCCCTAATAAACCACTTAAGGGTAAGCATGGTTCGTGAGTTCTGTGAGAAGCTGCAGTGAATTACCAAACCCAAACACGGGAGGGAGAGTACTGAGTAACTGATGTAGACATGATGGAGTGAGTACAGCAGTTCGGAAAAGTTGGACATTTGGCACATCTTTAACCTCCGCCTCATAGGAACCAGCTTTGTGCTGATCCTTATAAAAGAATTTATTCATTGAAATACTGAGAAGCTTGGTGGATTGTCCAAGGCCATAACCAGTTGGTGATAGAACTGGACCTAAGAATAAATGTCTTCACAGAAAATGATACTCGTGAAGAGTGTGCCTCTTAGCTCAAGTAGATACAAGAGACTAAACAGGCAGCTTCTGTCCGGAGGGGAGATGGGCAGGCAGAGAGGGTTAGGAGCTGGTTGAATGGACATGGGGAATCAGGGGTGGAAAGGAGGAGTGTGCTGTCACAGTATAGGGAGAGCAATTAGAGTTACATAACAATGCATGTATAAGTTTTTGTATGGGAAAAATTAAAAAAATTTTAAAAAATGTCTTCAGTCTACTCTTTCAGGGTTTAAATTTTTTTAAAAATATTTTTATTATGAAAGAAATATGTGCTAATTTGTAACCAATCAACTCAGAAATGTACGAGACCTTCTTAAGCAAGAAAAACGAAACAAAACAGAGGAGTCATAAAGGAAAAGACACATATAACTACTTTATTTTAAATTAGAAGAAATATAAATAAATAACATAAAGTAAAAAGACTAGAAACATGCTCAGAGAAATAATTCCAATACATATGACTGTATATTACTGGTGGAAATATTAATCACTATAAAAAAAATTAAAGTTATTAAACTAGAAACAGAAATACATACTAGAAACAGAAATACATACTCACTTTTGCCCAGCAACTCCATTTTTAAGAATCTTGTCTACTGAAATAAAACCATTGGTACATAAAGCCAAATGTACAAATATGTTCATCACAACATTGTGGTGACAAAACAGTGGAAAGATTTGAATGTCCATTAATAAGGGAATGATTGAATAGATTATATCTCTACTATGGGATATTAGGCAGTTACTTAAACGGATGAGCTAAATCATACATATATGTACATATATATATACACAAATATATATATACTCATCTTGTTCTATTTTATCGGGCATTTGCAATTCCTTTTGGCTATTTAGCCTCTGAATCTACTTCCATAGCTATGGTAGCATAGCTTGTGGAATCCCCCACCTTATAAGACAGCTTTCCTCCCACCATAGAAACTAAAAATGCCAGATAATTCCATTGCAGCTGGAAACTCTGCAGATTAGCACTTTCAAGACCCATGGGACATACAGTATCCCACCCACTTTTTATGCCTCTGGAGTTCTTTGGAGAGGGGTAGCCCCATGTTAATGCATTTAGCCTCAAGGTGGGAGCCTTTTGAAATGCGTGAAACTCAAAAGTTCTGAGTGGGAGCCTCATTTTTGTGTAGATTGAGCATTGTCTTAGGTGATACCTCCTGGACGTGTGGATTTTCTAAACTTTTGACAGATTTGCCTTTATTTCTGTGAGATAAGCCTTCTCACAATGTTTGCCAGTTATATGTTCTTGTGGAGGAGCTCTGGCGGCACAGTGGTTAAGTGCTCAGCTGCTAATCGAGTGGTCAGCAGTTTGAACCCACCAGCAGCTCCAAGGGAGAAAGACGTGGCAATCTGTGTCCTTAAAGATTTACACCTTGGAAACCCTATGGAGCAGTTCTACTCTGTCCAATAGGGTCGCTATGAGTTGGAATAGACTTGATGGCAGTGAGAAATGGGATGTTCTCGTGAGAATGTACTTATCACGAAAATAAGCTATTGCCAGTCTTGGTTCCGTCATGGTGGTCGTTTTCTCCTTTATGCCACTGTTTCCAGGTGTTACTGACTCCCTTCTTTTCTAGCTTCTAAATAGTAAATAATTCCTTTCCAGTAAGGAACAATGGATTGCAGTGGTACTTTTCTCAAGAGACTGGAACCCCTGTAAGTTATTCTTACCCCGAATTCAACCTTAGGCACAATCATTGCTTCCACATGTAGCAGGTGGACTGCCCCACTGTGAGCAGTTCTCTAGTATTCCAGGGCAGCTTTCTGCTTCTTAGCTGTCAGCACTGCCTTTGCAGTAAGGAAGAGTGCCTTGTACCAGGTTTTGAAAAGTTTCATGAAAAATAATAAAAAAGCTAAGAAGAAGGAGAACGTACGTGCAGTGATTGCCAGGTGCCTTCAGGTTTTACCTCACGGTTTGCAAATCTTCAAGAAATAAAATTTAAAAAATGGTTTTATCATTGACTCATGTCGGCAGGATTTACATCATCCACAATCTGCTGGGACATAAGTGATCCCAGACAAGGGGTATCAAAATCCATAACTCATAACAAAAATTCTGAATTGGTCCTTTAACCAGCATGCCTTCATTAGTGAAAACACACAGTATCATCAAAACATTCAAAGGAGAAAATAGTTACGTCTTAAAAGGGTTAGATGCACCAGTCCCACACGCTGAATTGGAAGCAAGTGAGGGGAGAAGCAGGGAAGGCACTGAATGCTTCCTGGCGAGGGTCACGGCGACAGGGGCAGCTTTACTCGGTTTCTGGAGGCGGCAGTGACATGACTCTAACAGCAGCATCCGCTGTCTGGCACCCAGGACGGGTCACATGAGTTGTGGGGCCCAGTGCAAAATGAACATGCAGGGCTCCTTGTTCAAAAATCATTGAGAATTTTAAGATGACAACGCAGAATAGTAAATCAAGAGCAGGCCTTCTAGTTCAGGGCCCTGTGAGCCAGCCCTGTCAGCACCGGTGAGTCAGACTTGGAAGCTGCAGCGGTTGTGCCCAGCAGGGGTGGCAGTTGAGCGTGGCAGTTCTATGGGGTGATTTTAAGTTATTCTTGACTGCCAGGAGTAACTTAAACTCCAAGTTTAATTAATTCTCCAGACTTCCCAGAAATTATATGAACTACCCAATTTCCTTTAGTAAGTTACTTTTTGCTTAATCAGCCAGTGTTGGTTTGTGTGGCTTGCAGTTAAGGAAGCTGATACCTTAATGATGTATTAAGTGAAAAAGGCAAGTTAGAGAGTAATGTGTTTAATACAAGAAAAGAAAATGATCAGGAAGACTACATAACAAGCCCTTAAGATTATTTAGTGACAAAAACTGTTTCCTGACGTATTCTCCCCCTATTTTCCCACGGTCTCTCTGAATAAAAACTGTATATTCTAGTCTCGTTTGCAGCTAGGTATGACCATGTGACTAAGATCAGGCCAATGAGATGTAAGTGGAAATATCTTTGTTTGACAGTGTATTAATTTCCTAGGGTGCTACAACAAAGTATCACAAAGTATGTGCCTTAAAACAACAGAAGTTTATTGTCTCACAGTTCTGGAGCCTGGAAGTTTGAATTCTGGGTGTTGGCCAGACCATGTTCTCTCAGAAGGCTCTGGGGGAAGGTGCTTTCTTCTCTCTCCCAGCTTCTGGTAGCTCCAGGCCTTCCTTGGCTTACACCTGCAGCATAACCCCATCTCCGCCTCTGTGGCCACATGGCTGTCTGCCCTCTGTGTGTGTCTTTTCTCCTCTTTTATAAGAACGCTACTCATATTGGATTAGGACACACTCTACTACAGTATGACCTCATGTTAACTGATAACATGTTCCAAGACCTTATTTCCAAACAAGGTCACATTCACAGGTACCGGGGATTAGACCATATCTTTTTGGGGGGGCACAATTCAATCCATAACAGATACTTTCAAGGACCTGCTATGTGACCTTTGGATCCACTGCCATCTTGGGTTATGAGGAACAGGGTTCCACCCTTGGGGTGGAGGAAGCGTGACTTGGCAGGATTCTAAGACCCTGAGGTCTTCCAGCAGCAGAGCTGCACTAACAACCGTGGACTGCATACCTCCAGCTTTTTTTAAAAAATTATGGTAAAATATATATCACAAAAAATTTGCCACTTCAACCACTTTTAAGTGTACAATTCGGTGGCATTAATCACAGTCACCATGCTGTGCAACATCACCACTACCCAGTTCCAGAAATTTCAACACCCCAGTACCCATTAGGCAATAACTCCTCATTTCTTTCCTCCTCCCAATCCCCGATAACCACTAAAAAACTTCTCTATGTGTTTGCCTATTCTAGCTATTTCATATAAGTGGAATCACACACTATTTGTCCTTTTGAGTCTGACTTATTTCACTTAGCATGATATTTTCAAGTTGCATCCGTGTCATAGCATACATCATAACTTCATTTCTCTTTATGGTTGAATAATATTCCATTGTATGTATATCCCACATTTCGTTTATGCATTCATCTGTTGGACATTTGGGTTGTTTCCTCCTTTTCACTGTTGTAAATGCTGCAACGAACTGCAACAAGATCCAAGTATCTCTTTGAGCCCTGCTTTCAATTCTTTCGGGTATATGCCTAGGAATGGAATTGCTGGGTCGTATGATAATTCTTCAATTTTTTGAGGAACCACCAAACTGTTTTTCAAAGCAGCTGTGAATGAGGGTTCCTACCTCTGGATTTTTACATGGGAGCAAAATAAACATCTATATACTTTTTTGCCACCCTTACTTTGCATTTTTTGTCACTTGCAGCCACATCGTTATTAACTATTTTTTTTCCCGAGGATGAGATTGGAGTGGCATGTGTGTGTGTGGACGTTTCTTTGTACATCTATGTATTGTTTGATTTATTAGGATAAGAATGTATTCATTCATAATTTAAAAAAAAAGAAAAAGACTCCTGAAATTGCAGCTAAAAGACCTAGATTCTAAGTCTAGCTCCAATATTATTTGCTATGGCTTTGGGCAAATCATTAAGTCTCTCAATATCTTAATTTTTAATATTTTCCAAATGAGAGAAAATAATTCACATATTCTCTTAAAGTAGTTCCAAAAGGCAGACGAGAGCAACAATGTGTATGACATGTGGAGTTTTGCAAAATTTGGGCTCAGAAAGTTCCTTCAGGTGCTCCATGAAAAGTAAGTCCACCGGTCAGAGAGACTGAGGAAATGCTGTATGTTACATCCCTCTCCCACTCTTGAAGAGTCTCAGTGCGTGTTAGGAAATTAAACATGCAGAAGTTCCACAGAAAAGAAACCTGCTTCATTTTTTTCACCCAACCAGATTAAATGCGAATTAGACATTTAAGATCCCAGGGCCTGGGCGTTCAGTAACAGGCCAGTTTGGAGGTTTGCAGACTAGCTGGGTTTGTAAACTGGCTTTGCAACTTACTAGCTGGGAGATCTTGGTCACGTTGTTGTTGTTGCTAGCTGCCATCAAGTGGATTTCTGACTCATGGCGACCCCATGTGTGCAGAGTAGAACTGCTCCATAGGGTTTTTCAAGGCCCCTCTGGGTGGGTTCAAACCATCAACCTTTCAGCTAGTAGTCGAGTGCTTAACTGTGTGCACCAGCCAGGGACTCCTTGGATCAGGTTTCTGAGTCGTGACCCCATGTGACAGTAGAACTGCTCCATAGGGTTTTCTAGGCTGTAATCTTTACGAGAGCAGATCACCAGGTCTCTCTCCCACGGAGCCGCCGGTGGGTTCAAACTGCCGACCTCCTGCTGTTGCACCACCAGGGCTCCTTGGCCAGATTAGTTACCCTTTATATGCTTCAGCTTTCTCATACGTAAAAAGTACTATTATTATCCCCATCTTACAAGGAGTTGCAAAAATACAACATTTTAATTGCTCAAAAAAAAGGATGAGGAGGATGTGAGAGATAACTAGCCTTTTTAGGAAATGACAACCCTGTGACAAAGGAAACAGGAAAGGCCTGAGGTAGGTTGTTCTCAAGCAGGAGGAATGAATAATGACTGAGTGACCAAGGCATGTAAAGAGGAACGACACAGAGGCTCTGGAGAGAAGTGTTCCTCCCGGCCCTTGTTAAAATGAGACACCAGATCTCGTCCCAGCATGTCATTGGTACCTAGTTTCATTACTCCTTGATGGCCTTCAGTAACGTACACACTACTTTTTTTTACTTTAGAAATTATGACCTGGGGCTGGCCTTTAGCAACCAACATGTTTGGGCAAAGAGACATCCTTTCTCCCTGACCTACCTTCATTGCTGAAGGACTCCTAGAGAAATGGCATGACACATTTTGCATCCAGGAAGGGCAACCACACCTTGTTAGCCCAATTTTTTTCTTCCAGAATTTCAATGTGTCTGGAAATTCACCTCTTAAAGGGAGGAAGTATAGGTGGACAAAAAAAGGTGTGGAAATTGGCAAAAATAATTATTCAAATGGGTAATTTCCTGGACCGCATTCTCAAGCTAGGTATGTAAATGAACAGGACCTCAGAGCTGAACTAAGGAATTAGGTTTTATAGGATCAGAAAATTAATTTAGGAAAGTGGTTTATTTTTATACTTACTGTTAATTTCTTTTTGTACTGATAATGTTGAATTTTACCTGAACTCTGAGATACTGGGAAACAGTGGTTAAAGAAATCCCTCTACCCTTTGTGTTCAGGAAATGGCTTACTGCAAATAACCACCCTACCTACTGACTTAGATAAGACTCAGGGATGACCCCTTGTTCACCTATGACAAAAACCCACTGCCGTTGAGTCAATTCCTACTCATAGCGACCATATAGGACAGGGTAGAATTGCTCCATAGGGTTTCCAAGGCAGTGATCTTTATGGAAACAGACTGCCACAATCTTTCACCTGTGGAGCAGCTGGTGGGTTTGAACCGCTGACATTTCAGTTAGCAGCTGAGCACTAACCGCACCATCAGGGCTCCTTAGGCCAGACATAAACCAAAAAAATAACACCCTGTTGCCACAGAGTCGATTCTGACTCACAGTGACCATATAGGACAGAGTAGAACTACCCCATGGGGCTTCCAAGGAGTGGCTGGTGAACAGAACTGCTGATCTTTTGGTTAGCAGCCAAGCTCTTAACCACTGAGCCACCTGGGGCCAGACACAGACCCTCCAAATTCCCATTCCTTGCCTCATAAATGAGTAAGTAAATTGCTTGTCTCCAATGATGACTCAGAAACAAAGTGCTTTGTAACCAAACTTTCGTTAAGCTTCTCGCCTTCCCCCAAGTCCCTGAACTTTGGCCCACCTTCAGCCTAAGCCAACATACAACGCCTCCTTACGAGCCCCTTCTGGAGAATAAGCTGATCTCAGCGTAAAACATTCTGATTTACTATCTGGTGGTGTCACTCTTTTATTCCACTTCCCCACACCTGGGTTTCTTAGTGCTCAGTCCCTATGAAACACTTTTTCCCCATCTCTTGGAGTCGATCTTTGATCTTAATGTCAGTGTTATGCCTATGACAACAGACCTTTCCTTTCTGAATAAAGCCTTTATCAAACTCTGCATTTGTTTTTATTTGATAGTACTTTCATAGAAAATCGTAAAGGGGTTGGTGGATTCATGCTGAGGTGGCAACCAACAAACGTTCTCTGCAGAATGTAAGACCACAGTATGACAGGGAATGGGGAAGAATGGCATATACTTTTAGAAACTGGAGATGTTAGGAAAGGTTCTAGTCTAAAAGCTTTCCTCCTAAGTGAGTTCTCCATTGAGTTATTTCCATTATGGGAGGTCACATGAAACCTACGGTAGCTCAGGACACAAGGTCCCTCCCATCACACCCCCAGAGGCTACTTTCAATGTGGGCTAGTCTCTGCCCCTCTCTACCAGGAACTGAAGAGACTGTGCTACTACCTTTCCCCTTGTCAATCTCTGAGAAGGCAAAGCTTTCAACATCTGACCTCGAGGGTGGGTGTCCGTGAAAGCCCTGAGGGATGGGAGGTGTGCCTGGAGTTCACCCCCATTCTACTTTATCTGGCTCAGGAGAATTGCTCTTCAACCCCTGTTGTTTTTAGGTGCCGTTTAGTCCGTTCTGACTCATAGCAACTCTGTGTACAACAGAACGAAACACTGCCTGGTCCTGTGCCATCATCAGGATTGTTGTTATGCTTGAGCTCATCGTTGCAGCCACTGTGTCAGTCCGTCTCGTTGAGGGTCTTCCTCTTTCTCGCTAAACCTCTACTTTACCAAGCATGATGTCCTTCTCCAGGGACTGATCCCTTCTGATGACATGCCAAAGTATTTGAGACGAAGTCTCGCCATCCTTGCCTCTTAGGAGCATTCTGGCTGTACTTCTTCCAAGACAGATCTGTTCTTTTGGCAGCTCATATTATATTCAACATTCTTCACCAGCACCACAGTTCAAAGGCATCAATTCTTCTTGGGTCTTCCCTATTCATTGTTCAGCTTTCGCGTGCATATGAGGTGACCGAAAACCCCTACTCATCACAATTTCTCACCATGGTTTTTCCCTACACCAGTGCCTTCTCAGAGCTATTTGTCTGAGTTCACAGTGAAATCAGCATGTTAATAATCACTTCTTTTCTGGGCAGAGGTGGTGGGAATGAACCACCAACAAGAAGCTTTATTTCCTTCCCCATTGAGTTAAAATAACCCAAATCTTCTTGGCCCGAGAATCTCTCCTACCTCTAATCCCCTAAATTCCTTCCAAACCGTATCTCTGTCTCTGACTCACTGCTATCCCCTTGAACACTCTCTCCAATCACAGCCTCCTCCTCATGACTCTAATACCTATGTAATTTAAGGACTACGGTGGCAGGAGACAATGGGCAAAAGATTCCTTGCTTTGTGGTGCAGAGAGTGGGGAAGTAGGGAATGTTGTAAAACTAGTCTCCACTAGAGGGAGACTTAGTCTCAAGAAAGAAAACTGGATATGAAATTTGTGGTATTGAGAGTGTTAACTCGTTTGGAATCGGTAACTTTTACATTGTAGCCAACTATCGCTTTTTCTAAATAAATACTTTTTGTTGTAAAAATAAAGACAGAAGTCATTTGTTTCATATTTTAGGAATTGCTTTTCAGGTTACTTGTTTAATAATCATGTAAAATATTTACATGGTTCCAAAATCAACTCTACAAAACAAGGTATATTCAAAGAAGTTTACCTTCTATCCTTGTCCCCTCCACCTTAATTTTTCTCTCCCCCTAAAAGTAATAACTTTTACAGTTTATTCTTCCATCATTTTTATATAAGAAAACACACTAATTTGTATTTCTTCTTTTTAGATAAACAATAAAATACTGGGAGGGATGGCTGGTGTAAGAATTGGTAAAAAGGTTGGAGACAGGAGGTATGTCTGACCTCTGCCTCATAGCAATCAGCCTTAGGCTGTTGATGCTGATAATAATTTTCCTCCTGCCTTGTGAAATTAGACGAGGAGGTAGGCGGGTTGGCCGACGCTGCCACCGTGCCATTTTAACAACCATCAACATATTAGACTGCGTTTTTATTTTGCTTTTTTGCTGTTTTTGTTATTCTTATGTAATCAAATTTATCAGTCTGTATCTATGGATATATTTTTCTCTTTAGATCAATGAATATGATTATATTAATGGATCTCCTTATCCTGAACTATCCTTGCATTCCTAGAGTACCATCCACTTGGTCATGATATTTTTTTAATGTACTGTTGGATTTTGCTTGCTAATATTTTACATAAAATTTCTGCATCAATAGTAGTAAATGAGATTACCTATAGTATTCTTTTTTGTGGTAGTATTTGTCATGGTTCCAGAATTCAGGATGAAGGATCCACGCTACACACATTCATAAAATGAGTTTCGGAGTTTTCTTCTTTTGTCATGTTCTAAAAAGGTTTAAGAAGCTTAAGGACTTAGTTTTTAAGTTTGGTAGAATGTTCTGTGAAACCATCTGGGCCTGGTTTGTTTAGTAGGGGAGCTCTTTAACTAGTTTTTCTATCTCTTCTATGTTAGCTGGCCTGTTTACATTTTATTTCTACTGTTGTTGCCCTGGAGTGGATTCTGACTCATGGCGACCCCATGTGTGCAGAATAGAACTGTTCCATAGGTTTCCAAGGCTGTGATTTTTGGAAGGCAGATCATCATAGGTGTCAATTTTGTTAAATTGTTTTTGTAGAAAATTATTCATTTAATGTAGATTTCTAATTATATTTACATAGGAATTTAAAACAAATTTGTGTGTCTCTTCATTTCTAATTTTGTGTATTTGTGCTCTCTTCCCTCTTTATTAGTTTAGCTAAGAATTTATTTTTTCAAAGAAACATATTTGGATTTATTAGTTCTACCAGTTTTTTCCAAACTCATCAATTTCTGCATTTATTTTTATCAATCTCGTTCTCTGCTGTCTTTTGGTTTATTTTTTTCGTAACTTTTTCAGTTGTGATGCTTTTGCTTTTTCATTTTTATTGATATAGGTATTTAATGCTTTTTCCGATAGCTGCTTTTGCTGTTTCCTATAGATTGTTTTCATTATTATTGTTGTTTAAAAATTCTGCAATTTGTTTTGCATTTCCCCTTTTAACTAGGCGTGGTTTAATAGGACACTTTTAAATTTCTAGGTGGAAGAACCCTTTCGGTTTGTTGTTAATTTCTAACTACATTGTGACCAGTGATACTATTTGTATTATTATTTTTCTTTGGAATATATCAAGATTTTCTTTGTGGCCTAAGATGTGAACATGCCATATTTTTGTAGATTTTGTGAATGCTTTATAGGTATTTGAAAAGAAAAATGTATATTCTCTACTATCAAGGCTCAGAGTTTTATATATTTTAAATCTATCTTACGTTGTTTAGGTCTTCTATATCCTTACTAATTTCTTTTTCTCTTGGTCTACCTAGATCTATGTGTTAAAGCCTCCTATTATTAGTGTAAGGAGCCCTGGCGGTGCAAAGGTTAAGCGCTCAGCTGCTAATCCAAAGACAGGCAGTTCAGAACCCACCAGCCGCTCCCTCCTCGGAAGAAAGATGTGGCAGTCTGCTCCCGTAAAGATTACAGCCTTGGAAACCCTACGGGGCAGTTCTACTCTGTCCTCTAGGGCTGCTATGAGTTGAAATCGACTCAACGGCAACGGGTATGGCTTTTGGTTTATTATTAGTGTACTTCTATTTCTCCCTGTAAAAAGTGCTCTCCTTTATCTCATTTAATGCTTTTTAGTCAGAATTCTGCTTTCTTGGATAATCACAGTTGCAGCCTCTCCTTAAATTAAAAAATATATATATTTCTGGTACTTCTTTGACCAGTTGTTTATTTTTAGCATTCCTGAAGCTCCTTTAGATGTGTTTCACACAGCATAGTGTTGGACTTTGCTTTGTCAGTCAACTTGAAAATCATTTTCACACGTGAGGCAAGCCATTTACATTTATTGATATATAACACTATGTTTGGCCTCAAAGCTGTCTTACGGTTTCATGTTCTATTTCTACAGATTTAAGCTGATATATTTAAGTCTTTCATCATGCAGTGTGTCACTTGCTTCCCCAGTCCATTTTTTAGAACTCATCCTCCAGTATTTAGGATTTGTATTTTTTATTTAAGTTACCTTTATCCCAGTACTTTTATACAATATGTAAGTTATTATTACTTTTTTTGGCTACTCTCTATTGACGCAGTATGAGCAATACTGAAATTAACTAGTAACTCTTATTCTGCCATCATTTATTCTTAGTTATCTAAGTGTACATTTAATTCTCACCACTAGTCCTTATGCCGATGTCCCTTTAGCCATTTTGTTGCCTAAAGCTTCTTATCTAGATTCCTCAAAAGGTTGTTATCAAGAATATTCTTTTGTGGTGTAGGGAGGGATGTAATAGCTGTCTCCAGTAGAGAGAGCCTTAGTCTCAGGAAAGAAAATTATAATCTGAAACTTGTCATCTAGAGAGTTTTGAAACTACAGCTCTTGTATTTGTAGCCATTCATCTCCTGACTGATTACTATGTATGCAACTTGCAGAACTGTGTCTTCAGTATATAAGGAAACATACAAAAGGAAGGGGATATGAATAGCTCAAAGTTGTGTCTACGTATGTGTGGAAAGAAGCCCTGGTGGCGCAGTGATTAAGAGCTCAGCTGATAACCAAAAGGTTGGTGGTTTGAACCCAACAGTTGCTCTGCTCTGCCACTGAACTCTCATAGAGGGCTGAAGAGAGTGTAATCTCTATGGAAGGCAATTTGGCAATATCTATCAAAACGCACATGCTGTTTGACTTCACAGTTTCATTTTCTATAAATTTATCCTACAAATATACTCATTCACATGCAAAATGACACAGGTACAAAGTTATTCATTGCAGAGTTGCTGTAATAGCAGGTTTGGAAGCAACTAAATATTCAACAATAGGGAGCTGGTTAAATTATATCATCAATGTACTACTATGCAGCAGTAAAAAAAAGGGAGCTCTTCATGCACTAACATGTAATGAAATCCAAAGTACAAATTTTAACTAAAAAAATTAGTATGGCATGCTATAATTATCTATAAGGTAAAGGTGAGGGATAAAATACATATTTCTATTATTTTGTCTTATATATGCATAAAGTCTTTGGAAAAGTACACAAAAACTGGTTGTGGAAAAGGTATTACCAATTAAAAAAAAAAAAAGGCCCACTGGGTCGAAAAACAAGCAGGAAAACTTTATCTCGTATGATCTCTCTCACTTAAACTGACCATCGCTTTTTGGTTCTTTCCATCCTCTCCTATTATATTAGTTAGACTCACTTCCATTACAAGAAAGGGACAGGTCCAGCTTATGTGAGGACAGTGGTTCTCAACCAGGGAGCAGATCACGTTGGCTGGCTTGCCGAGAAATAAGAATAAAGCACTGCAGTGAGAAACAGGGATGAAGGAGAGAAACAAAAACACCTTTCTTTCTGACCATGTTCTATTTGCAGACTCTAGTACCCTGTGAGGTCCAGCTATACTTTCTATCTTTGGAATCTGTTAAATACTCCTATAACATCATAATAAATTTCCTTTTTTTGTTTTTTTTTTTTGCTTAAGGTAACCTAAATAGGTAAGTCCTCTTGCTGGGCAGTCCTGAGACAATAATAATGGCTAAAATTATTGAGCACTCACTATGCATCAGGCACACTACTAGGCACATTACATATGCTCAGGGCTCAAAACTAAGCTTATCCCTATTTCACATGCAAGGGCACTGAGACCCACAAAGATTACGTAACTTGTCCAAGGTCACACATTCATTTTAAACCCAGGCAATCTGACTCCAGAGCTCACGCTCTTAGCTTGTAACAGTAAGCCCCATGGTTGCCCTCACTTACGTCCAGTTTATACATTACCTTTAGCACCAAAGTAAATTTGCTCTTCAGTAGCAGAGAATCTCAATCCAAATAAAAGATTTCCTACTGGTCTAATTTCAGGCATCAGAGAACTGACATGAATGAGGAAAATATTTTGGGTGGTGCCTTTATGTGCCCTTCTATCCAAACTTTGGAAGAGTTAAATTTGATCCTGGTAAAAGACCATAAACTCTACCTGAAGTCAACCAGTTCATTTGAAGACAGACTAAAATTCACTAAGATTTTATCAGAAGTGTCAAACTGCCTGTTATTATTTCTATTGTAATTTCCTAGTGTCTGTGATTTTTTTTTTCCCAAAGGAAAAACATAAATTCATAACATGAAAAAATTTAACTGGAAGAATTTACACAAGACCAAGCCAGGGTTGCACCTTAGATTTTAGATTAAAGAGACAAGTAGCCTAAAATGGCCGCTCCTCCCTGCCCCAGAACAATGGGTTAAGGGATCTAGAAACGGATCCAAATATATTAGGGAATATGATAAATTGGCATTTCAAATCAGTGGGGAAAATATGGCTTATTTAATAAATGATGCCAAGATAAGTTAGGCATCTGGAGACAGACTTCAGCCTACTCACCAAAATAAATTCCAGCTGGAACAAAAATTTAAATATAAAAATGATACTATGAGTAAATTGTTTTTTAAATATTGCAATTTACAAAAAGCCATTCAAAGCACAACATAAGATCCAGAAGCACAGAAAGAAAGAGTAATAAAAGTGACTACATAAATATTAAAAATATCTACATGGCCAAAAAAAAGCTATGAACAAAATAAAACTAAATGACAAACTGTGTAGAAATGTTTGCAACGTATCTGACATAGGGCTAATTTCCTTAATATATAAAGAGTTCAAACAGATCAATAAAAATGATCAACAACCTAACAGCAAATGGCAAAAGACATGAAAGTCCATATTCGGGGGGGAAAAAAAAAAGAAATAGAAAAAAGGCTTATAAATATATGAAAAAATAACTCATAATTAAAGAAATGTAAACTTAAAACAATGATCCATCATGTCTTACCTACACCTTGAGGGGCAATATGCTATAATGGTTAAAATTGCTGGACCTAGAGTCAGATTACTTGGGATTAAATACTGACTCTACTGTGTAGGCCCCCAGTTTCCTTGGCTGGGGCTGTTGTAAGAACAAAGTGAGAATACATAATAAAAAACAATGAGAACTAGTATATAATAACTACTCAATTAACATTAGTTCTTACTATCAGACTGACAAAAATAGAAAAAATGCTGATAATAAACAATGATGTTAAGAGAGTGGAGAACTAAGCACTCTCATACAGGGTTGGTAGGAGTACAAACTGGTGAAGTATCTTTGAATGGTAATTTGACAATATCCACTAACATTTTAAATGCACAACTTTGCAGTTCACTTGCAGAATCTTATCCTACAGAGATATTTACAAAACGATACATAAAGATATATATAGATATATATATCATAAACATATATATAGATACAGATTTTCACTGCAGCAATATCTGTTAACAGCAAAAGACTGGAAATAACCTAAATGGGCATCCATATAGGACTAGATAAATAAATTATGGTGTTTCCTAAAATAGAATACTGTCATGAAAAAAGAATCCCCAAGATACTGAAAAATGCTTTACAAAACAATGTGGAGAACTTCCTAACCATTCATGTTAAAAATTATACACGTATATAACAAAGTTTATAAAGACAATGTTCTACATTCTATCTTGGTGAGTACCGTCTGGGGTCTTGAAGGTCTGTGAGCAGCCATCTAAGATATTCCACTGATCTCATCCCTTTGGGAGCAAGGGAGAATGAAGAGAACAGGATACAAAGAAAAGATCAGTTCAAAGGACTAATGGACCACAGCTTCCACGGCCTCCACCAGACTGAGTCCAGTACAGCTAGATGGTGCCCGGCTACCACCACTAACTGCTCTGACCGGGATAACAATAGAGGGTCCTGGACGGAGCTGGAAAAGGATGTAGAACAAAATCCTAACTCACACAAAAAAGACTAGATTTACTGGCCTGACAGACTGGAGAAACTCTGAGAGTATGGCCCCCGGACACCTTTTTAGCTCAGTGATGAAGTCACTACCGAAGTTCACCATTCAGCCAGGGATTGGACAGCCTCATAAAACAAAATGGGACTAATGAGGCACAGCAGTCCAGGGACAAGGACTAGTAGGCAGGAGGGGACAAGAAAGCTGGTGATAGGGAACCCAAGGTTGAAAAAGGACAGTGTTGACATGTGGTGGCGTTGTTAACCATTGTCACAGGGCAATATGTGTACCAACTGTTTAGTGAGAATTTATTTGTTCTGCAAACCTTTATCTAAGGGTACAAAAAAAAAATTATGTGAGATCAAATTGACAAGAGCAACTCAAAAGGTTTGATGGGAAGCCTAGGGGACAGTAAGTTGAAGATAATGGTGATGGAATAATTTGGAAAAGGATAGTGAAAATAGCAGCACACCTGGAAGAATGTAATC
>NW_004444224.1:37084-104858 GCF_000243295.1 Trichechus manatus latirostris
TCCTCTAAGGTCGAGAAGGGGGAGTGTTGACATGTCATGGGGTTGTTAACCAATGTCATAAAACAGTATGTGTACTGACTGTTTAATGATAAGAAACTATTTGTTCTGTAAACCTTCATCTAAAGTACAATAAATATATATATACATATATGAAAAAATTATACATGCACAGAAGATTTCTGGAAGGTGACATAAAAACTGGTAATGGTGGTGGCCTCTGAGGTACAAGCTGGGAGTGTAATGTTGGATGTAGATTTGCTTTTCCTTGAACACCTTTCTGTAAAAACTGAACTTTTTTCCCCATGTGTATTACTTTTTCAATTAAACAAAAATGTTTGTTTTTAATAAAAGAATACAGAAATCACATACCACTACATCCTTAGCAGAAAAACACAGGGAAACATACCAGCTGAAGAATGAAGTTCCAAGAAAAATGATGCTTGTTTAACTATCATTGTGGATTTAAGGACTAAAATGGATATCCTAGAGCAAAAATAGTCCTTGGTCCTTAAATAACTCCTGTCTCCTCCATTACTCTCTAGAACCACAGGGACTAAGAAAAGGGGTCCACTTTCCAGACCTCACATTATCCAGCTGTTAACCGCCAGCGCCTATAAAACAAGAGCTGTTTTTACCTCCATCTCTCCAAGAGTAGGAGTGTTCTTATACTTGATGTGTTGGTTGGGATGAGGACTCTAAGGGAAGAACGGATGAGGGACTGACAATTATCCCTTATAATGCTCTTCTAGTTCTCACTTGTCTCTTTGGACAACTTTTTTCCTTTCATCCTAACACCATACATATAAATAGACTTTACAATTCACAAAGCACAGTTCCACTTTCTCATTAATTCTGCCAACAATCCAATCGGTATTATAATACTATTTTAGATGAGTCTCAGAGGGGGTCTCCAGCCCTACAAATGTTAGCTTTGTTCCTGGCACCACTACTTAACTCTCCAAACCTGGAGCTTTCCACTTTACAGCTTTCTCTCATCTCCCTGCACCAGCTCCTGATTCTGCCTCATCCTAGCCAATACTAAGCACCTGTGATCTTAGTCGCTACGGTTCTGGAGAGTAATGGAGGAGACAAGTGTCATTTAAGGACCAAGGACAAGCTGTTTTTCCTTCTGGGACAGACCTGAGTCTGTCTCTTTTAAGCATTATTCCTTTATTATTCTGCCTGAGAAAACAAAGTAGTGGGCCCTATAAACAGGATCTCTCTTACAAGTATTGGGTACCTACTATGCTATACCAACGTCCTAGACACTTCATTCACTTGATCTCACCCTGTAAAGGGAGGCTCTATTAGTACAAATAAGCCAACAAAACTCAGTGAAGGGAAGTCAGTTGTTTAACATCATGCAGCTGCTAAATTCCAGAGTAAGGACTCAAACCCCAGTGTCTGGCTTCACCGCACTTTCCAATGAAAGCTCTTAGGGTTCCATGGTTTGTTAAAGTGGTTAAAGACTCCAAAGACAACCTGAGAGTTCTTAAGCAGGTTAAGTTATGCTAGAAAAAAAAAGAGAAGGTCGCTATTCGGCTAATTCTCTTTTTTATTCTGTCCCTCACCTCTCTAAGATGAAAATGAACCTAAACTTCAGGGAGAAAGGATGGAGGCAGCATCAGCAAAGGAAGTGAATACTATGTAGAAGGGAAAGGCAGCCCCTGTGGATTGGGTGTTAGTCCTGGAAGGGCTGCCTTCTGAGGTTGCCAGGCAACAAGTGTAAACAGCAGAAGTGGCAGGATCATGGCCACTAACTACAGTGCTAACCAGGTAAATTCTCTTTCTCCATCTCTTCAATGTTTAACTTTGCCTTCCAGATCTACCTTTGGACTGACCCTTCACATAGGATTTTGATCACTGAATAGCTTATCTGAGTGTGGGCTGAGGTAGTATTTCACCTCCGCAGAGTAGGGAGGGCCCACAGACTAGCAAAGTCATTTCCGGGTTGAGTTTGTAGGGTTTAGACCAGGGGTCAGCAAACTGCTTTCTGTAAAAGGCCAGAGGGTAAATATTTTAGGCCTTATGGGCCAAGTGGCAAAATTAGATATAATATAGGTTCTTAAATAACAAGAGAAAACAAATTTCCATAAAATTTTTATTTACAAAATTCAAAACATAATAATAACTAAGTATAATTTTTGGTAATACAAGTTAACTAATGAAAAGAATGAAATTCTTTTGGGGGCAGAAAACATTTTGCTCAATTGGGATTCGAAGTTAATGTTCCCTTTGATCAAATCGATTGCAAATGTTTATCTATAAAAACCATTCTTAGCTCACAGGCCACCCTAAAAAGGCAGCAGCATGGATATGGCCTGTAGGCCATAGTCTCACCCCTGCTCTAGCCCAGCACTCTCGAATAAGAAGATAATGTGAGCCACAAATGTAATTTAAAAATTTCTAGTAGCCACATGGAAAAAAAAATAATTTAAGCAATATATTTAACTCAGCATATCTAAAACATTAACATGTAATCAATATTTTTAAAAGTATAAATCAGATATTTTACTTTTTTTTTTTTTTTTGGGTACTAAGTCTTCAAAATCTAGTGTATATTTTACAATTAAAAAGCACCTATTTTCAGACTAGTCACATTTGAAGTGCTCCATAGTCGTATGCGGCTAGAGGCTATCAGATTGGACAGTGCACTTCCAGACCAAACAAATGGCATCCTTTCTATAGTGAGTTAAAGCCTAGCATGGCTGTTCAGGCCTCTGGTCTTCAAATCTAAAACCTGTGCCTAGCCATCATTTCCTGGCCTTGGGGCCTTTGGTCCTCATAGAAATTCTCATCTTTCTTTCCTCAGTATGAAAAAGCTTTCTCACCCAAGTATCTGCAGAACTGGTCTCCTGCCAAGCCAACAAAAGAGGTATTCAGTGGATCCACAAGGCCAGTTTCTTGTTCTTTATGTCATGCTCTCTGTGACTCCCTGGGACAGAACTCCTTTTAGCCTTCTATAAACTCATTCTCTCTCCTCCCTCCCTTAATTCAAGCCCCTCAGACCTTTTCTCCCTCCTTTGCACTCTATCTCACAAGCACTATTCTCCTCCATCTCCACCCCAGAGCACCTCTTCCTATGAAGGCTACACTCAGATTATCGCCAATGATCGTGGTCATCTGTTGCCTTCAGTGCCCCGCTCCAAGGTGAGGTACCCATCTCCATTGCTATTACGAAAGGCAAAGAATTGAGGCACAGGACTGGGGTAACAAAGGGGTAGATTTGCAATCTCCCATAGCCACTATCTGGAAAACCAAAGTTCAATCTATTTCACATTGTAACACAAGTGCCCACAAACTTATGGGCAGTTTATCCAACAGGACAGAGTTGTGTTTAGCACCAGAAATCGTTGAACTGATGAATAATCTGTAGAAAAAGAATGCCCTCAGATGATGATATTTATGCAGTGGGTACTACTTTGCCAAACTGAGCCTAAGGATGCAGAGTTTAAGCGGGCAGAGGGAAGGGGAAGAAAAATTAGGGGAACCTACGTGAAGGCAGGGAACAGGAATGAGTGGGGAGATTACGCTTTCAGTCGTTTCATTATCATGCATTCCCAAAGGTAAGGGCTGGAAATCGTGAACAGAGGCCCTGCCATTAGGTCAGTTATTAGGAGTGAGGAGTCTTGTCTTTTTCCTTTTAGGCAAATCCTTGGGGTTGCTTCATAGGTACCTGGCAAATGCCTCTGAAGATACCCCCCGCTCGGGTGACTCTGACCTCCCGTACAATTGCTGGTGCTGCCTCCCTCACCAAATGGATACAGAAAAATCCTGATTTGCTCAAGGCCTCCAATGGACTACGTCCTGAAATCTTAGGCAAGGTATCTATTCCTCCCACTTAACCCCAAACCCTATTGTCTCAATTTCTTTTCAATCTCAAAACTACCTACTGTTATACCACCACTATCCCAGCAGGCGAGACCTCTAACAAACTGTCTTATCCTGTCTAATCCCTAATCACCTTCTGAGAGGACTGAAGGACATTTTACCCCAAGAGTAGGAAATGATCTAATATCAAGGAGAGGTTGTTGTTGTGTGCCATCAAGTTGATTCTGACTCATACTGACCCTGTATGTCAGAGTACAACTGCCCCATAGAGTTCCTAGGCTATAATCTGTATGGGGGAAACCCTGGTGGTGTAGTGGTTAAGAGCTACGGCTGCTCAAGAGACAGAACGGCCACGTACACCAGAGACTTCATCAGCCTGAGGCCAGAACAACTAGATGGTGCCTGGCTACCACCAATGACTGCCCTGACAGGGAACACAACAGAGAGTCCCTGATGGAGCAGGAGAAAGGTGGGGTGTAGAACTCAAATTCTAGTAAAAAGACCAGACTTAATGGTCTGAGACTGGAGGAACCCTGGAAAGCATGCCCCCCGGATTCTCTATCAGCCCAGAACTAAAACAATTTCCGAGGCCAACTCTTCAGACAAAAATTGGACTGGACTGTGGGGCATAAAATGATACTCATGAAGAGTGTGCTTCTCAGCTCAAGTAGATACATGAGATTAAACGGGCAGCTTCTGTCCAGAGGTGAGATGAGAAGGCAGAGAGGGTTAGGAGCTGGTTGAGTGGACATGGGAAATCAGGGGTGGAAGGGAGGAGTGTGCTGTCACAGTATAGGGAGAGCAATTAGGGTCACATAACAATGTATGTATAAATTTTTGTATAAGAGACTAACTTGAAGTGTAAACGTTCACTTAAACTACAACAATAAACAAAAAAAGAAAAATTTGGAAAAAAAAAAAGAGCTATGGCTGCTAACCAAAAGGTTGGCAGTTCGAATCCACCAGGCACTCCTTGGAAACCCTACGGGGCAGTTCTACTCTGTCCTGTAGGGTCGCTATGAGTTGGAATCGACTCGATGGCAGCAAGTTTTTGTTTTGTTTTTTTAAATCTTCTTGGGAGCAGACTGCCAGATCTTTCCTCCCACAGAGTGGGGCTAGTGGGTTCGAAACAAATGACCTTTCAGTTAGCAGCTGAGCACTTAACAACTGCCCTACCAGGTCTCCTTAAGGAGAGGTTAAGTGAATCAAATTTAACTCTTCTTATTTGAAACCTGACCTTTTGCCCGTGGTATGTGGAGAAAGTAAGTTAGAATTCTGAGGTGGACTGGGAACGATCTGGGCTTGACCATAAACATAACTGTCTTTTCCACTCCACTTCTGGCAGGCCCATGATCCAGAAAGTCAGAAGAAACTCGGGAAGAAGACTATCACAAAGACTGTACAACAAGCAGCAAGTACAACCGTAATCCCGAACTCCCCAGCCACAAGCTGTAATTGCCCCAATCAACTGCAAAGCCCACACCCCTCTGCAGGTCACACTCCAGCTTTCCAAAGCCCACCCAACTCTCCTAAGAGCCCACCTGGAAGTCCCTGTATGCCAGAACACTGGGAAGGTCCTGATCTAGCCGAGGTCCCAAAATGCAAACCTGGAACTCCAGAAGGGACTAACAGCCACACTGAGAAAACCTGTCTAGAGACTGAGTAAAGTAAGCAAGACCCCCAGTCAGGACTGTGAAAACAGGGAAATCACGGGGTGGGAGCAGAGGCAAATTCAGAAAATAAACATTGTTGAATCTTCTACTGATCTGGATTTTCTCAGCCTGCTATGGCAGCCTCTTATAACCCATAACTAAGAGAAGGAAGGTTAGGGGGAAATGGAGTAGGGAAGAGCATGACAATGGCTTGGGGTTTCCACAAGGAATGAGTCAGTTATACTCCAGAAATGATCACCAAGAAGTTGATCTGAATCACAGCAGAAGGGTAGAACCTCAAAGAACAATCCCCCCACCTCCACCCCTCCTTCATCCCGGGCTTGAGCTCCAACTTTGAAAAGGAAAGGTTCCCGTTTTCTAGGATATCTGTCCCAACCTCAGTAAAGGGAAGTGACCTTGGAGAGAAGGAGAGCATGCATAACTACAACTTCAAAGTCAGAAGTGTAATTGTTTAGTAGAGTTTGTGTATGTGTGTTTGGAGAAGGTGGGGAAGAAAAGGTGGGGGAAAGCCAAAGTAGAAGACACTCTCCTTGTCTAAGACTTCATAACTAATTGATGACAGAATGTATAAGGAAAACAAATTGGAAAGAGTTACAAAAGCAGAACTCAAGTAAAAGTACAAATATAGTTTGCAAACTGAAGATACAGAAGGGACAGGAGAACAGCAAAGAAAAACAAAGGGAGATGGTAGGTAGGAATTTAGGGCAGAATAACAAACATGATGACAGCTCTGCCACCCCCTCCCACTACCAATCACCTGAACGGTAAGAAGCCACCAAAAGGTCAAGAAGTCTCCTACCCATTTCTCAGCCTCCAACATCTCTTGATCACTAACCGCATTCTGCATCTGTTAAATTTAATGCCCTTGCCAAACCTTTCCCAGTCCTAGTACCAAAGTGTTCTCTTATGAACACCTGTCCCTCACTCCGAGGTCAGAAAGTAGAGACAACAGCTGGTTTAAGCTAAATCAGGGCTATAACGATTTCCCTGATCCAGTCTAGCAAAAAAGAAGAAGAGAATATTACTTAAGACCAAAGACTATTCTGGAGCTAGAATGAAGGCTGTCTTAGCTAAAGTAAGGTTCTCCTCTACATCTGATACTACCTACACTCACTGTTACCTCTCCCCACTGCAGGCTTGAACTGGATGACCAACAACTCAGAGGTATAGACTAGATAGATCTGTTACCCAAAGTTTCCAAAGACTATCAAAACAGCACTCCTACCAAGGGAGTTAGGGACTCAGAAACTGGGCCTATATGGATTATAAAGTCAGCAACATCTCTCATTCAACTGCAAATTTTTGTCAGGTTTTCAACCATCCTTCCTTTCTCATCTCTGCTCTCCTGTCTCTCCACATATATACTCTTAGCTCATCCCTCAGCTTTCACCTCCACTGGTCCCCTGCCTCCCTCACTGGACCATAAATTGGTGAACAGTCCCATGAGGCTGTTCATAATCAGCTCCCACCAGGATTTGGAGTCTGTAATAACCCAAAAGCTCTCTAAATGCTTAACTCCCTTTTTCTTGCTCCTTCTTTCTCTGAGGCTTCTACATGATATTTAAATCTCTGGCTACTTGTATTTGATTCCCTGAAGATTTTTTCAGTGGTCAGTCACAGGACAAACTGTTTCCCTCCTGGGAAAGGTCAGACTGGGGGGCGTAAATGCTTGAGACCAGAGGGAGGGGAGGAAATTGGCTCCCCCTCAATCGCGTTCTCCCAGTTTCTCTAGATTTCAAGGAGAGTCAAAGACAAAATGAGTATTTTAATTCAGTTTCAGAAAAATATGTGACAAGAACATGACATTGGGAGGCTTGTTTTCCTGGAAATGCGAAGAAAAGAAAAAAACTCTTAATACATTCAATGATAAGGTTCAACGATACGTTCAATGGATGTTCCTGTTGCATCAAAAGCTGTATGTCCTCTCTCCAAAGCACCTGCTCCGAGGGCCAACTCACCCTCTTTATCTCCCTCTAGCCGGGACAGGCTAATTTCCCCCACCCCCTCTTCTTTCAGTCACAATGTGTGGGTGCTAAAGACCCTAGGCTCTGACCAATGAACAGAACTGTCCTTTAAGCCAGCAACCCACAGGCAGTGGCACCCAAAGCCCCACCCCCAGTTCACAGGGTAGAGGCCACAGAGCTGGCATTGTTTCCACTGTCTCAGGAAGAAGGAGCCAAAAGCTGACCCTCAGCACAAATCAAAGCCCAGTATGGAGAGAGAATAAAGGCTCCTAGGCCCAGAGTAAGCTACAACCTGGGGGCAGGAAAAGGGAGTTTTTGCAGCCATTTCATCTTTAGAAACAAAGGGAAAACGGGACCCTTTTCCATTACTTTGGTTTTATTAAGTTCTCTACTATTAGTGAGCTCCAAGGGGATTTGCAAGCACAAAAGGGTTTAATCAAATCAGGAGAACTTCGCCCTGGCTGGAGATAGGAGTAACAAACAGGAAGAAAGGTCGACGTAATAATTTGTAGGAAGATGTTGGTAACCTCAGCTCTTCACATGGCTGCCAGCCCTAGAGAGGACAACACAGTGAGAATGAAGACAGCTACTCCAGACTGGTACAGCTGGGGAATCTTCAGGCCTTTTCCTAGGTCCCACATCTGTAAAAAAGCAAAAAAAAAGAATTTCAGCAATCAGGGCCCTGGTCACTCTCATAGCTCCTTTCTCAGAAAGGAATTCCACCTAGTTTCAGCATAATTCCGGAGAAAAAGCACTTCTACCCTTATGCCCCACCTTCATCCTTCTAAAAACCCACAACATGGTACCCACCGCCCACTTATCCCAGTGACAGAAAAGGCATCCTCAGCCCCTATATACAAAAGCTTCCAGGCTAAATAGATAAAACTTTTCCCCATAACAATATATCCACATCAGTGTTTCCCAAAGTACATTCCTCCAAAATCTTGTTCCTCAGAATGTTGAAAGGCATTATATGAGGAAAAAAAAGTTCTGTGTTCAAACAAATTCGGTAAACACTTAACTGTAAGACGTCTCAAATAATTTGCTAAGACATATATTTTAAATTGGAATCCAGTAGATAGAACATTCATGAAATAATAAACAACACTTACACTATCAGTATGTGTGCTGCATTCTACATTTTCTATTCTACTGAACTTTGTTGTTGTTAGCAACCCACTAACTTGATTTTATACCCACTGGGTCAAAATCCACAATTTTAAAAACACTTATCTAGACTCTTTTGTGCCCTAGGGATTTTTTTTATTGTTGTAAAATATATATATAACACAACACTTGGCAATCCAACACTTTTCAGGTGTACGATTTAGTGGTATCAACTGCATTATTCATGCTGCGCATCTACCACCCATAATCAATGCCAAAGTTCCCACGCCCTAGGGACAGTAACTATTACGTGAAATCACTAAAAAATCCCCTCGGGCAAAAATTAGGTCTTCAAGTTCCACACTTTCCATACACATGGTCACCTCAACATACACATATACCCATAATCTGACTGTAAAACTGACTAAATTAGAAGTCATTTCAGAGAAAAGTTGGAGAGACCCCAGAAAAAAATCAAGATGAGAAGATGCCCCCATCTCAACACTGAAATAACTTCTACCTAGATCAGATTAGGAGTCAAGCAGATTCCACAAAGAGCTGTTTGGCTGATACAGGTATGGTGTTGCATAAATCCTAAGGTCTTATTGGATGGTGGTAGTAGAGGGGATACTCTAGGATGCCACAGACCCTATCACTTCCTACTCTCTTACATCAATCCCACTCTCCACTCCCTGATTAGATCTTCTACCAAGGCAAATATTAAGCCCAGAAGCCAAGAATGAGGGACTGTTAGAGAAAACAGATTAAAGTCCTGACCCACACTCAGAGCCAGTATTTGCCAGAAGAAAAAATAAAAGCAGATTTAAGGGCTTAAGAAAAGCCTTTAGGTTCCTTACTTCTCTCAACAAAGAGATTACCATTATAGGCAGAAACCAGGAGGGCAAAGATTAGACTGAGTTCTGGGATTCTGCAAAACCTCCTCCCCTCTTCTGTCCCCTATATACTGAGACAAAAGCAAATAGATGGCAAGTCCCTTGCCTGAGCCAGGATGTGAACAGAGAAAGCTGATCAGCTGATTTTCATTAGAAAGCTCTGTTCTGTGGAATAAGAAGGCATTAATGGAAATACCCTCCCTCTCCACTTTCTCCCCCTCAGGGAAGTGAAAAGTCATTTTAAATCAAACTGAACACTGCCCCTGGGAACAGCTAATAGATATACTTAATTTAATAGGTTGTTTAGTCACTCATGTTTCTGGTTCCATTGAACCGTCTGCTGAATCAGACTGAAATTCAGAAAGTGCCTGTCTCTAGGCTCTGATGTAGAAATTATAAAACGTCAAATTAAAGCAAGAGCATCCATTTGACAAGATGGTTCAGGTTCAGAGGTAACCTAATACCCTAGGCTCCATTCTCTTCAATAGCTTTAAAAACAAACAAACAAACAAAAAACAGTTAATACAGTCCAATGTCAAGATGACAAAAATTAATATAACTGACTCCAGCTAGACGAGGCGCTCTGGGTTGCCAGGAATCCTTGACTGAAAGGAGCAACCATGTTTATCTAGCTTATAACTGAATCCCTAGCATCTACAAGTGCTTAACACATGACAGGTACTAATTAGTATTTGTCTTATACAGTCGGCCCTACGTATCCATGGGTTCAACCAACTGCAGACTGAAAATATTAAAAAAAAAAAAAAAAGTTCCTGTGGTGTAATGAGTTATTTAATATGGCCCTTCTAGCCATGATCTTTGTGACTCATACAGGATGACTGACTGGGACTATGAAAATAAGGTATATGGAACCCGTGATGGTTGGGGTTATGTGTCAACTTGGCTAAGCCATGATTCCCAGTACTGTATGGTTGTCCTCCATTTTGTGATCTGATATAATTATCCTCCATTTTATGTGTTATAAATCCTAACCTCTATATGTTAATGAGGCAGGATTAGTGCGGGGTGGGACTCAAGTCCCACCCTTTACTCAAGTTATACCGTTCCCTGGGGTGTGTCCTGTATCCAAGGTAATACATGTGGGTGCCCTGGTGGGGCTCTCTCTCTGTGCATCTGGATCCTACAACCAGTTCATCACTGTCTGACCTCTGGTTTTTGGGACTTGAGTCAGCGGCCTGCCGATTCTGGGATTTGCTGCTTTTGCATCCCTGTGGGCCAACGGCCTATCATCTGACCTAACTCACCAACTTCCGCAGCCTTGTGAGCCAGCAGCCTATGGTCTGACCTGCTGGTCCCTGCAGACACGAGGGTATGGAGAAGCCGACACCTGACCCACGGATTTGGAACTCGCCAGCCTCCACAACCATGTGAGCCATTCCCTTGATCTGGTTCGTGAGCTGAGTGAGACGTTGCTGTGAATTACAGAACTCAAAGATGGGAGGGAGAGTACTAAGGGGAGAAGGAGTAGCTGATGTTAGAGATGATGAAGTGGGACAGCAATTTGGGAAAGTCAGACATTTGGGACATTTTTAACCTCCGCCTCATAGGAACCAGCTTTGTGCTAATCCTTAGAAAAGAAATTATCCATTTATTTGGTATCAGAATGGTGGGTTTTGCTGCAACGGTCCAGACTTGCTGGAATATGTGGTTTCGGGGAAAAGGGGATAAACAGAAGAATGAGAAACCTTTGGTTTCTAGATGGGATAAAAAACACCCATGGATTGAAGCAGCTGTTATGTTGTAATCAGTTACCCAAGGCAAAAGCTACTCATGGGAATTAGGAGTGGTGGATCTAACTCCTGAGGAATTAGCCAGTTGGATGTAAACAGAAATAGCAGTGATAAGGGAAGGGCCAGACATACAATCTCTTGGTTTCTGTTATCAGTAATAGCTGCAATGGCAGGGAAAAAGAATGCAGGGGTGGATTTTAGCACTGAACCAAGCCCAGATCCAGTCTGGTCGGAGTTAAGACCGCTAGTCTCAGGGCCAATCCTGAAAGGAAAAATCATGTCAGAACAACAGGAAGCACCCCTACGACCACTGGCCACCAAGAAGGTAGTCCAGGAGGGGAACGGGCAAAATCAAGAAACTAATGAAAGCAGGGTATAGAGTGTAAAGGAGTTGCTTCAATTTGTAGATTCGTATGGTCAGCTTCCTGAGGAATCATTATTAAAATGGTTTGTGAGAGTGACTAATTTAGGGGCAATGTCTTTAGTTTTGATGCTGCAGAATGGAAGAGTACGTCTGGGTTGATGCAGGACCCACAACCACTATGGAACAGTCACGAATGATGATGTAAGATCCAGTTACACAGCCTGGTGGACTGGTAAAATTTGCAGTGAGATTTGTCTACACTGAGAAGGGAAACGGCCCCTCTCCCCCTCTAACCTACCCAATGGAACACTCCAGAGGAAGCAGCTCATGTGCTGCTTATGCAAGCCATGCTGGAATGGCTTTATGGTGATTAGGGTGTTCATGCAATGAGTATGCCCCTTACACAGGTCACGGCAGATATGGTAATCAAGGGAGCCCCTTCTACATGGGCACCCCACGTAACCTTGCTGCTGCGAAACAAAGCAACAATCCAAGAAGCCTTTTCGGATCTGTTGGCACAGCTTCCCCACACGGGTCTTACAGATGCAAGAAACACAAGGGTGATTCATTTAGTTCCAAAAAGCAAATCTTGAATTTGCCGCATGGTGAGCACTATGCTGAATCCACGGGAATGAAATGATGTGTAGGCATACCCTGCTGTAGCCTTCCACCATTTTGCATCTTTAGTCTCTCGAGCGCTCACTGTTTGAGCACTGTTCGCCTCTTGTCTTGCCATTATTCCCTAAACAATACAGTACTGTATAACAACTATTTACAAAGCATTTACACTGTATTAGGTATTATAAGTAATCTAGAGATGATTTAAAGTATACAGGAGGATGTGCGCAGGTTATACGCCAAAACTACGCCATTTCACATAAGGGACTTGAGCATCCAGGATTTTGGTATGGGGAGAGGAGGGGCCTGGAACCAGTCCCCGAGGGACTGTATGCCTTCTATGCTAGGGTTTCTTTTAGTAATGTCCCTCTTAAAACTGGAAGTTTACACTGAGACCCTGGCCCACACTCACCGCTCAGCTATACCACCAGCAGGGCTGCAAAGGAATGCTCAGAGGGCCTTGTTTATCTTTCCCCTAAGAGGTTCCTGAGCAAAGGTCCAGCACAACTAACCTTAAGAATAGCAATAAACCAAGACAGGAAGGATATAATCCTCCCAGCCTCCCCACTCCCTTCAGCCAGAAAATATGCAAATATACAATTAACTTACCAAGTGTCGTATCCCATTCCAGGTGTGATACATGAGAGGAGAGACGAGTGCAAACTTAGCTGTGTAGATCACTGCTGGCCCCAGACACAGGGACTTCACGAGTTCCAAATGAGACTCAAAGTTCCCAGGGACCAACAGGGCAGATAAGCCAAAAAGAGAGACTCCTGAGGAGAAAAAAAGCCCATCATAGCTGCCCACTAGTTATAACTAATATATCACAGAAAACTGGGTTCTAAGAGAGCATGAGATATATTTTCAAATGCGCAAGATTTAAACTAACGTTCAAGTTGGTAGTGGGAGATAGGCTATTTGGGATCTGATCCTAATCTCCTAAATTTATCATACATTTTGGCTCATTATGCCTCCTCTCAACATCCCTCTCTGTAAAAACCTCAGCTGCCACATTAGAGATCACCCTGCACCTTCATCATCATCTCAATAAGAAAAAGTAAAAACAGTATATTCAGTCCAAAGACTCAGAAAAAATTTTAAATCATTTAAATCTTTCCCATACAAAAATTGACTCAAAATCGATCAGAATCCTAAATGTAAGACCTAAAACTATAAAACTCTTAGAAGAAAATGTAGGAGTAAATCTTTGTTCCCCTGGATTAGTTAATGGTTTCTTAGACATGGCACCAAGACCACGAACAACAAAAGAAAAAAAACAGATAAACTGGACTTCATTAAAATTAAAAATGTTTGTGTCAAAAAAAAAAAAATGTTTATGCTACAAATAATTCCACTGAGAAAGTAAAAAGATAACTCATAGAATGGGAGAAAACATTTGCAATCATATGTCTGATGAGGGACTTGTATTCAGAACTTACAATTTAACAATAAAAGACAACCCAACTAAAAAATGGGTAAACAATCTCAATAGACATTTCTCCAGAGAAGATACACAAATGGCCAATAAGAACATGAAAAGATGCCCAACGTCATTAGCCATTATGGAAATGCAAATCAAAACCATAATGAAATACCACTTCACATCCACTAGGATGGCTATAATCAAAAAGACAGATAATAACAAGTGTTGGTGAGAATGCCAAGAAATTGCAACTCTCACACGTTGCTGGTAGAACTGTAAAATGGTGCAGTCACTTCAGGAAACAATACGGCAGTTACTGTTAAACAAAGAGTTACTATATACCCAGCAATTCCACTCTTAGGTATATACCCAAGAGAAATGAAACATACATCTACACAAAAACTCGTACTTGAATGTTCGCAGCAGTGTTATTCATAATAGTCAAAATAATCCAAATGCCCAACTGATGGATAAATTAATTGTGGAATATGCATATGACAGAATATTATTAGGCCATAAAAAGGAATGAAGTACTGATACATGCTACAACACGGATGAACCTTAAAAACATTATGCTAAGTAAAAGAAGTCAGTCACAAAGGACCACGTATTATATGATTTCATTCATATGAAGTGTTCAGCATAGGCAAGCTTATAGACAGAAAGTAAATTAGTGGGAGTCTAGGGCTGGAATGGGGCTGGGGTATGGAGGTTCCTTTTCAGGGTGATAAAATGTTCTCAAATTGATTGCGGTGGGTTGTACAACTCTGTAAATATACTAAAACCCACTGAATTTATACACTTTAAAGGGGTGCAGTATATGGTTTGTGAATTATATCTCAATAAAGTTCTTTAAAAAATCTCAACCGTTGATAGCTGTTACCTAGCTTCTACTCTCAAACATGTCCATCAGTAATTAGTGAGTCTACACAGTAGGATGAAAGGACATACCTATTGAAAATATACAGGATTATTTTAACAAGCATTTATTCTCAATTTCTACTTATGTCGGAAGAGTGATTAGAATCATGACCATTTGACACTAGACAGAACCTCCTGACAGTAAGATTATTGAAACGATTAAGCAATCCTTTCCAAGATCTTAAAGAATACAAAATATTCATATAGTTGGGGATGGAAAACAGGATGTAGAGAACATAACTTCTAGAGGTCAATTCTAATTCTACTGCTGTCAAATGTAGCAAACATGTAGTCTTTTATATCTTGCAGAGACACTTACTGAGAGCATACTATGTGCTAAACTTGTGCTAAGCTTTGGAGAGAGAAAAATAACTTCATGGTTTCTGCTCTTCAGAAGTTTACAGTCTAGAAGCTCAACCAGGCAGACGAGCCCAAATGGGCACACCAGCCCAGGGGCAAGGACGAGAAGGCAGGCGGGGACAGGAAAGCTGGACGAATGGAAATGGGGAAGCCAAGGTCGAGAAGGGGAGAGTGTTGACATGTCATGGGGTTGGCAACAAATGTCACAAAACAATATGTGTATTATTGTATTGTAAGTATTCTCATTGCTTAATGACAAACTAAAAATTGCTCTATAAACCTTCACCTAAAGCACAATTAAAAATAAAAACTTTATAGTCTAGTAGGGGAGACAATCTGCAGTCCAGGGTGACAGCACAGGTAGATTTGTGCACAGAGTGCTAAGGAACACAGAGTAAAAGCATCAGAATCCATCTGGTGGGAGGGGCAGAGTATCCTGAAAGGCTCTGCTCAGAGGTGTACTTAAGCTAACTTTTGAGGAAAGAGGTGGGGGGAAGGGAAGTGGGGAGTGGCAGGATCCAAGGCTAGAAAGACAAGCAGGGTTCGAATCATAAAGGGCCTTATGTGCTAAATTGAGTTTAAACTTGATCGTGTGGGTCAAGGACGACAAACAGATTTCATCTCAGTGCCAATCCATATCAATTAGTAATGGCAGCCTACAGTGCAATGGATTGCTTTTATATGGCCTTTCTTGCCGTGTTCTTGTAACTCCCACCAAATGACTGAGTGGGACAACGCAAATGAGGTGCTTCTGGCCCACCAAGGGGATTGGCCAGCTTGCTAATAATGCAAATAAGGAGCATGGCACCCTTGAGGGGGTAGGACCATGCAAAGAAGGTGTACGGAATCCTAACGAGGAGATCGGTCAGTTTTGCCATCCCGCTAGGCTTATAATGAGCCATCCCTGAGGCAGAAAGGTGGAGGGGGGGCCTTACTACCACCAAAAAAAAGGAGACGGGAGCAGAGCACATCCTTTAGACCTGGGGTTCCTGCACTAAGAACCTTCTAGACCCCAGAGACAGACAGAAAGAGCTGTAACACCAGAGACAGTATAAGACAGTGAGAAGCAGTGGCAAAGAAACAAGTGGCAGGAGAACCAGGAGACTGACGTGAGATGGTGCAGGGGCCTCCTGGCCCACGGAGCAAGAGAGCTGAGCACCTTTGGGAAGGAGGCTTGCTGGTGCAGTAGGATACCAGGGAGAGGCCTGTCTGAGGGGACGGCTGAGAAGAGGCTGTCCTGATCTACAAACTGTATCCTGAGTTGTTCCAGATCCTGAATTGTAACCTGTCACTTCCCTAATAAATCCCATAACTGTGAATACGGTCTGTGAGTTCTGTGTAACCACTGCAACGAATTATTGAACCCAGCAGAGTAAAGAGTGCTGTGGAAGGGATGGCTGGTGTCAGAATTAGAAAAAAGGTAGGAGAGAAGGAGGTATGTCTGACCTTTACCTCACAGGAATCAGCTTTGGGCTGATGGTGATTCTCTTTCCCCCTTGTGAAGTTAGAGGAGGTCAGATGCCCCTGCCATGCCATTTTTACATTGTCTAACAAGCTATAGTGAGAAGGATTCTTAAGTCATATCAAGGTTTATATGGAAAGAATGATGATCTCTGACCTCAGAATGAAGGGACGGTTACTTGGGTCAAATACTGCCACCCCTAACAGGACTGAAGAATCATTAAAGAGTTTTAAACTGGAGGGTGACATGGTCAGATGTCATGCTTTAAAAAGATCAACCTGGCAGCAATGGGGGGTGGATTAGAGAGTAGTCAGAATAAAGGTAGGAAGTGTGAATAGGGGGCTATGTTAGTCCATGTCTTCAACTGAGACAGTGAAAACAGCTTGATCTAAGATAGTAACAGGAAGAATGGAGAAGGGAAAACCAAATATGATATAAAGGAGGTAAAATTTCAGGGTGAGAAGATGAACAAGATAAGTCAAGAATGGTGTTAGCATGTGCTACTGACTGGATAATGCCCTTCACCCACACGGGGAACAAAGAAGCAGAAGCAGGTTATTTTTAGGTTATGTAGTTTAGTTTTTATTTGTCTGGGGATCAATGTTGATATGGGGGGGGAGATTAAAGTTAGACTCTGTTTGAGTTTAAGGTGCCTAAGAAACATCAATAAACATTCAATAAATGATTGGATAAAGATATAAAGCTAGCTGAGTTCCGGTTTAAAGATACAGATTAGGGCATTATCAGCATGTAAGTGATAAGTGAAGTTTTAAGTCCAGAGAGGGTAACTCAAGAGTATAGGTGGTCCCTGACTTACAATGGGGTTTCATTCTGACAACTCTTTTGTAAGTTAGTTCTGACATAAGTCAAATACTTCTTCCTTTGTTTTAGTTTTCATTATTATTGCCTTTTATTATCCGCATCTTTATAACCCAGCAATTTTTGAACAGTAAATCATACAATTGAACATATGCGAGTGAACATCTGAGAATGACAACATCAACAAATTACATGCTGCAACACATTACTAACGATAAGATGTACCCCCCTCCCCACAAAAAAAAGACGGTCATAAGTGTGGTTCATCGTAACTCAAATACATCGTAAATCGGGGACTACCTGTACAGTTAAAGGAGAAACAGAAGTAAAATCCACTTGACTATAAACTCTTTGTGAGCAAAGGCTATGACTTACTCATTCATCTTTGTAACCACAGCACTTAGCACGGTTAGCAGCACAGACCAGATCCTCAATGTTTACTGGGTCAAAACAGTAGCAATTAGTGTCACAGAAGCTGGAAGAACCATTTAAAGCAGCTAATCCCAAAGTCCCCCATGCGTCCGTCAGTTTGTCGTACTGTGGGGGCTTGTGTGCTGCTGTGATGCTGGAAGCTATGCCACCGGTATTTAAATACCAGCAGGGCCACCCATGGCAGACAGGTTTCAGATGAGCTTCCAGACTAAGACACACTAGGAAGAAGGACCCGGTGGTCTACTTCTGAAAAGAATTAGCCAGTGAAAACCTTATGAATAGCAGCAGAACATTGTCTGATATAGTGCCGGAAGATGAGCTCCCCCCAGGCTGGAAGGCACTCAAATTACGACCAGGGAAGAGCTGCCTCCTCAAAGTACAGTCGACCTTAATGACGTGGATGGAGTCAAGCTTTCGGGACCTTCATTTGCTGATGTGGCATGACTCAAAATGAGAAGAAACAGCTGCAAACATCCATTAATAATGGGAATGTGGAATGTACAAAGTATGAATGTAGGAAAATTGGAAATCATCAAAAATGAAAAGGAACGCATAAAGATCAATATCCTAGGCATTAGTGAGCTGAACCAGACTTGTATTGGTCATTTTGAATCAGACAATCATATGGTCTACTATACCGGGAATGACAACTTGAAGAGGAATGGCGTTGCATTCATCATCAAAAACAACATTTCAAGATCTATCCTGCAGTATAACGCTGTCAGTGATAGGATAATATCCACATGCCTACAAGTAAGACCAGTTAATACGACTATTATTCAAATTTATGCACCAACCACTAAGGCCAAAGATGAAGAAACTGAAGATTTTTACCAGCTTCTGCAGTCTGAAATTGATCGAACATGCAATCAGGATGCACTAATAATTACTGGTGATTGGAATGTGAAAGTTGGAAACAAACAAGGATTGGTAGTTGGAAAATATGGCCTTGGTGATAGAAACGATGCTGGAGATTGCATGATTGAATTTTGCGAGACCAATAACTTCTTCATTGCAAATACCTTTTCTCAACAACATAAACAGTGACTATACACATGGACCTCGCCAGATGGAATACACAGGAATCAAATCAACTACATCTGTCTGTGGAAAGAGACGATGGAAAAGCTCAATATTATCAGTCAGAACAAGGCCAGGGGCCAACTGTGGAAGAGACTATCAATTACTCATCAAGTTAAAGTTGAAACTGAAGAAAAATTAGAACAAGTCCATAAGAGCCAAAGTACAACCTTAAGTATATCCCACCTGAACTTAGAGACCATCTCAAGAACAGATTTGATGCACTGAACACTAATGACGGAAGACCAGATGAGTTGTGGAACAACATCAAGGACATTATACATGAAGAAAGCAAGAGGTCATTAAAAAAGACAGGAGAGAAAGAAAAGACCTAAATGGATGTCAGAAGAGACTCTGAAACTTGCTCTTGAACATCAAGTAGCTAAAGCAAAAGGAAAAAATGATAAAGTAAAAGAGCTGAACAGAAGATTTCAAAGGGCAGCTCGAGAAGACAAAGTAAAGTACTATGATGACAGGTGCAAAGACCTGGAGATAGAACACCAAAAAGGGGAGAACACACTTGGCATTTCTCAAGCTGAAAGAACTGAAGAAAAAATTCAAGCCTCGAGTTGCAATACTGAAGGATTCTACAGGGAAAATATTAAAGGAGGCAGGAAGCATTAAAGGAAGACGGAAGGAATACACAGAGTCACTGTACCAAAAAGAAATCGGTCGACTTGCAACCATTTCAGGAGGTAACATACAATCAGGAACCGATGGTACTGAAGGAAGAAGTCCAAGCTACACTGAAGGCACTGGTGAAAAACAAAGCTCCAGAAATTGACAGAATACCAATTGAGATGTTTCAATAAATGGATGCACCACTGGAAGTGTTCACTCATTTATGCCAAGGAATTTGGAAAACTGCTACCTGGCCAACCAACTGGAAGACATCCATATTTATGCCTATTCCCAAGAAAGGTGATCCAACCAAATGCGGAAATTATCTAACGATATCATTAATATCACATGCAAGCAAAATTTTGCTGAAGATCATTCAAAAGCAGCTACAGCAGTACATCAACAGGGAACTGCCAGAAATTCAAGCAGGATTCAGAAGAGGATGTGGAACCAGGGATATCATTGCTGATGTCAGATGGATCCTGGCTGAAAGCAGAGAATACCAGAAAAAATGTTTACCTATGTTTTATTGGCTATGCTAAGGCATTCAACTGTGTGGATCATAAAAAATTATGGATAACATTGTGGAGAACGGGAGTTCCGGAACATTTAATTGTGCTGATGAGGAATGTGTACATGGATCAAGAGGCAGTCGTTCAAACAGAACAAGGATATACTGCTTGGTTTGGTCAGGAAAGGTATGCGTTGGGATTGTATCTTGTCACCATATCTATTCAATCTGTATGCTGAGCAAATAATCGAAGAAGCTGGACTATATGAAGAAAAATGGGGCATCAGGATTGAAGGAAGACTCATTAACAACCTGCGTTATGCAGATGACACAACCTTGCTTGCTGAAAGTCAAGAGGACTTGAAGCACTTACTGATGAAGATCAAAGACCACAGCCTTCAGTATGGATTACACCTCAACATAAAGAAAACCAAAATCCTCACAACTGGACCCATAAACAACATCATGATAAACGGAGCAAAGACTGAGGTTGTCAAGGATTTCATTTTACTTGGATCCACAATCAACACCCATGGAAGCAGCAGTCAAGAAATCAAAAGACGCATTGCATTGGGCAAATTGGCTGCAGAAGACCTCTTTAAAGTCTTGAAAAGCAAAGATGTCACCTTGAGGACTAAGGTGTGCCTGACTCAAGCCAGAGTGTTTTCAATCACCTCATATGCACGCAAAAGCTGGGCAATAAATAAGGAAGACTGAAGGAGAATTGATGCCTTTGAATTGTGGTGCCAGCAAAGAATATTGAATATACCATGGACTACCAAAAGAACGAACAAATCTGTCTTGGAGGAAGTACAACCGAATGCTCCTTACAGGTAAGGATGGCGAGACTATGTCTCACATACTTTGGACATGTTATCAGAAGGGATCTGTCCCTGGAGGACATCATGCTTGGTAAAGTAGATAGTCAGTGAAAAACAGGAAGACCCTCAATGAGGAGGACTGACACAGTGGCTGCAACAATGGGCTCAAGCATAGCAACAATTGTTGAGGATGGTGCAGAACTGGGCAGTGTTTCGTTCTGTTGTTTACAGGGTTGCTATGAGTTGGAACTGATTTGACGGCACCTAACAACAACAATTCCAAAGTAGTCAATGTGGACAACACGGAAGTAACACCCAAACTGATGTTAAGGTTTCCCTTTGAGAATGAAACTGGGAAAACACAAAAAGTAATGAATGATATCAGATATTTGTAAAAATGACATAAACCATGAGTTTATCTATTAATAGAAAGCACCCAAAATTCTATCAGTGAAATCAAGGTGACATGTTTGGAATTGTGATTTTTAACCAAGAAAGCCTACATCTAATACTTTGTATTATTCTATTAAAACAGAACAAAACATGTTATCATGAGGGAGTTGATCTGCATAGCACCTATAAAAAGTAGGTACACCAGGAAAAATTAGGCAGTAAGTCCTTAGCATTATCCAGAGGAAAAAAATGTCTTAAGCTAGGTATAGCAATATCTAGTCCATGCAGCAACAACATCTCTAGAGTGGAGATGAATCATATGCTCAATGACACTAGCTATTAAGATCATTCAACTAATTCCTCTTGCTTTGACTGCCTGCTCACCAGACAATCTTATAATTATAATGTAGCATCCCACATAGATTTGCCTGTAGGAAGAGAATGCACACATCAGGAAACAGAGTATCGGATATTTAAATTACCTTTCTCACAGTAAATTGATAAACTGACATTCTGGTCCCTAGAGCTGGATAAGTACTGAATAAACTAACAAAATCACATTTCTTGGCCAACAAAGCTGAGGACCAGATACTGAACTGCACAGCCACAGGAAGATACTTACTGCTACCTGAGAGTAACTGACTGGGCAGTCAGCTAATCTTCCTCTTATGTCCCTTCAAACTGCACAGTATAAAGAAAGGTATAAAATGCAACTGATTAGAGGGGGCAGAAAAGGACACAGGAAAAAAGGAAGCATAAGTTAAGTGAAAGACTATTAAAAAAAGTGCTTTTTGTTAAAAAAAAAAATTGACTGTAACACCAACTACTTAGGCATATCCCATGTCCTGCTCCTCCCCACACTCAACTAGGTCCTCCAAATCTTCACTTCAAGATCTTCTGAACACATTTCAGAGCACTTCCCTGGGTCAATCAGCAGACAATCTATAGATAATCCTGGATACACTAAACAGCTCAGCTAGGCACAAGAAAGAAAAGAATGGAAAGAATGAGATTTATAATGATAAGAACACAAGACTGATAAAGGCTGGGATGTCTGACAGGACTCTGAAAGACAATTCTGCCTCTACTATTACCTATGCTCAACCTCACTCAGCTTTTCAGAGTCTGTATCCTCGTCCAAAAAATGGAAATAATATCTGCTGTAATGTTGTAAAAGTAAAATGATATCATGTATGTGAAACTAAAATGTCTAAGCACTATGTAAAATATAAGGTGTTATTATCACTATATTTTCTATATTTCTATTTCCTATTCTAATTCTGCCAACCTCATCTCTGTACTTAGTCTATTCCTTCTTCTTCCAGAAAGCCGGAGGCAATATTCAAAGCATTCAAAATCGTCAAAGGTTCCTTATGATCAAGTACCAGGATGAACTTTGATTAAATTCTGATCAGCAAGTAACAGATTCCACTGGACAAACAATTATCTATTTTGTTTGCTATTTACAATTTGACCGTCTGGAAGAGAATAATCCCTTTTCCCCTAACTTTTTATCTACAGGCTATGGTTACAGTGCTGTAACATTATGAACTTTGGGAGGCCATTTCCCTATGCGGGAGACAAAGTATAGGATACTGTAATGTCTGGCAGGGCTATACTATTTGTTACATCTCAGTAGCTACTGATCATCAATGACTGACAAATCAAGTGTGGCTTAGATATGGAACTCAAATTAGAAGAGGCCATTGATTTTCCCAGAATCACCAAAAAATCTTTTGGGGAAGGAAAAAAGAGCACCCAGATCACAGTTCCCACACACCCTGATCCAGCAGGTTTGAGATCACTGCTTTACAGCCTAAAAGTATGGTTCCTAAACTATGTACCACAGTGCCCTGGGGTACCACAGCAAACTCACAGGGTGCTACAGGATATTTGAAACATTGAAGGGAAACACAGGAATACTCAACATGTGTTGAACACAACATGGAATACTAATTCGAGATAGTTCAGAGTTTCAATATTAGATCTTGTTAAGATTTCTTTCAATGATCGTATCTTTCCAAAGCTGAGTTTTCAACAAAAAGCAAGTATCATGTAGAATAGAAAATGAGGGTGACAGTATTCAATCTGATTTCCAAGGTTAAGAAATTGTGCAGTGTCCAAAAAGTACGTACAACCCATTAGTAAGTAATCGTGGTTATTTAAGAATTAAATAAAAAAATTTCAATTTACATGGACGATTTCTTTCAAATGGCTTCTAAATTGTTAGGACATAAATACTTAAGAAATTATTTGGATCTAACTACTTAATAAATAAAACTGTCAGGTTTTTCTTTTGGCTTAAGGACACCATGAAAGAAATTTTTAAAGACACTGAGAAGCTGTGAACTGAGAGAGTCTGAGAAGGTGTGGGAAGATGATATGACCTAAAGGGGTTCAAGGATCTTTGACAGTCTGGACAGATACAAAGCTAGAAGACTGCAGGAGCCCCTTGAGTATCCTTTGCATTTCAGTGCAAACATGAAGCTCTAAAATCTCAATAGCCACACATGCCTTAGCTATCAGGGCACATTCAGCCCTGATCTATGCCCCAAATGGAACACCAGGCCAACAGGTGAGTCCCAGGAACAACTACTCACAGCAACCTCACCTCGAGAAGACCCGACTCTGATATGGGTTGCCTCATCCTAGGGTAACACCACCTACTCTCACATAACTGACCACGGAGTCAAAACTGATGGAAATCCTGTGTTGTTAACAGCAGTTTCTTCAGTCTTTGCTTCTCCTATGAATGTCACAGGATTCTATCAATTAGTTTAATCAATTAAAAAAGACTATGTCTAAATAAATAAAAGGTTCTCAAATCCATTGTACTAGATAGCTCCATGTCAATTTTCTTTCAAGAACAGTTATTTTTTATAAAGATGAAGATACCACCAAGTCTAAAAGAACAATTAAGAATCAGGAGTTTAGAAGTACTTAAGAAAAAAGTATAGTGTTAGTAAAAGAATCTGAGCTTGGTGTTCACCTCCCAGCCCAGTCACTTAAATGCTGAGTAAACTTGGATAAGCTTCTTAATCTTTCTGAGCCTGTCTCTTATCTGTTAAATGAGGGTGCTATTATTTTGAGGACTGTTGTGAGGGTTAAATAATTATGTAAATGTTCAGTAAATAACAACTAGCAGCAACAGCAATACTTGTATTCGAAATACGTGGTATTTTTCTGATAGGTTGGGTCCTTAAAAAATAAAATAAAATGAAGTCTCTGGATATACACAAAACAGGGGTTATCTCTAAGTGGTGGGATTATAAGGAACTTTGTAAGTCATATATTTCTATAATGTTTTAATTATTTGAAATATGCTCTTGTAATCAGCAAGAAGCCCTGGTGGCACGGTGGTTAAACACTGCTGCTAACTGAAAAGCTGGTGGTTCGAATCCACCAGTTGCTGCATGGAAGAAAGATGTGGCAGTCTGCTTCTGTAAAGATTACAGCCTTGGAAGCCCTATGGGACAATTTTACTTTGTCCTATAGGGTTGCTATTAGTCAGAATCAGAAGGGGGAAAAAAAAAGTAAAGCAATGTCTCAAGGAGGTCAAGGAGATCTGGGGATCATTACACAAATTCCAACCCAGATATAATTAGAAGGGAGATCATGTTGGCTGGCTGCCTCCCTAGTCTTTCAAAAAAGGCTCTCCTTTACAAATAGGGAAGATTAATCAGCTAATTCAATCAAAAGTCACTTTGGTCAAAGCATTCCTCATTATAAGCGAAAAATATATGAAGCTGTCCCATCTAATGACTAAAAGAAAATTAAATGGTTCTTCCACTTGGCTGCCAAGACCAGCTCTTGCTGCTCCACCACAGTTAAGTGCTATACACAGAAGGGTCTAGACGGCCTGGAAGTCCTACTGCCACTTCCAGAAGCCATCATAAGCTCTTTCAGACACTTCTTCCCAGCGAGCCTCTGCAGATGTCACTGCAAATGAAAATGAAAATATCTAAAAGAGCCTTGGCAGAGCTGTCCGAGTGATGATTAAAACTCAGGTTAACACTGCCTGATGGCTCTTTTATCTAAAGTGTTGTCCACATTAATCTCATCATGATCTATTCTGCCCACCTGCTTCCCTGCAGCCCCTCTTAGGGTCAGGAGTATTAAGCACTGAGGTAAAGTAAAGCATTTCTGAGAAGTCTTTTCTCTTCTGGTGACACTACATTTTTAGGTCATCCCATCTTGGTAACGCAAGGACCAAGATGTTAGGAGTTGTGAAACAGGAAAGGCTGAGAGTAAGATTTTTAGCTACAAATGATGAGACGTTTTCTGTAAGGTGTGGGATTAAATATTCTGATTATTAACATAAATAATAATCACTACCAGACCTGTATTAGAAACTGTATCTATATATCTATAGTATTCACCAAATTCTCACAATCCTAACTGGGCATTATTATAAGCAGAAAAGGAAGTGATCTTGGTAGCTGAGCAGACTGAAGGCTAATCTACCAAGAGAGCTCAAAAGTGATAAGAACTCTTGATGCATTTTACACGGTACAAGGCCGACCTGGTCTTTAGCCTTGTCAAAATTACAAGAGACTAAAGTATATTAAACAAACTGTAATGGGTTAATACATAGTAAGAAATATCCCTTCCAATGACCAAAATCGAAGGCCCAGAAGGCCGAATTAAAAATTAGCAGATCAAAGCAAATGGAAGAAATAATTTTAAGAGAAATGTCACCTAGGCCAAGGTGAGGCCTGATGAATCTGAATCGCCCATACTGCATAATATACTTCTCCACTGACTGGACAGCTTGTGTCCTCCTGATTCAGTGGCTCTCTCCTCTGGACTCTAGTGGACATCTGGTTCCTTGGTCTTCACTTTTTCCCTTTTCTACGCTCCTGACTACCCATTCCTCCCTCACTGCCACTACCCATCCTGGTCTCTGTCCCTCCCCAATGGGCGGGCCAAACCCAAACGCCTATAGGAGCCACACAAACGTGTGAATCAAGCAGAATATAAAGCAACGCAGAGTGGTAGGGCTCACAAAGAACTGGGGAGGTGCATGTCCCACCTAAAGACATTCAAATTCAATTTTTTAAAAACACAGTGCAATGTAATAAAATACATCTGTGGACCAGATAGGACCCACAGGCTGCCAGCTCACTCCCTGAAATAGAATATAGTACTACCAACTGGATTTTGCCTTTCTAAATTTCAATCACATTCTGGTTCTGTGTCACTAATACACTTAGCTCACCTTGGTTGATGTTTTGAATTATACTACATTCCTCAGTGACATGTTCGATATATTTATAAACTTTTGGTTTACTCAGACAGCAAATCACATCCATTGTGAAAAGACTTTACTAGTTTAAGATCTCTGAATTCTAATTGGTACCCCCATGTACAGCAAAAAGGTATTATCCTCATTTTGTGGACAAAAAAATCTGAAGCTCAGGGAGGTCAAATAACTTACCCAAGATCTCACAGCTAGTTATTAGAGACAGAGTTGGAAATGAACTCAATCCGTCTCACTCCAAAGTTCACTTTCTCCGCACTGCCTTAGACCAAAACCAAACCCATTGCTGTGGAGTCGATTCCAACTCACAGTGACCCTATAGGACAGAGCACAACTGCGCCATAGGGTTTCCAAGGAGCGGCTGGTGGATTAGAACTGCCAACCTTTTGGTTCGCAGCTAAGCTCTTAACCACTACGCCACGAGGACTCCCTACACTGCCTTAGTGTGTAGTAAAGAATTAACCTTACCCAAAGAGATGTTTGACCTTTGCCCTTGGCTACTAGTGTCACCTATAGGCCCTTGGAATGTCATACCTGATAGGCATGTCTTCGTTTGCCTAGAGGTCTTGGCCACACAACTGCCTAACAATGTGATTTATGATGGGAGCTTTGGCCCACAAAATATCTGCCTGACCTTCAGAAGGGATTGGAGACTAAAGGTATCAGCCCGACCTCCGGAAGGGCTGGAGACTAAACGTCAGCCATATGGGCTGTGATCAGCCCCAATGAAAACTCTAGTGAGCTTCCCTAGTCAGTGGTGGGGCTCACAAATATTGTCACACACTGATGACAGAAAAGAAATGCTGTCCATGACTCCACGGGGAGAGGACACCCAGAAGCTTCATGTTTTGGAACATTCCTGGACTCTGCCCTATGTGCTTCTTCCCTTGGTTGATTTTAATTTGCATCCTTTCCCTGTAATAAACCAGCACTGTGAGTATAACAGCTTTCAGTGAGTACCGTAAGCCCTTCTAGTGAATTCTCAAACTTGAGAGAGGTTTGGAGAGTTTGCAATTGGTGTCAAAAGTGAGGGCAATCTCTTGTGGGGACTGTATCCTCTAACTTTGTAGCTGGCTAATTCTTGCATTCAGTCTGAGATGACCTGAATTCTAAGAATTAATAATTAATTTCCCATCCCATGAAAAGCCCAAAAGAAAAAAAATGGCCATTAGTTACTTTATAAATCTATAAATCCTTTTGGCTTTTTTATAAAGAAAGGTGACTGCGTGATCAGCAGGTTAGCCCATGGATCCAGGCAATCCTCAGTGAAGTTATGACTCTCCAGTATGATCCACTGCTAAAAATTATCCAAAACATTCAGGACCATTCTTATAGCCATTCAAGTTAACTGTATGATTCATTTATAGCTGCATTCAATTCTAAAATTTCTGTTTAGTATCCTTATTTTCTCTTCCTAATCTCATTCTTTTTATTGTTGTATAACGCATATTGCTATTTACAGTCTCATTCATTACTACAGCTTCAGCTGTCTGCCATTCCCAAGGAATTTACCCAATTTCATCTAGATTTTTATACCATCTGTCACCATGAAAAATCAAAAGTATTTTAATCCCTACAGAACCTAAGCAATAGAAGAGTGCTATTAGCATTCTCTTTCCATCTTTTAATGCACCGTTTGTAAAGTTTTTAATAAACTGTGTTTTAAAGTCAAACTAGTGTCAACATGCTTTTTAGATTAACATGCTTTTAAAATTTATGCATTAGTCAAACAATCTCTACAGTCTGAATAATTAATTTATTATGGACTTATTGAAGCCAGCTTGCCCTGTTATTAGAACCAAAGAGAACATGAAACTTTAATGGTTCCCCATGCTCTATAGATCACATTCCAACTCCTCAGCATGGGAGTCAAAGTCCTTCACTGTCTGGCCCACTTTCCAGCCTCATTTTCTGCCACTTCTCCCACAAACCCCTCTCTCAAGCCACCCAGGCTTAGTCATCATCATCCAATGACTCTGGCACTTTCAAATCCCTATGCCTTTGCATGAGGTGGTTTCTCTGTTGGAATGCCTTCCTCCAACTCCTCTTCATGAACTCTCTTACTCATCCTTCTTTCAAGCCCTCCAACTCCTCCAGGGTATCTGTTCATCTCTCCTCAGGGGTCCCATATCTCTTATTAAAAAATTATCATAGTATGTTATAAATATTTATTTGTCTCACTCCTCAGACTAATAACTCCTTGAGGGTAGAGGGTATGTATTAACCCTATCCAATTTATATCACATAACATGAGATTAATTAGAGGGTAGGAAGAATGAACATTTCTGAAGCAATCACTATGAACAAAGCGAACATAGGTGTATTCATTTAGTAAATAAATGTTTACTAAGTATCGGTTGCGTGCTAGACAATATGAATGGTAAATTAGATGCAGTCCCGACTCTCTCAAGAATTTATATTCTTAATTCAAGAGACAGATTTATAAAAAGTTAGCAAACAAAATAATTACAAATCATCTAATAAAACTTATGAAGGTAACAAACAGCACAGTAACAGTTACAAAGGAATAGTGCTGTGACATAAAAAATTAACAAGGCAGCTACTACTTTAGATATGGTGGTAAGCAAAGTAGTCTCTGAATTGACAATTATGTTGAGATATTAACCATCCATAGTGCAGCAAGAGGTGGGGTTGAGTATTTCAGACCAAGAGAACAAAACATGTAAAGCTTCTGAGGTGGGAAAGAGTTTTGCCTGTTCCAAGGAATTCAAAGACTGGAGGAGAGTGAGCAAGAGGAGGTACAGCAGAGATGAGTTAGGCAAGGGCCAGACTGGGAAGGGCATTTTAGGCCATGGTGGTGGTTTGAATTTTAATCTAAAGTTCAAAGGCAAATACAGTAATTGGAAGATTCTAAGCAAGACAGTGACATGACTCAACTTATTTTCAAAAGATTTTTCTTGCTGTTGTGTGAAAAATGGATTGGAGGAGGGCCACAAGAATGCAAAGGTCACTGCTGTTGGAACTGACTTCCTTTCAGGCCAAATGATCTTGCCATTTGGTCCAGTGTACATCATCTTCTAAAAGACTACTGTTATTTTAAAATTCATCATGCTTCTCATTCTCATCCCTGGTTTCATAAGTCAGCACCCACAGTATATATAACACTTCTCAAAACCCCATCAATACTGAGGTAAATGTTATTAAAACCCACTGCTGTCTGACTCATAGTGACCCTATAGGACAGAGTAGAACTGCCCCATAGGGTTTCCAAGGCTGTAAATCTTTAAGGAAGCAGACTGCCAAATCTTTCTCCCATTGAGAGGCTGGTAGGATGGAACTGCTGACCTTTTGGTTTGCAGCTCAGTGCTTTAACCACTGCGCTACCAGGGCTCCAAGCATTCTTAGTAACCCCATTTTACAAGGACTAAATTGAGTTTTAGAGAGTTAGCTAATTTGCCTAAGTCATCTACTTAGCAAAACCCTGTTCCTTTCCAGTTTTGAATGAGGGAACTTCAGCATCTGGGGAAACATGGTAACCATTACTCTATAAAAAGCATCCACTACTTTCTATTATGGGAATTGGGGAAGAAGGTTTAGGGAAGAACAGAATACATGCTGATGCATGCAAAGTCTTTCAAAGGCGGAAAGACAGGAAAAACAAATAATTATTAAGCACAGTCACGAAAAATGTATATACTCAACTTTAGCCATGTTTAGCAAACGAACACATTTTTCATCAGTACACTCCATAAAAGCACTAATATCCTTTTTTTTCATTCAGTGGTGACAAATACATTGAGAATATAAAGAAAACTATAGCATAATAAGCAAACTGCTCTTGTACTTCCAATGAGTTTTAAGATTAAATCTGCCCATCAGTATCATCAAACTAAGCAGGTTTAAGACTGTAAGCAAGCAGAAATGAAAGCAACTATGAATGTACAGTTAGGAAGGCCTAATCTTGAAATTTACCCTATTAGTTCAGTGCAGGTAGGTTAAAAGCTAGGAACTACACAACGATTCCCAGGCAATGCCAATCATCCTTCCACTATCCTTACACCTTTTACCACACAAAGGAATGATGGCATAAGATCTTAGAAAGGAGTTCCTATCCTTACTTAATTATCAATAAAACTATAAAGATTGCAGTGTGATGGATCACTTTTGTGTGGCCTTTCTCGCCATGGTCTTGTAACTCTCACTCAGGTGACTGGGTGGGATTTTGCAGATAGGGTAATTGTGGCCCACCAAAGGGACTGGTCAGTTATGCCATCCCACTGGGCTTGAGGTGAGCCATCCCTGAGATGGGGGAGAGAGGATCCCACCAAGCAAAGAAAACCAGAAGCAGAGTGTGTCCTTTGGACCCAGGATCCCTGCGCTGAGACCCTCCTGGAACCAGGAGAGAGAGAGAGTTTTAACACTGAAGACGGTGAGAAGCGGTAGCGGAGAAATGACAGCAGGAGAGACTGACAGGAGAAGACTGGCAGGAGATGGTGCAGGGCTTCCCGGCCCATGGAGCGAGAAAGATGAGTGCCTTTGGGCCAAAGCTTACTGGCAGAGTGGGGTGCCTCTGGGCACTTATCGGCAGAGTTAAAAGAGCTCTGTAACACCTGCCCTAGCTGGGCAGAGGCCAAGAGGTCAGAGAGAGATGTGCCTGAAGGCACAGCTGGGAAGAGGCTGTCCTGATGGAAGAACTGTATACTGAGTGTTCCTGAGCCTGAACTGTAACCGTTACTTCCTTAATAAATCCCATAATCATGAGTATTGACTGAGTTCTGTGTGGTCATTGTAATGAATTACTGACCTCAGCAGAGAAGTAGAGAATGCTAGGGGAGGGACAGTCGGTGTCAGAGTTGGTAAAGATGGCAGACAGAGAAGGCATGTCTGACCTCCACCTCATAGGAATCAGCCTTGGGCTGTTGATCTTGATTCTCCTTTCCCCTCATGAAGTTAGAGGTCAGACACCCCTCCTATGATGTTTTTACAGTACCTGAGTGTAGCAGGAACTAATAATTAATTGTTAAAGGAATGAATGAACAATTACATTTAAATGGACTCGAAATCAAGTGGCTGAGTTGCAAAGGAGGCAGTTGCAAGAGCCATAGAAACACCAAAGTTCCTCAAAAAAAGTGTGTGTGTGTGTATAAAAATACGTACCTGCACTCAAGGCAATACCAGTACCACGGTGGCAAACAGACATCACCATGGGAAGAGACCAACTGCAAAGAAACACACACAGACAATTAAAAAAGATGACACTGTAGTAGAGAGCCCATCCTGGCAAATAGAGAGTATAACCTACTTCTGAAATAGGCATGATTTAAAAAACAAAACAAAAACAGCTTTCACATCCCTGTGTTTCCACTTTCTAGTTTGAAAAGAGGAAAACTGATTTAAGGAGTAGCATCTGCCCCCTTTACCAGACTCTGTCACTGAAAGCTGAGAAGAGGAATCAATTGTAACCCAAAATCTTCCTTTCATACAGCATAAGGCAGAAACAACATGGATCAAAGACACAAAAAGTTGAGTATGGTTAGACCATATTCACTAGAATACAACCACGTGGGTTTTCCCAGTCATAGCACTGAAGGAGAAAAAAACCTAAGTGAGTTTTTTTATCCACTGTTTCAAAAAATACTTGGTTAGCCTTAACTCTCCTCATTATATGTCCCAAAATACCCAAATTGAGCATATCATTTTTTCCCTAACCAAATACCTATCCCAAAATTTTCAATTCAATTTTGCTGACTTTAGTACATGCTTCTTAATCCACAGCAGTTTTAAAACACTTTGTCATCAACCCCCTTTTGAAAACAATGTTCTGAATCAACTCCAAAGTCTTTCCATAGAAGGATGATCAACCCTGCTATTCGGGACCTAGTTCTTAGGCTCAAAAGGTACTTGTTAGTGAAATGGAAAAAACAAGCGTCTTTGGAGAAAGCTAACATTCATCCTGGAACATTCTCAGCTTAGACAGAAAATGCTGAGCATTATCAGACCACATACTTATTAAAGGGAAGAAACTCAAGAAAGCTGAATGATCTCAAAAAGAAATTTTAACTACATAACGAAAATGGTCACAGTGAGTAAGAAAGGAGTAATGCTCAAAGACATAAAACAAAACAAAAAAGCTAGAGACCACTCTAATAAACTCAGATTTAACATGATAAATATAAAAGGTGAAAGAAGCGACACATAATCAAGGACAAGCAGAGAACAATGGCATAAATTGGTAAGTGGAATCAGGAGACTAAAACACAGAATAAGCTGAGGCTTGCAAAAATGTCAAGGACAACAAAAACGGGCTCTTAAAATTGTATTTAAGGGAAGAAAGTCTCCTAAGAGGAATAGACAATTTTGTGTTAACGGATGATGGAGAGTGCGAAGCAGACTGCTCAACTACTTTATTTGTCAAAAAGAATAATTATCAGACTGAAAAAGACAGAACAAACATTGATTTGCGAGAACTGAAACCCTACAGAGGTGGGGAAATGGTAATCTCCAAATATATTTAGGGGTCCTAAAAAAAAAACATTGCCTCCGAGTTGATTCCGACTCATAGTGAGCCTATATGACAGGGTAGAAAACTGTCTTATAGGGTTTCCAAGGATCAACTGATGGATTCGAGCTGCTGAAGTTCTGGTTAGCAGCAGGAGCTCTTAATCACTACGCCACCAGGGCTCCATTTAGGGTTCCTGGTCCAGATGAATTAAATTCTATGACTAAAAGAGTTTACAGATGGAATACATGTACTGTTCTCGTAATCTTTTAGGAATACCAAAATGGAAAATGGAAGTAGTATGAGGACCTTCTGAAGTCAAATGTTACCCTAATTTTTAAAAATGGATAAAACATAGAAAAACTGAAAAAAAAAAAAACACATCCTGCAGTTAACTTAGCATAGAGTGGGTAGGGGAGATTTTATTTTCAAAAATAACCATGACGTATTTCCAGTCCCACATGATCTTCCACAATCTTGCCACTCCTCATCAGGTGAGTTTTTACCCCTTCCCTTGAACCTGAGTGGGACTTCATGATTTCCAATACAGCTTCGGCCTTTGTGTATATTATCAAAAACCAAACCTGCTGCCGTCGAGTCGATTCCGACTCATAGCGACCCTATAGACGGCACAGAACTGCCCCATAGGGTTTCCAAGGAGTAGTTGGTGTATTCAAACTGTAGACCTTTAGGTCAGCAGCCAAGCTCTTAACCACTGTACCACCAGGGGTCCTGTGGGTGTGTGTGTGTATACACACACACACACAAACACACACGTACACATATATATGAACCCAGGTTCATCATTTTATGAAAGCTTCATGATCAGACAAGATTAAAACAAACAGAAAAGAAAAAAAAAAAACTTCTTTCTGTAAACCTTCACCTGAAGTACAATAAAAAAAAAGAAATCAAGTATCACCTGAAACCTCAAACAAAAAAAAAAAACTTAAAAGAAACAAAGATGGTATCATTGCAGGCTTCAGAGAGAGGAGAGAGGATACTGTATCCATAAGATAAGAACAGGATACTATAAAAGATGAACATTCAGAGAATAAGGAAGAGCTTTTTAAAATTAATGAAAAACATCCATAAAAGGGTTAGAAAAGAAAACTGAGAAACTTTCCCAGAAAGTAGATCAAAACACAGAGATAGAAAATACGGACAAAACAATAAACTAGAGAATTAGTCCAAGGAGGATCAATATCTAACTAAAAAGAGTTACAGAAAAAAACCCAGAGAAATAAGAAGAGAGAAACTTATCAAAGAAACAGCATAAGACAATTTCCTGATACTAAAAGATTCAAATTTTTAGATTGAAGGGCAAATGAAAACCCACTGAATGACAAAGTCCCATATACCAAGGCACATTATTTTGAGACAACAAAGAGTATACCAGTGATAAAGAGAAATCTTAAAATTTTTCTAGGAAGAGAAAAACAAGTCACATATAAAAGATCAGAAATTAAGATGTTTATCAGAAACCAATGTTTAAGGGTAGAATAACATTTTCTGATATATAAGGTCCACACACTCTTTCTCAGAAAGCTATTGGAGTATGCACTCCACCAAAAGAAGGGAGTAAATAAAGAAAAAGGAAGACAAGAGGTTCCAACAAAGAAAAGAGGCAGAGGGAATTTCCAGGATGATATTAAGGGAAATCTCAGAATGACAGTTGTGTAGCAGGCCTAGAGAACAACCAGTCCAGAGTAAAGCAGGACAGACGGTTCCAGAAGGAATGGCTCAAAGAGGGGTAAAATGCAACTGATGTTAAGTCTGAAAATTTGAAGCTGCATTCATCATAAGTACAGACAAAACCAAAATTAAGAATTCAAAGGTGAACAAAACACTGAGCAAGGAAATGTAATCATAATATAACATATGACTAGTCTACAGATTTTATTTACACAGTCATCATAATGTAAATACAGAACACTGATTTAACCAAAGTTATCACACAACTATATTGGGACGATGAAGGTAAGAAGTGTTTATGTGCTTTGTTTTGTTTTCAGCGACAGAGAGGATATAAGAGGTAAATTCATGATTTCCATTGTAGAAACTTAATATTGTTGTTGCTGGTTGCCATCAGCTTGATTCTGACTCATGGTAACCCCACGTGTGCAGAGTAGAACTGCTCCATAAGGTTTTCAAGGCTGTGAACTTTCAGAAGCAGATGGCCAGGACTGTCTTCTGAGGTGGCTCTGGATGGGTTTGAACTGCCAACCGTTCAGCTAGTATTGAGTGTTTAACCATTTGTGCCACCCAGGGACTCCAGAAAGTAAATAGATAATGTAAAAGATTGAAAAATCATAAAATAGCAGTATAAGTACGTTACTTAGAAATATGAAAGCAAATGCAAAAGGAACAGCTAAAGTAGCTGAAAATGATTACTTCTAGAAAATGGTAACCAAGCTGTTCTTTTTTTAGTATAAGCCTGGAAGTGCTATTTGTTTCTTTAACCTATATACACATATTACTATGATAAAAATAAAAGTTACGTTTAAAAAAAAAAAAAAGACAGCTTTTTTAAAATCTCAACAAGAAAAAGGAAAAGATGACCCCCAGAAAAACAAATGTCATTTTAAAATGTGTTATCAAAAATGTATTCTTTAGAACAAGGAAGGTATCCTTCCTTTCTGTGCTACTTAAACTACACTTGGGAATACTGTATTCTGTGCTTTGGGAACCTTTAATAAACTGGAATCTATCTAGACTAAAGGAACAAAGCTGGAAAAATTGAAAGGACTGAGGATAATTAGCCTGGGAAATAAGATGACTGAGAAGAGCAGGACATGAGAGGTATCCTTTGATATCTAACAGGATGTCAGAAAAAAGTGGGCTTAGATTTATTTTATATGGTTCAAGGTAGAACTAGGGCCAATGGACAGAAGATACAGGTTGCAATGAATTCAATAACAGGAGGATCTTACTGAGGATAAGAGAAATGGCTAAATTGAAAAAGAATGGCAGAGAGCTCCCTCTCACTGGAGGTGTTCAAGCAAAGGCAGAACAACCATTCATAAAAATGCTGCAGAGGAAATTTACTTGTTAGGGACAACAGTGGTTTTCAAACTATTTTTTTTTGGAGCAGCACCTTTTATTCAAATGCAAAAACCCAATATACGAAACAGATCAAAATATAAAGCTGCTTTGGTTACCCAGGGCTGGGGTCCTAGAGTCCAATCTGCATGTTGCCCAGTCCCACACAGCCCTCCATGGAGTCTACTGGAATATCCACAGCTCCAAGGAGCACGCTTGAAAATAAATGAGGATGATGATTACATTAAACTTATAAGAACCCTGACAAATCTAAGATTTTTTTTTTTTTTTAATTTCCTACCATCCTTTGGTTAAGAGCTCAGCTGCTAACCAAAAGGTTGGCAGTTCGAATCCACCAGCCGCTCCTTGGAAACCCTAAGACCCAGTTCTACTCTGTCCTATAAGGTCACTATGAGTCGGAATAGACTCCATGGCAAAGGGTTTGTTTGGTACCATCCTTTGGAAGGACTCGTTACACTGTATTTTGTTCTGGTAACTTAATCCCTGCATACAATTTTGCTTGAATAAACTGACTCAATTTATTAAGAATTAAGAGTACATATAAAGTGCTAACTCAATCATTTATTGTTCATGCCTCCTTCAAAAAACTCTAAAAGTTTGTAATAGAGAGTATGATTTTAGACATCTCAGACACCTTTCCCTGACACATCACCCCGGGAACAGTCCCATGTTCTCTGTTGTTTCTTTTTTCCATGAGTATATCCAGAGTTCCGTTACTGGAAGAGCAAAAACGATAGTGAAGGACTCACCTCACCAATCTACTACCATTCTCTATACGATCTGTGAAAAAAGGCCAGGGCTTTATATACAGATTCAGAATAACTTGGGAAGTTCTTCATCATTATAATCCTCCTTAAAGTCTTTTATCTCTTTAAAAAACAAACAAAAAAAAGTTTCACCATAAAGTAACAAGAATTGAGACCACTTATTAGTCTCCTTCTGTTTTGGTAGAATTTCTAGTTTCTGCAGTCAGAATTATTCCTGGAATCTGGCTTCAAAAAAATCTGAAGGGTTGTGGTATTTGTGGAGGTGGTTAAAAAATGGGTGGCCTCTCGGGCAGGAACCCAGAAAAGCGGGTAGCAGAGCTCAAGATCCTTTGCTGGGTTAGCTAAATTGAAGCAGATCTACAGGGATTTTCTAAGAAGCCATCAGCTTATATTGTACAAATAACAGTATGAATGCTACTTCTGGGGACAATAGATAAAACAGATATAGATACATATTTATATGTACATGTGTGCTTGCAAACATAGATCTCCCGGCTATAGGATATGTGTATATGAGAAGGCCTTGAAGCAATGACATCCTGGTAGCAATGAGTACATCTAGTACCCAGGTCTTGATTTGTAAAGACTATTTTCCACTAAAAGGAACCAGAGAAAATATAAGATGAGCCTAGACATTTTGAGCCAGAAATTAAGGAAGTATTCAAAGAATGATGGGGACATGTCAAAAGTACACAGGAACTATCTTAAAGTACTCCCATTAGCCATGTCTGGGATAATTTTAACATCAAAACAAACAATGAGAATTAACTGAGTGTAACCCTTTGAGCAAAATTAAGAACCCCTGAGTCCATACTGATAAATAAAAGATAATAAATAAATAAGAAAGGAAAGTATCACCCTACAGTAATATATAAATCTAGACAGTATGATGGAATTAGGAAATCATAATTTGGCAACCATCATAGTAATGATTGATGCAGGCAAGTACCATCAACAGATGCTGGTGGGTGGAAGTCTGATGAGAAATAGAATATTTATAGTCTCAAACTATTTCCCTACAAAATATGTATTAGTTAATAAATACAATATCCTTATTAATTAACTTTATAGTGGAGAAACCTGGCAGACACATCATAACTAAGTTATAAAAATTATCACCAGTAATGGGATAAATCATCATGATGCGCCTCCCAATATGACGCATAAAAAGAGCACAGCATCACTTCAGGGGTATTAATGCTAAAAATGCATAAATCACACAAAAAAAATCAGGCAAATCCAAACTTAGGCACATTCTAAAAATGTCAAGGTCAGAAAAGACAAGAAAAGACTAAAAACAGTTTCATACTAAAGGCAATTAAAGAGACAAGACAATTAAATGCAATACACAGTCCTGGGTTGGATCCCGGACCTACAAAGAACATTATTGGGACAATTGGCAGAATCTGAATGAGATCTGAGGATTAGATGGTAATACTGGATCGCTGTTAAATTCTCTGACTGTGATGGTTATAATGTGAAGAGTGTCCTTGTATTTAGGAAACACACACTCAAGTATTAAGGAGTTGTAGTAGGCAGAATAATGGCCCTCTGCAACAACAACAACAATATCCACGTTCTAATCCCTGGAACCCATGAAAAATGTAACCTTACATGGCTAAGGAGAGTTAAGGCTAGAGATGAAATTAAGGTTGTCAATCAGCTGACCTTAAGATAGGGAGATTCTCCAGGATTATCCAAGGATGCCCAATTACAAGTCCTTGAAAGTGGAAGAGGGGGGCAGAAGGGAGTAAGAGAAACAAATATAACAACAAAAGCTGGGTCAGAGTGGTGTGATATAAGGACTCAAACTGCTATTACTGGCTTTGAAGATGGAGAAAGGGGATAATGAGCCAATGAATGTGGGTAGCCTCTAGAAGCCAGGAAAAGCAAGGAAACAGATTGTCCTGCAGAGCCTTCAAAAGGGAACACAGCCCTGCTAACACCATGATTTAGACCAGTGTCAGACTTCTAACCTACAGAAGTCTAAAAGAATACATCTGCTGGGTAACAAATATTAGTGATGGTTGCACAACATGATCAATCTAATCGGTATCACTAAAAATGGTGCAGGGAAGCATCTGACCTCCTCTAACGTCACAAGGGAAGGCATTTTCACCAATGCCTTCAGTGCAGCTTGGACTTCTTCCTTCAATACCATTGGTTCTTGATTACATGCTAGTTCCTGAAATGGTTAAACGTACCGATTCTTTTTGGTACAGTGACTCTGTGTATTTCTTCCACCTTCTTTTGATGCTTCCTGCTTCCATCAATATTTTGCCCATAGAATCCTTCAAAATTGCAACTTGAAGCTTGAATTTTTTTCTTCAGTTCTTTCAGCTTGAGAAATGCTGAGTGTGTTCTTCTCTTTTGGTTTTCTAACTCCAGGTCTTCGCACATGTCATTATAATACTTCACTTTGTCTTCCGGAACTGCCCTTTGAAATCTTCTGTTCAACTCTTTTACTTCATCATTTCTTCCATTTGCTTCAGCTACTCTACGTTAAAGAGCAAGTTTCAGAGTCTCTTTTGACATCCATTTTGGTCTTTTCTTTCTTTCCTGTGTTTTTAATGACCTTTTGTTTCCTTCATGTACAATGTCCTTGATGTCCTTCCACAACTGATCTGGTCTTCTTTGGTCATTAGTGTTCAATGCGTCAAATCTATTCCTGAGATGGTCTCCAAATTCAGGTGGGATATACTTAAGGTCGTATTTTGGTTCTCGTGGACTTGTTTTAATTTTCTTCAGCTTCAACTTGAACTTTCATATGCTTATATTGATGGTCTGTTTCACAGTCGTCCCTGGCCTTATTCTGACTGGTGATATTGAGCTTCTCCACCGTCTCTTTCCACAGATGTAGTCAATATGATGATTCCTATGTATTCCTTCTGGCGAGGTCCATGTGTATAGTCACCGTTTATGTTGGTGAAAAAAGGTACCTGCAATGAAGTTGTTGGTCTTACAAAATTCTATCATGGGATCTCCGGCATTGTTGCTATCACCAAGGCCATATTTTCCAACTACAGATCCTTCTTCTTTGTGTCCAACTTTTACATTCTAATCACCAGTAATTATCAATGCATCTTGATTGCATGTTCGATCAATTTCAGACTGCAGAACTTGGTAAAAATCTTTAATTTCCTCATCTTTGGCATTAGTGATTTGTGCATAAATTTGAATAACAGTCGAATTAACTGGTCTTCCTTGTAAGCGTATGGATATTATCCTATCACTGACAGTGTTGTACTTCAGGATAGACCTTGAAACATTCTTTTTAACTATGAATATACCATTCCTCTTCATTGTCATTCCTGGCCTAGTAGACCATGATTATCTGATTCAAAATGGCCAATACCAGTTCTTTTCAGCTCACTAATGCCTAAGATATCAACCTTTATGTGTTTCATTTCATTTTTGATAACTTCCAATTTTCCCAGATTCATACTTCATACATTCCACGTTCCTATTACTAATGGATGTTTGCATCTGTATCTTCTCATTTTGAGTCATGCTACATCAAGCAAATGAAGGTCCCAAAAGTTTGACTCCATCCATGTCATTAAGATCAACTCTACTTTGAGGAGGCAGCTCTTCCCCAGTCGTATTTTGAGTGCCTTTCAACCTGAGGGGCTCATCTTCCAGCACTATATCAGACAATGTTCTGCTGCTATTCATAAGGTTTTCACTTGCCAACTTTTTCAGAAGTAGACCGTCGGGTCCTTCTTCCTCGTGTCTTAGTCTGGAAGCTCCGCTGAAACCTGTCCACCGTGGGTGACCCTGCTGGTATTTGAAATACCAGTGACATAGCTTCCACTATCACAGCAACACACAAGCCACCACAGTACGACAAACTAACAGATGCATGGGGAAGTAACAGGTTACAATTCAGGTTCAAGAACACTCAGGAAACAGTTCTTCAATCAAGACAGCCTCTTTTCAGCTGTGCCTGTAGGCACGCCTCTCTCTGCCCCCTGGGCCTCTGCCCTCTGCCCTGCTCAGATAAGTGTTACAAAACCCTTTTAGATCTGCCTGTAAGTGCCTGGAGGCACCCCACTGCACCTGAAGGTGCTCAGCTGGAACTCCGGGGGCCAGCTAACCTAGCTCCACCAAGTGCCCGGAGGTACCGTACTCCTCCAGCAAGCCTCCTGCCCAAAGGCATTCAGCTTTCTCACTCTGTGGGCCAGGAAGCCCACTACACAGTCTCCTGTCAACATTTCTCTGCCACCGTTTCTCACTGTCTTCATTGTTACAGCTCTCGCTGTCTCTAGGTCTCTTGGTTCCAGGAGCTTCTCAGCACAGGGATCCCGGGTTCAAAGGACGCGCTCTGCCTTTGGCCCTTCTTCCTTGGTGGTGGTGAGATCCTCTCCTCCCATTCCTGGGATGGCTCATTTTAAGCCTAGAGGGATGGCAAAGCTGACCAATCCCTTTGGTGGGCCACAATTACCTTATTTGCACAGTCCTGCCCAATCACTTGGGTGGGAGTTACAAGACCATGGCAAGAAAAACCACATAAAAGCTATCCATTACACCACAACTGTACACATGAAAAACATTAAATTGGCAAATACGTTTTATATATATTCTTACAACAATAAAAAAACAAAGAGAAGAAACTTGTGTTGTTTTAAGCCACTAAATTTGCAACAGTGTGTTACGGCAGTGAATAAAAACTAACACAGATTGTGGTACCTGAAGAGGAGTGCTGATGGAACGCCTAAAAATGAGGAAGTGGTTTTGGAATGAGGCAGTGAGAAGAGGAAAAATTTTTAGGAGCATGATAAAAAAGTCTAGATTGCCTTGAACACACTGTTAGCAGAAATATGGATATTGTATTGGCATGTATGTGGAGAAACTGGAATCCTCATACACTGCTGGTCGGAATATTAAATGGTGCGGTCATTTTAGAAAACAGTCTGACAGTTCCTCAAAATATTAAACACCAAGTGACCACATGCCAGCAATTCCACTCCTAGGTATATACCAAAGAGAAATGAAACATACATCCACACAAAAACTTGTAAATGGATGGTCATAAAAGCATTACTGATAATAATCAAAATGCAGACAACAAAAATGCCCATCAACTTATGAACCGATAAATTAGATGTGGTATACCCATATAACAGAATATTACTCAGGCATAAAAAGGAAAAAAGTACCGACACAAACTACAACATGGATGAACCCTGAAAACATTATGCTGCGTAAGAAACCAGTCACAAGAGACCACATATTGTACGATTCCTTTACATAAAATGTCCAGAATGTTTAATGAGAAACTAATTTGCTCTGTAAACTTTCACTTAAAGCACAAAAAAACCAGTCCAGAATAGGCAAGTCTATGGAGATGGAAAGTAAATTAGCAATTGCCTGGGGCTAGGGGATGAGAGGAGGTTTGCGGGGGGAGGTTGAAACTAAGGGGTGCGGGGTTTCTTTGTGAAGGATGAAAACCTTCTAAAATTAATCGTGGTAATGATGGTACAACTCTGTGAATACACTAAAAGTCACTAAATTATACACTTTAAAAGGTAAAGTGTGTGTATGTGAATTGTATCTCAATAAAGCTGTTTAAAAAAGAAAAATGGATGTTAACAATTCTGCTAGTGAGGACTCAGAAGGTGGTGAGGAGCATGGCAGAGAAAACACGTATCACCTCAAAGAATACCTAAATCTTCATGAACAGACTATTGGTAGGAATATGGATGTTAGAGACATTGTTGGTGAGGGCTGAGAAGGAAATGACGAATATGTTATGGGAAAATTGACAAAGGAGATCCTTGTTATATGGTGGCAGAAAGTTTAGTGAACTGTATCCTGAGGTAATGGGGAAAGCAGAACTTGTAAACAACGAAATTGGACATTTAGCTGAGGAGATGTCCAAGCAAAGTGTTGAAGGTGCAGCCTTGTTTCTTCTTGCATACAGTAAAATGCAAGAGGAAAGGGAAAGATTGAGGGAAGAACCATTAAAAAAAAAAAACAGACTTGATGATTTGGGAAATTCTTCAGCGTTTCCAGACTGCAAAAGACACTAAAACTGAGAGATTCATTGTCAAGAGAAAAAAAGTCAAACGTGTGGCTGTACAAGCTTTTGTTAATACCTTAGAAAGATTAAAAGGTCATGGAACTTATTTTTTTGTGCTTCAGATGAAGGTTTACAGAGGAAATTAGTTTCTCATTAAACAATTAACACACATATTGTTTTGTAACATTGGTTACCAACCCCGTGATATGTCAATACTCTCTCCTTCTCGACCTTGGGTTACCCATTTCCATTCATCCAGCTTTCCTGTTCCCTCTTGCCTTCTCATTCTTGCCCCTGGGCTGGTGTATCCATTTAGTCTCGCATACGTGGCTGAGCTATGTGTACTACGTTTGTTTTATGGGCCTGTCTAATCTTTGGCTGAGGGGTGAACCTCAGGAGTAGCTTCAGTACTGAGTTAAAAAGGTGTCAGGAGGCCATACTCTCAGGGTTTCTCCAGTCTCTGTCAGACCAGTAAGTCTGGTCTTTTTTTGTGAGTCTGAATTTTGTTCTACATTTTAAGGCCAGAGTATTCAGTCACACAAAAGGCTCTTTGAAGAGATTGTGTGTGACTCATAGATCCCCTCATCCCTCTCAGCAGAAGTAAAAATTCAGATGGGAGTATCTAGGAAAGGTCTGTGGAGAATCTTACATAGATACAAGGAGACCCACAAAGTTCATGGGGATATTATATCAGCAGAAATGCTAGAGGAAGGAGGTCACAAGCCAAGGAATGTGGGTGGCCTCTAGAGGCTGGAAAAGGCAAGAAAACAGATTCTCTTGAGTCTCCAAAAAGGAACACAGTCCTGGCAGCATCTTGATTTTAGCCAAGAGAGGCCTGGACTAAATAGGAACAAAGATTTGGTAGTTGGCTTCCGTAAAGATTTACAGCTTTGGAAACCCTACGGGGCAGTTCTACTCTGACCTACTGGGTCACTAAGAGTCAGAATAGACTCGACAACAATGGTTTTTTGTTTGTTTATTTTTGAGGCCTGTGTCACACTTCTAACCTTCTATAAGATAAAAAGTCACTAAGTTTGTGCAGCAATAGAAAACTAATACAGGAATAATGGGGAATCACCTCTGCAACATGTTCTTAAATGTTTCAGAAATATTAACTAGGGAATCAGCATAAAGGTATAAGGGAACTCTATGTACCATTTCTGCAACTTTTATGTAAATTTGAAATTGCTTCAAAATAATTTAATTAATGAGAAATTACATTTTGATTTACTAGAATTTACCAAATGGTAGTTTTCCAGGATAGATCACGTTTCTAAGGCTATTGTTGTCAAGTTGATTCCGACTCATGGAGACTTCATGTGTGCAGAGCAGAACTGTGCCACAGGGCTTTCAAGGATGTGACCTTTTGGAAACAGACTGCCAGGCCTGTCTTCCGAGGCGACTCTGGGTGGGTTTGAATCTCCAACCTTTGGCTAGTAGTCGACACCATTTTCACCACCCAGAGACTCCCTTCTAAGGCTAGAAGATAGAATTTAGTTATCTCCTTATTAAAAAGGCTTGAGGCTATTTAATCCCTATGTTAACTCTCTCTTCTCTGAAGGGTTCACCTCATCTACATAGCTGTACTCCAGTAGACCAAGTGGGAGCGAATATCTGCGGGGCTACGGGCCAATCTCCAAAACTTTTAACCTCCACCTCTAGATTCCCTGGATCCAGAGCCCTTATCCCTGGATCCAGAGCCCTTACCTGTAAATAGTGATGTGGGGAGACAAAGGACGGTTTGAACCTGTGTTCTTACTCCAGAACTGCTCCATCTCTTCTTTGGCTGTGGTTCCCAAAGGAACAGCACTAAAATAAAACCGAACATTTCAAAACAATTAAAAGTAAGCTTGGTTTAAAAATTTCCATAACAAAAAGTTACCAAAAAAAAGTAAGCTCGGCTGGACCAACCCACTGTATTAGGAAAACATGTTCGTCTAACTCCCTTTTTTTTTTTAATATAGAAATTAATTTGTTTTGTTGAGAATATACACAGCAGAACATATACCAATTCAACAGTTTCTACACGTACAATTTAGTGACACTGATTACATTCTTTAAGTTGTGCAAACATTCTCACCCTCTTTTCTGAGTTGTTTTCCACCACCATTAACATAAACCCACTGACCCCTAAGTTTTCTATCTAATCTTTCAAGTTGCTGTTGTCAATCTGATCCCATATAGATAGATCTTCAAAGAGCACAATGCTCAAGGCAGACATTCTTTACTAGTTAAGCTAAACTATTATTTGGTTTTAAGACTTTAGACACTCCCGTTATCTTTATGCCAAGTTTGATTCAGTTATTAGTAACCTTGATCACCCAATGAGGTCATATCAGAGCCTAACTCTTCTTTCCAATACCCCCTAACACACAGGTCTAGCAATGAAAGCCCAACCTCCTTCTTGTTGGGCAGCAGGGCAAGTATAGCATTTTAAAACCATTCTGCAAATGAATCATCCTTGTCGAAGGCGAAGGCCACAGGTGCTGTCGCATATGTTATCACCTGTCCTCATCTGGCTCTTCAAGGCTCTTTTCCTCATTCCTTTGTTGGCATGCCTGCCAACTTATGAGTATCACCACAGCTTCAAGAAAAGCCCTGATAAATCCTGATTTCCAGACCCCAAGTATACTCTGTTTTCATATTCCTTTCAGTCACAGAATATAAGAAAAGGGTATCAACTATCCAATCTACTGTCCGTGACTCATGTGTCTGCATTGTATAACACTTAACTACCTACAAAAACAAGTAAGATTTGGGAAATGTGGACATTGAAGTATCACTGGAACTGGAGTAAAGTTAAGGAAAAAAGAATAACTCAGAAAGAGAAATATGGCCTTTGATGCTATTAATGAAACAGGATTGTTTATTAACTTCTTTCTTTGATGCATAAAATAAGAGCATCCTGTAAGAAGCTGTTAAAACAGTGGTGCTAAAACTGGCTACCAGTTACTACAAAAGGGAAAGATGGTGTCTTAGTTATATAGTGCTACTAAAACCAAAAAAAAACCAAACCCGTTGCCATCAAGTCGATTCTGACTCTAGTGATACTACAACAGATATACTACAAGTGGATGGCTTTAACAAACAAATTTATTTTCTCACAGTTAGGAGGCTAGAAGTCTGAATTCAGGGTGCTGGCTCTAAGGGAAGGCTTTCTCTCTGTCAGCTCTGGAGGAAGGTCCTCTTCTCTTTGAGCTTCTGCTCCTGGGCAATCTTCTTGTGGTTTGGCATCTCTCTTCCCGCATCTCTGCATCTCTTGCTTAACTTAAAATGCACCCTACACTAATCCTGTCTCATTAACATAAAAAAGACAACCCATTCCCAAATGGGATTATAACCACAGGCATAGAGGTTAGGATTTGTAACACATATGTTTAGGACTCTAAATGAATAACTTCTTTTATAAGCATCAGCACAAAGCTGGTACCCTATGAGGCGGAGGTTAAAGATGTCCCAGTGTCCAACTTTTTCAAACTGCTGTATCATCTCTAACATCAACTACTCCCCCTCCCCTCAGTACTCTCCCTCTGGTCCTTGGGTTCCGTAATTCACTGCAACGTCTCACAGAACTCATGAACCATACTTAGTTAAGTGGTACATCTAAGGATCAGAAACGACTCAGGATACAGTTCTCCGATCAGGACAGCTTCTTCTCAGCCGTGCACACAGACAGGCCTCTCTCTGGCCCTCAGCCTCTTAGCCTCACCTCTGCCCAACTCAGGCAGTGTCAGAAAGCTCTTAGCTCTGTGGGTGGGCAAGCCCCACTGCAGCCATCGCCTGCCAGTCTCCTGGTTCCTACTGTCCCACGCCACTATTGTTCTTGCTACTGCTGTGCCACTGTCTCTCACTGTCTTCCGTGTTCAGTTCCTCTCTCTGTCTCCTAGGTCTAGGAGGGTCTTAGTGCAGGGATTCTGGGTCCAAAGGACATGTTTCGCTCCCGTCTCTTCCTCTTGGCATGAGGTCCCTCCTGTCTGCCTCTGGGATGGCTCATTTTAAGACTAGTAGCATGGCAAAACTAACCAATCCCCTTGTTAGGGTTCTATACATCTTATTTGCATGCCCCACCCCCACAAAGGTGCCATGCACCTTATTTGCATAGTCCCACCCAATCATTTGGTAAGAGTTACAAGATCATGGCTAGAAAGGCCATATAAAGGTCTTTGCACCATAGGGACACAATTCAATCCATAACAGATGGCTACTGAAAAAACAAAACAAAACATAAAAAATTCAAACCTCTGACAAATTAAGTCCCAAAACACTTCAAACGGAAAGTCTATGCATGAAACAATGGTTGTAAATGTATCAGATAGGATATGCGTGAACAAAAATACATAATGCATGAGTGGAAAGTAAAGCTTAGACAAATTTACTTCAGGCAAAGAGGGTCCCCCTTGGATCATTAAACAAAATATATGGTAAATCAGAGTTAATCTTAATCAAAGAAGGACTGGCTCTTGTCAAATTCTTGAGTTGACCAAGATCATGACTCTTTGAGAAGAAAAAGAGAAAAAAGACTCCAAGAAAACCCAAAGTAACTAAGAATTAGCCAGATGACTACAGAGTCAACACCTAGTTTGACTTTGGGGCTAAGGAAAAGAAAGATTATTCATTAAACATCTACAACTACACATTCTACCTACTTCTCAGTTTAACATACCCTAACTCTGGAGCTGTAAGTTTAAGGCAAAAGCTGACCTATCAGTTGTCATAAAGTATTAAGCTATAGTTCAGTTTCACCCTTGCTTGCGGTTCCTTCCTTCTCAACTATAATCTACTGCCCCCTGTCTTTCTAAATGTTCCCATAATCATGTCCCTGCTATTTTATTTTGCCTACCTACAGTACCTAATAGGCCCCTGGTTGGCACAAAGAGTTAAGTGCCCAACTACTAACCAAAAGTTTAGCAATTTGAACCCACTGGGAGGTGCCTCGGAAGACAGGCCTGGCAATCAGCTTCTGAAAGGTCACAGCCTTTTGTGTATGTGGGATCGGGTTCGTCATGAGTCAGAATAGACTCAACTAACAACAACAACAACAGTACTTACCTAGTACAAGAATGTAAACAGTATTGATGATTGACCCATAAAGTACACAGCTAATTAACATCCTTACAGAGGGCATAAAAGATTTTTATTCAATCAAAAGGAGGAGATACAAAATCCCTGGGGTTCTGTGATAACTACAACTTTAGCACTTTAGTTACTATAGCATCAGTCTTTCAAGTTCTCAAAAATCAAGAACTGGATTCAGCTCAGTACCTCTAAACAGTTTCTTGGTTTCCCTTGTCACTGGGCTAGGCTGAAACCAACTATTAAACAGCAATGTTCAACAATTTTTTTTTAATTTTATCTGTTTTGTTGTTAGTTTTGCTGAGAATATACACAGCAGTACACCAATTCAACAGTTCCTACGTGTACAATTCAGTGCCACTGACTATATTCTTCCACTTGTACAAACATTCTCATCCTCCTTTTCTGAGTTGTTCCCCCTTATTAGCATAAACTCACTGCCCCCTAAGTTTCCTATCTAGTCTTTCAAGTTGCTGTTGTCAATTTGATCCCATACAGATAGTTCTTAAAAGAGCATTATAATGCTCAAGGTAGACATTTTTTACTAGTTAAGCTAGACTACTGTTTCGTTTTAAGAAGACTTCAGGGGATATTTTTGGTTTAAGGTTTAAAGATTATCTCAGGGCAATAGTTTCAGGGGTTCATCCATCCTCCATGGATCCATGAAGTCTGGAGTCCATTAGAATTTGAAATTCTGTTCTGCATTCCTCCCCTTTTGATGAGGATTCTTCTACAGAATCTTTGATCAAAATGTTCAGTAATGGTAGCCGGGCACCAGTCAGTTCTTCTGGTCTCATGGCAAAAGAGGCAGTTTCAACAATTTATCGTGTACCTATATTCAAATACGGAGCCCTGGTGGTGCAGTGGTTAAGAGCTTGGCTACTAACCCAAAGACTGGCAGTTCAAATCCACGAGCCACTCCTTGGAAACCCTACGGGGCAGTTCTACTCTGTCCTACAGGGTCACTATGTGTCGCAATCAACTTGACGGCAATGGGTTTTATATTAAACATGATCCCATCCCCTCAAGGTATTTATAATGTATCTATTTAAATGTGGAGATGTGGATATTTAATCTCAAAATATCTCATCATAGATTATTAATTACAAAAAGAAAAACATTACAGTGGAGAAAAATCTAGCAGACATTCAAATGATCAAAGCTAGAATTACTGATAATGGGACAAATGCCATTATATGCCCCTTGATATGACATACTGAGGATAAAACATCATTTACATATTACTCCTGTCAAAAATGTATAGCCTAAATCTAATTATCAGACAAACTCAAATTGAGAGACACTCTACAAAACAGCTGGCCTGTATTCTTCAAAAATGTCAGTGTCACAAAAGACAAAGAAAGGCTAAGAAACATTTCAGATTAAAGGATATTAAAGAAACATGACAACTAAATACACTGTGTGAGCCTGAATGGGGGAGGGGGACTGCATTTCTATAAAGTACATTACTTGGGACAAATGAAAAATCTGAAAATGGACTGTATATTGTGTAATAGTACATAAATGTTAAATTTCCTGAAAATTATACTGTGTTATGTAAGACAATGTTCTTGTTTTTGGGAGAAGTATTGAGAGGTAAAGGATCATAATGTCCGTAACTTACTTCCAAAAGGATTTTAAAAAATACCAACAATACCTAAATATGTATCAGGCTGAGTGATACTAAATTGTCAGTATTCCATCAGTTTTGACCTACAGAAACAACAATTTCATATGATTCAACCTAAAGTATACAGTGATAAGCAAATAGCACAAAATGTTAACAATCGATGAATCACGGTTAAAGGTATACAGAACTTCATCGTACTATTCTTCCAACATTTCTGAAAGTGTAAAATACTACCAAGTTAAAAAGTTAAAGAAAAACAAAAAAAAAGGATTGCTGACACAGAGGCAGTTATCAAAGTCAACAGACTATGAATGCATATAGCGGGAAGAAATAAATTTAAAGAGTAAGTCCTGAAAGCTGCCCAAAATTACAGGACATAAGAGAAAAAAATCATAAAGGAAGAAAGACAAAACAGAAAGGAAAAAAGAGAATTTCTATCAAGGAAGGAATCAAAAAGTTGGAGCAAATCAACAAAGTCAAATAAAACAGAAGAGCTAAAAGTGAGAAACATTAACCAAAGACCAAAGAAAAATTCTTCCTTCTTCTACTGCCAGGTGAGAAAAAGTGACCACAATCACTCAATTTTCAGCCAACTGTCTACAACTGCTTGCTTTTGTATATATCACTCCAAAATCTAAGTCAACAATGTATTGGTCTTCTCTGAGGGGAAAAAAAAGTTAAGTAACAATAATCTCCACAGATTTAGAAACTTACTTTCTGATACAAAGCTGAGGACTGAGATGGGCACGGAGGCAATGACGGCCAACATGTCTGCAAGATAAGAGAATCAAGAATCAATGCACATTTAGAGATCAACGTCAGTATATCAACTTGTTTTATTTTTGTACTGTATTAGAGTAATTGTTGTAGCTGCCATCAAGTTGGCCCAACTCATGGCAACCCCATGCAAACAAAAACACTGCCTAGTCCTGCGGCATCCTCATAACTGGTTGCAGATTGTACCATAGGGTTTTCATTGGCTGATTTTCAGAAGTAGATTGTCAGGCCTTTCTTGCTAGTCTGTCTTAGTCTGGCAGCTCTGCTGAAACCTTTTCAACATCATAGCAACACGCAAGCCTCCACCAACAGACTGGCAGTGACTGCATATGAGGTGCATTGGCCAGGAATAGAATACGAGGTCTCCACATACATAATGCAAGAATTCTGCCACTGAACCACCAATACCCTTGACTTAAGGGTAAAGGGACAGATTTTTTAAAAAATGACTGTATCAAGGCTTTTGATATTATTTTCTAGTTAGAATACTGCAACACTAAATAACTTGAAAATAATCAGAAACATGATCTATAAATGCAAAATAAAGCTTTAACTGAACACAAATAATACAAGGTAGAAGAATAATCAGAGTTGGTAATGTTCAATAGAGAAATGTAGTTTTTTTTTAAGCTAGGTCTTAAAGGAGTTGATGGTTAAAGACATGAGTTTAAAAAAAATAAATAAATAAGCCACTAGCAACAGCAAGCATACAGCTTGGCTACAAAAGAGGTCTGCTGCAAACGGATGAAGTAAAAAGGCTGAAGAACCAGGGGCTTAGGGAGGGAGGGTCCTGAACATTAAGCTAAGTCATTTCCGGAACTACCATGAAGTCTCAGTCAAAAAGCCTCTCATATAACAGAACGCAAAAAAATATGAGAATGGCAAGTTTTCTTTATCATCCTCATGAGACGGTACTTAAAGAAGACACAGAAGTTTTCTACTAAAAAGTTGCTCTTTTTGAAATGCATACATCAGGATTGGAACCGCTTTTCAAGTTAAAAAACAAGAATATGCCCAGGTATTCTATTTAAGGAGAATTAAACTGATCCAAGTTTACACAGTATTATGAAAAATGCATGATCACTGTATCTCTTCAGTCACATCATTGTATCAAATCTTTGCAAAAACATTTAAGAGGGTGATTATCAGAGTGAAGCTCTGGGAATAAAAATAAAAAATACATTGATTCTACAAGTTTATTGCGTATCCACTACGTGCAAGGCACTGTGGGGATGTAAGATCTCATTAAGATCCAACGATCTTCTAAAGAAGCTCATGTCGTCTCTCACACCACTGAAACGAGATTGGTGCACCACTAGATGCAACATTTCAAGTCCCTTATGCTTTACACCATTACATTAGAAAGGTCCACTATTTGGAGGAAAGAATCTAACCAACACCTCCTTCTTCAGCTGTTCCCTCTTTCCAGCTCTGGAGACAAGAGGTGAATACAGACATTGTGTACTCAAGGCTCCCAGAAAGAAGTGGGAACAAATCTCTGTAAATCAATTGAAGTAATTGTGACTGTGAAGTTGCAGGACACGCATTCCTCACAGCAAGCTAGGCCCAGTCACTCAGCTACCCAGCAAGAGTTTGCGGATGTGGGTTGGAATCTATGGCGCTTTCTCTCTGTCTGGTGCTATTGTTTCCCAGACAAATACCAATGTAAACTTTCCACAAGGCCTTTACAGAAACTAGCTGCACAGACTCCATAACCTTATTCAAAACATGACAAAAGTAATTCTCTATCCTGCCTTTCATGTAGGCCAGGAACTCTGAGATTTCTTTTTCTACCCAGGAATGGTACTTTACATGTTACAGCTAGAAAGTAATAGTACTTTTTTTGTTTTATTTTTAATTAACAAAGCAGAACTTATAATTTCTAGTTAGAGTTTTTCCCTTCCAAGTGCCTGAGTAAGTTATACATGTCTCCCCAGAAATGGAATAATTGCTCAAACTGTTTTTGGAAGTCCTCTCTGGATTGGGGAAGCAACAGTAATGTAGAAAGAACACTGGACAAAGTCAGAAAGCCAGACTGGAGTTCTGGATCTGCCCTTACTAAGCTGTGTAACTTGAGCAAGTCACCGAGCTTCAGTTTTCGTTTGTAAAATGGGATTGATAATACTTACCTTATTGGTTGCCGGGAGGATTACACAAGAAAATGTACATGAAAGCAGTCTTTAAGCTGCAGTACACCACATACATGTAAGATATTACTATTACCTCATTGGTCTCCCCAAGGTCTTTAGAATTTATATCACATTCTTTTAAAAACCCTCATGGTGATTAAAAATATTAATCTGCTGAGAACGGATCTGACTTCCGGAAAAAGTAAGTTATTCAAAGCCAAGTCTATGTGATCAAACTGTGTAATACCCATTTTTGGTCCAAAACAAGATGTGACTATCAGATAATGAATTTCTCTTATATGACCTCTAAACCTGATCTGATGGTATTCCAAAAAGTTTCATAAATGTCTGGAGGTAACAGCAACACTAAAATAGATACAACCTTGAAGGATATGATGAAAAGCATCTGTTTAGATACAAAAGTTCTGGTTAATGCTATTGCTACCCAACCAATTCCCAAGCTATAACTTTAGTCATTCTTCATTTCTTCTTTCCTCTCATCTCGCATATATATGTACTGATCACCCAACCCTATCAATACTACCTAGGACGCTTCTCTCCACTCCAGTCCATTCCTTTAGTCCACATCCTCTTCATTTCTCAGGAGGACTGTAACAAGAGCTCTTGAACTTATCTCCCTAGCACCAATCTCTCCCATTATTCAATATCACCAGAGCGAGCATACTGAAAAATAAAGCTTTCGTCACTTTTCTGCCTAAAAGTCTCTTAACAGTTCCCCACTGCTTGTGGCATAAAGTCCAAATTGTGGGCAAACAACGCTGTTCTCAACATGGCCCTAATCCAACTCTCCAGAAATATTCTCCCACAAATTCCTCTCAGCCTTCCATACTTCTGCCACACTGAACAGTTACATTATGCACTTACAGCAAGCCTTCTTATGACTACATAACTTTGCTCGTGCTGTTCTGATTGGAACCTCCCTCATAGCATGATAAACTCATTCTTCAAAATCCAGTAAGTTCTGGGTGACAATTTCACCATTCCTTAGCCTTATTTGCTGCACCTGTCATGTTCTCACATCACTCGTTCGTATCTCTGTATCAATATTCATTCTGTTGCTTAATAATTAATCTATTTATTTATACAATCTCCCGTTAAGACTTTGAGCTCTTCAAGGGTAGAACTGGAATGCTTTGTATCCACAGCACCTATGTCTGGCACAGAAAAGAAGCTCAAAAAAAAAATCTTTGTGAATGAGTAGCCCTGGTGATATACTTCTGTAAGGTTACAGCCACTGAAAACCCTGTGGAGCACAGTTCTACTCTGAAACACATGGGGTCGCATGAGCCAGAATTGACTCAACGGCAACAGATTTGTTTTTGGGGATTTTTTTAGTGCTTGTTTTGTAAAACAGTCTCATGAATTTAAACCATATTCTTTGAAGGTGTTCCACGTACAGCATTTAATATGACGTGCATTGTCCAGAGGGCTAGTAACGCTTGGTAATTTTGCGGTTAAGCAGCATGAACATTACTACGTAATTATATAGAAATCTAGCTGCTCTTAGTTCTCTACCTCCTTCTTGGCTTTGGCAAGTCATTCCTTGACTGGGTGCCAATGGAGTTTGTGTCAATCAGCTGGTTGTCCATCTCTGCCCGGTCTGTGAACTACTCAGGGAGTACACACAATATACAGCACTATTCAAAAGCCATGGTGTACAGTGCTCTGATAATTAATAATTTTTAATTAGTCCAGCATTAGAAATATTTAACCCATATTTCTCTTAAGTGGGCCCAAGTATTACTGTTTTCAATTCGCAAACAAGGAAAACACATCATAGAATCAATGACCTTGACTTGTCCAAAATAAATGGAATTAGTGATGCTACTGGAGCTAGAAACCAGCTCCTAGAATTTCTTAGAAGGTATTTTCCCTAAGGTTAATTAGTGCATTAAAAACAGTTCGGAATCCCTCTAGTGAGATGGAATTAGACTGGGAATTTCTACCCTCCCCCCCCCCCAATTTTTTTTTTTAATTTCCTATTTCTCCTGGTAAAAAAAATAGCCCTTGTGAGAAATGGACAGAGAGGTGTCCTTCCCCTGAAAGCTTCAGATCCCATTACCACTAATCAAAAAGAAGTCTATTTCATGGCACTGAATTCTCATGGTGACAGTTCTACACAACTCAAAATGAAACTTGCTGGACCTACTTATGGAGTAAAATGACCCTCAGCTTCTTCTAATCAGTAATCCTGAAACTCCTATAATGAATTTTTTGGAACCAATATGATCATTTCAAGTTAAACGTTAATGCCACCAAAGGCCCCTGACATCTACCAAAATGATTTGTCAAATAATTCAAAAAGCATTCAATTATGGTCAAACTACCTGGAATCAAGGAGGCAGCTCTGGCAAGACTGGCCTTAGCATACTTTTGGGGGGAAAAGAGATGCGTGGAGATGAGAGACGCAGAAAATGAAGGGTTAAGAGAACCCGTTCCTGATCTCAAATCCAAAAGGAATCATTTTGTCACAAAGAAAAACTAAACAAAGCCATTCTATCTGTATACGAGGTGACTTATAACGAGAAGAGAAATGAGAAGACGTGGGAAAATCAGCAATCGAAATCTCAACAGCATTAAAGCTAACTTTCCATAAAGAATAGTTTCCAAAAATAGGGCTGGCATAAAACTGCTGTACCAGAAACGTCTAAAGTTACCAAGGCAAGAAAGGCTCCAAATAGAGAATGAAGCCAGTGGACAATTCAGAGTTGAAGAAAACCTAGCATGTTTCTTCGGACAGTGAGTTGACTTCGTAAAGAAAAACTGGGACACTCACTCCCCCACCAAATCAAAAGATTAACAAAAAAAGGAATTCCCTAGGCTGCTTTACGGCAGCCGAGCAACCGCTCTGGGCGCTACTGCTAATCGCCCGTCCCGTAGGGGTCCAGCCAGGGGCGCGTTAGGAACCCCGACAGGGCCCCCATTGGCAGCAGCCGCTAGTGTTTGCAGGAGTTGGAAGCAAAGGGAAAGCGCACGAAGTTCTACCTCGCCGGGGCCCACCCTTAAGATCTCGAAACTGTAAGACTCATGGTCCCCTGATCGCGAAGTCGAGCTATTTACTCTCTCGGGGCTTGGCTCTCAGTGCGGCCCCGAGAACAATTTGAGCAAGAGGTAGAAGAGGTGGAAGTGCAAGGGGAGAAAGCTGCGCGACCCCTCTGGACCGAGTAAGTATGAGATAACGGTCCGGTAACCCCTAAGGGCGCGCCGAAGTGGCTGGAGGGGGGCGCCCCTAGGGTTCCAGAGCGCGTGGCCTCCACATCCATAGATCCTTCCCCTGCCCAGTCACAGGCTAAACCGCTGTCAACAAGACCTGAAGGGCCAGTTCAGGTCTCCCGAGGACCGCCGGCACCGTCTCCCGGCCCCACCCACATTAAAGTCACCTCAGCAGGAGAGCAGCCATCTTGGATTCCGGACTGGACGGAAGTGACGCAAGGCGTCCCAGAGCCCAGAAGGCCGAGGAGGAGGAGGAGGAGGTGGTGCTCCTGTCATGTGACCGCACGGGGCCCTTTAAAGGGATGGCGAGCCTCTTGCGCGCCAGTCTGTTTAGAGGGTCTGTTGGGGTGGTTTTGTGGTGTCCTCCCAAGGTTTACTTGTCTGGCTGCTACCGAAATTTGCCAGGATTTCGGCAAAATTGCCGCTGGCTTAAAATCTGCAATCTGCATTTCACCTGCTTAGGTATTCATTTTTTATCGCACGAAAAGCTGACTTTCGCAGCTTCTTCACCGAGGACTTCTCAGTCTGTTTCTCACTCCCTCCTGCGCAGGTCTGCCTAAAAATGTCTTGATAAAGGTCGGCTGAGACACCCGGAGAGAAAGATACCCGGCTCCTTCCTGTTCTTAATGTGAAGCTTCACCTATACAAAGGCACAAGTTGAGACCCGAGTTGGGGGATGTAAGGAGGGGCTGCGAAAGAGAGCGCCTTACAGACCGCCGTTCCGGGGCACAAGGAGTCTCTTCCAACTACCTCGATCAGCTTTATGCGCCACAATTCCTCGGCTTGAGATGCCGCATGAACTAGGGGCCCACTAACCAAAGACAACATTCTGTTGTTCCTTGTTTCAGCGCTGTGTGGGCGACACCCACAGCCTGAAGAACCTGGGGTGGTGGTGGGGGAGAACCCGCTTTTATTATATATGTAAATAGTTTTGAGGAACCTAAGCACAGGAATCAATTGCAGGGCACTTACGACTTAAGGGGAAATAAGAGTAATTGAAAAAAGAACATAACAGTGCAAAAGTTCTTGAGCCTATTCTGGGGTGGGGGTGGGGGAGTAGCCCAGAACAACTCCTATTGTACAATAAAACATTCAGTGACATTAATATTCAAGTCTTACATTTAGCGCTTTTCCTTCCAGGATTTAAATAGCACAAATTCATTTATTTCTACATCAAATAAATGATACTATTTTGCATTTCTACAATGCTTGATGAGGAAATCACTTACACAGATTTTAGGATTGAAAGGGACATTAGAAGCTCTCCAGTCCAATCTTCTATCCAATGCAGGGATCTCCACTGCGACATCTCTGACAGCTGATCTTCAAGCCTCTGCTCCAACAGCTTCAGTGATGGGTGCCTCAAAATACAAGGTCCATTTCGTGAACGGGTTAAACAGTAGAAAGTTGTTATGTCAAAATAGTTTTCTGCTATTGAACTTCAGTCATGGATCCTAATTTGGCCCTCTGGAGCTTCACATTAACAAACCCAATGAATACCTCTTCCGCTTAGCTCTTTAAATAATCCCATTTAACAAATGTATATAGACTTTTGCCAGAGTCTGAAAGGTGCTGTCGGGGATAGAAAGATGCAGACACATCTATTGTCCTCAAGAAGCTTATAGCAGGATCAGTACATAAAGAAAGAAATTCAACAAATAAAGTAGCAATCCCATGAAAGGGGTATAAATAAAAATGGGTGGGTGGATAAGGAGAAAAGTGACTACTTACAGCTGGGGAGTGGGGGTAGAGAGGAATGCCAAGGCTCCAAATATTGACTAAAACATCTTGTAAACATTTGTTGATGGTGATGATTCTGCTTTACGATCAAGCCCCATGTTTAGAGCTCCACAACCCAAATCTAATATTAATCATTGAATCCACCAGGACTATGATCTAAAGAGATGCCAGGAAAGACACTAGGAGTCTGTGGCTTCAGGGGTGAGCCTGCAATGGTCCTGCAGCAGGAGCACAGTAGCCTCCCCTCGAGCTCAGAATTGACGGAAATAAAGCACACTAAAATTCAGGCCAAACATTAAGTCAAGCCCCTTATCATCACGACTTAAAAGTAACAGGAGGGAGAAGCAGGGTCTAGGAAAAGTCAAGGCCTGAAGTGAAGGAGGAGTCCTGGTGGGTTAAGAACATGGTTGCTAACCAGTGCAAATCCACCAGCTGCTCCTTGAAAACCTTATGGGGCAGTTAACGCGAGTTGGAATCGACCTGGCAACAGGTTTGGTTTGGAAGTGAAGGAAGGGGAAGGGAGAAGGGAGAACAATTCCAGATGGAAGTATGGGAAGTTCAGTAAAGAGCAAAATTATTTCAGGTGATCCCAAGGTGGGAAACAGAGAGTCAACAGTCAGGAGAGCTTTGGGATGAAAGAATTTTCTGGCCAGATTTGTCTTAAAACTTGGCTCTAACCATATAGGAACTCCCATTCCTACCCCCACCCCAGAGCCTTCAGGAAATTCTTATGATGTCCCAAATTAAACCCACCCTTTTAATATGTCATTTCAAGCCCTACACAAACTGGCTCCAACGTTCCTGTTCACGATTGCTTCCCATGGTGCCCCTTCAGATTTCCCCAAATCAAGCCAAAGTGGATGACACAAGATCTGCCCTGAATATGCACAATACTCTACAAACCTACACACACTTTATCACCTCTTTGCCCTTACTTTTGCTGTTCCATCTAGTTGGATACCCTCCCTACCCATTCCTTCTTTTCAGAATCGCACTCATCCTTCAAGGTTGGTCCATATCTAATATTGCCTCCTAGATGTAACTACCCCTTCCTCTGAACTTCATTTATTAAATGAAATGTATTTTTGTTTTTAATCTCTCTTATGTAACTTAGTCTTCCTGATGTTGCAGCTGTGTGGGCCTTCCTTTGTACTTCCAGCAATTTGTTTATTATTCTACTATAGCAAGCATCATATTTATTACAGTTGGTTGTTGATGTTGTCCTCTGATCCTCCCCTCTCCACCTCCCCAAACTAGAATTTAAACTCCTTGAGGGAGAGACTTACTTTTTATTCCTCTTGCTATTACCCCATCCCCATACCTTATGTATAGCTGGCATTCAATACGATTTTGTTGTCTTGTTCTAAATTGAAATGGGCTTAACCTGCAGCATGAGGCATTGAAGAACTTCCTGACAAAGAGGGAAAGATCAGGGGCTTCTTCCCTGGAAGTTTTCTGAGAAGAATCTGAGAAGAATCACCCAGGATTCAGACAGATGGAAAAAATGACTCCAAAAGGACCTGATCACCTCCAGAAGCTCGTAATACAGCTCACATATTCAGGATTAACAAGGGCTATCGTGTTTTTGGAGTTCTCTGGGGGAAACCCACCTTTAGCAACTAGAATTGTAGGGAAGCCTAGGGGAGGGGGGATCCCTTTTCATGGTCTTAGGATTCAGGTTCCTTTTCCCATCCATCCCAGAGAAGTGTGTCTGCATCCCTTTTTCTGTCCTTTTCCCTTGCCACCCCCCAACATTCCAGCCTGGGGCAGGGGGAGGCCAGTGGACACAAAGCCGTCTGTGTATGGGGTGGTATGTGTCCCCCCACCCCTCCACCCAGAGCACACAATGCCCCTTCTGCTGCCTGCACTCTGCCCCGCTCCCTACCACCTCTCAACTGCACATGCCAGGCTGCAATTGGTTACTGACTCAAGACAGCCCCCTCATGCTGGGGCCCCAGGGGATTTTAAGCGGGTTCCAGAAACCCCCGCTCAGTTCCTTGTCCCCCACTCTCCCAACCCCGCAGATGCTCCGGGCCCTAGCCCCTGCCCCAGCTATGGCTCCTGGGGCTCCCTCGTCCAGCCCCAGCCCCATCCTGGCTGTGCTGCTCTTCTCTTTGGGTAAGTGGAGCCACCCCAGTCTGGGAGCCCTGAAGCTCAGGTGGTCTCTCAGCAACTTTCCCATCTCAGGGTCTTTATTCAATGCTGCCTTCACTGCTCCCCCCACTGCAGTCAAAGGAAGAGCAAGCAGGAGCAGGAAGGAGATATTATATTTAGAGAAAGGAAAAAATATGATTTAGAGGGAGGCAGTAAAGGTATTCTGTGAAAAGAGATGGTAGAAGAGAGTGATTGTAGAGACTTCCCTGAGGTGGGCATGGCTAGGCCCAGGTTGGGGACCAGCAAAGCGCCCACGGAGCCATGTCAAGAGCCTGGTAGGAAGCAGTTCTAAGACATAGAAAGGAGCAGGATCAGACTCCTAGATTCTGGTCCCCACTCATCCCCTAGGAATGTAGGTGGTACCTGACCTTAGCTTCCCAGAAAAGAAAAGGCAGAGAGTGTCATCTAAGGCAAGGAGCCCAAGGTTTGTGGTCCCAGCTCCTTGGATCCTATGTTTCTTGGTGCCTTGGTTTCTCTCTGTGGTTCCATCTCCTATTATGTGGATGAATGGAGTAGAAGGGAAATTCTAGGGATCTAAGCCCTCTAAAACTGTCTTCTTTCATATATTGACCAGCTGTTTCCTTGCCTGTGGCAGATGTTGGGTAGGCAAGAGAAGGTCAAAGTAAAGTTACTAGAACGGATTCTCCCTTCTCTGAACTGCCCTGAAGCCTAGCACAATGGGTGAGCAGTAGGCAAGCTGGGAGGAGCCAAGCTTGCTCAAAATGTCCAAGGTTCTTTGCTGTCAGTTCCTTGAGTCCTAAATCCAGAACCTAGACTCATCTGGTCTCTTCTGGGGCATCCTGAGAAAATGTTAAGGATAGGGAGTTGGAAAAGGGCATGGTGAGAGAAATGAGGAGAGGGAATCTTGGAGCTCAAGGAGGAACGAGAACTCTGTCCCAGCACCTGGCCCATTTATAGAACCCTTGAGCAGAGGTGAGAAGGGCAATGACATACTATAATGGGAGGAACATAAACAAGATCCAATGAAGAGCCTCCTTTGTTACATCTGGGATTCCCAGGAAGGCTCTAAGACAGGGGTCCCAGGAGGTGAGTCAATGATATTATATGCTGAGGTGGGAGATTAGGACCATGGAAACAGGTGGCATGAGCTCCAGCATTGGTCAGACAGTGGGGCTCTGTTTGATTGGTCGCCCCCTCCCTCTCCTGTAGAACAAAAGGGTCTACAGTCATCCCCACCCAGGGCCCAGCCCACACACATAGTCTCCCTGGAATGGCCTTCTTTGTGTGGGTGGGTCTTGGGAGTGGCACTGGGCCAGAATGGCTGAGGAGGGTGAGGAGGGTCAAACCACAAAGGGCTCACATGCAGAGTCATCTGAGTTCTGGGCTCGGGGCCTTGCTCTGCATCACAGCTGATGTGGGATGCGAGGTCCTTCCCTCCCTGACCCCCAGTCAAGAGCAACTGTATGGCAACTGAGGATTTAGCAGTGAGGGAGAGTTGGGCCAGGGAAGAAGACTTACATTCTCCAGTTATCTCCATTATTTTTCTACCTGAAACTTGAGTTTGCCATACTGTGAATTACTATGGAACTGTTAAAAATAAGATTGGTCTGTACGAATCAATATGGAAAACACCCTTAGATACATATATTCTTAAGCAGAAAATATATATATATATATTATAATGCAATGTATATAAGAAAAAGAAAATTCCAGTGAACAAAACTATCTATTTCTTGCAGATATCTATATGCTTAAGAAAAGGATACACACTAAATTGGTAACAGTGGTTATATCTGGGAGGGGACTACAGGAAGAGACTTGGTTGAGGAGGGTGTCAAGGGAGACTTTAGCTTTATCTGTATTGCTTGAATAACTCATAGACGAATGCAAAATGTTTTGCCTGTATAATTTATAATAGATAAAAATAAGTTTTAAAGCTCGTGCCTAAGGGAAAGCTTTAATAGATACTGACCCAAACGGAAAGTGAGACTTGAAAATAGAATCAACCTCTGGAAGTTTTCAAGAGAATTGTTACTGTTGATTTCATTTCCTCTACAGAACATGCTGAAAAACTTGACCTGACACAGCATTTACACTCATCTATTCAGTTAGCTTTGGTGGCACAGTGGTTAAGAGTTCGGCTGCCACCCAAAAGGTTGTCAGTTCTAATCCACCAGCTGCTCCTTGGAAACCCTATGGGGCAGTTCTACTCTACCCTATAGGGTCGCTGTGGGTCGAAATCCAGTCGATGGCAACGGATTTGTTCAGTTAGTCTAGAGATATTTGGGCCTCAGAATTGATTGTTTCTGCCCAAGACTTTGTTATGGCCACTGACCTGTCACTCAGTGACTTCCTGTTGATCTCTGTTCCTCTGTATCCCCAGTTGGGTCCATTTGTGGCCCAATAGTGTATCTGATCCCTGCTCTGTGCTTGCAGTGCTGTCCCCTGCCCAGGCCATTGTGGTTTACACAGACAAGGAGGTCCATGGTGCTGTGGGCTCCCCGGTGACCCTGCACTGCTCCTTCTGGTCCAGCGAGTGGGTCTCGGATGACATCTCCTTCACTTGGCGCTACCAGCCTGAAGGGGGCCGCGATGCTATCTCGGTGAGCACCTGGGGGAGTTCTGGGGGCAGATAACTGGCAAGGAGGCAGAAAGGGTACTTCAAAGAACAACAGAAAAGAGAAATTGGGTTAAGGAGGGAGAAATCTTTTATGAGCCATAACCTCAACTTTGTCAAGGTAAGTGGCAATCCTTGTCACCCCAGCCAGGGCCTATGTACACAATTTCCTCCCACCACCCCCCACACTCCTCAGCCACCTTCTCCAGCCTAGGATCCCTCACCCTAAGGCCAGAGCTAAGCTTTGATAGCCCTGTGCTCGCTAGGGTTCTCTCACATGCTTCTCTTCGTTTCTCATAGATCTTCCACTATGCCAAGGGGCAACCCTATATCGACGAGGTGGGGACTTTCAAAGAGCGCATCCAGTGGGTAGGGGACCCTCAATGGAAGGATGGTTCCATCGTCATACACAACCTGGACTATAGTGACAACGGCACTTTCACCTGTGACGTCAAAAATCCACCGGACATAGTGGGAAAGACCTCTCAGGTCACGCTCTACGTCTTTGAAAAAGGTGTGAGAGAAAATGGGGGACGGGGATCAGGGAGGCAGTACCAAGTTGCCCAAGGCCTTGAGATGACAGAACAGAAAGGCTGGGGGAAGAGGCAAAAAGCTGGGCCTTGTGCCCTTCAGACTCTGGGAGGGTGGGCGGAGAGCAGCGCCGTCCTACATTCTCAACTGCAGGGAATAGGTGTGGGGGCTGGGAACTAAAGATGCAGGCCCTGTTCATTCTCTCACTTCTTTCCCCTCCTCTCCCAGTGCCAACTAGGTACGGGGTGGTGCTGGGAGCTGTGATCGGGGGTGTCCTGGGGGTGGTGCTGTTGCTGCTGGCGCTTGTCTACCTGGTGCGGTACTGCTGGCTACGCAGGCAGGCAGCCCTACAGAGGAGGCTCAGGTAAGGGGCGGAGCATGACTCCCCTGCCCCCAACCCTACTATCCCCCATCTGGTCGGAGACTATTCCAGTGGGTGAGAGGGCCAAAGGAAGAAGGAAGCTGTGTTCCCTTTGTGAGGGGCCCCGGGCTCTGGTGGAGCCAAACTCATAGCACCCCCTTTACCTGCAGCGCCATGGAGAAGGGGAAATTGCATAAGCCTGGAAAGGATACATCTAAGCGCGGCCGGCAGGTTAGTGGGACTTGGGGCCTGGACAAGCTGGGGAGGAGAACCCTGGCAGCAGTGAGGGGTGGGGTGGGAATAGTTAAGCCCTCCCAGGCCGGTGACTGATGTGTGCATCCCTCCCCTCGCCCCCAGACGCCAGTCCTGTATGCCATGCTGGACCACAGCAGAAGCACCAAAGCTGCCAGTGAAAAGAAGTCCAAGGGGCTGGGGGAGTCTCGCAAGGATAAGAAATAGCGGTTAGCGGGCCGGGCAGGGGATCGGGGGTCAGGGGTGGAGCCCTCCAAAACCTCTCGAAAGGTGGTGGTCATCGAGATGGAGCTACAGAAGGATGAGCAGAGTTCAGATCTCCGCCCTGCTGTCAAGTCCCCCAGCAGAACCAGCCTCAAGAATGCCCTGAAGAACATGATGGGCCTGGACTTGGACAAGTGATCACCACCCCCTCCCCAGGCCCTGCAGAACACGGGGACCTAGGCTTCTCTTATCCCCCGTCTAGGTGCTTTCCTTCCATGCTCCCCAGCCCTGCCTCCTCTCTCCTCCTTTTGAGATGTAAGTTTCATTCCAAACTCCATTCCCCAATCATTCATGTTCTCCTCCACCTTCAACCCTTGGTTCTCTGGGAGCCCAAAGCCTGATCCTACCCACCTACTCCAGCCCCAAGGACTGTGTGTTTGGTGCCTGTCTCTTGGGCACCGAGAAGAAAGGGACCTTGATTATGCCCCCCGCCCCACACCTGGCATTCTCTTCCCTTGCACCCAGCCTGTAACCTCTGGCCCTTTCCTGTCTGCTCCACCCCTTCATCAGGTGGCCCAACCCCATACTCTGTCCTCTCAGCTAACACCCAGATCACCCAGATCAGACTCTCCTTCAAGGTTTATTTAGGTTGTTGATTATTTTTTATTTTTTAATCCATTCTTTTTTTTTTTTTTAACCTGTGCCCATGATCTGCCCCTCCCCTCATGACTGAGGACCAATGACGTCATGCGGCTTTTGTAATTCCCCACCCCCATTAAGTCCTTGATGGAGAGCCAACCCAAGCAGTGCGGCCCCTGATGCTCAACCTCAGCTACAGGACTGGTGCCCCCTGACCCTTTTGGAGCACAGTTCTGGGACTATGAATCTTGGGGAAGGACAGAGGGACAGTGGATCCTCACAGGTCAGGGGGTGGAAGAGGGGGTGAGCAAACCTTAAGAAATTGCTTTTAAACAACCAAACTGAAAGCAGAAAAAACAAATGGGAAATGCAGGGGAAGGGAAGCGGCTGCATTCCCGGCCACAGGGGATTCTTAGGATTTTTCTACATTCTGTATATTTCTTCTCAAACCCCCAAATGTCCTTAAATGTTTAATAAACACTGACATTTCCAAAAGCTGCTGCCTCTATCTCTCATTCGCTTGTCCTCCAGGGAATAATCCCTGCCCCTCATCTCACCCTTAGTCTCCCATCTTTTCATAGCCTTTCCCATCCCCCAGGTCTCCTCCTCATTAACTGGTTTCAAATTTAAGTTTTATGGTTTGGGCATATATACCCTGTTGCCATCCATCTAGTCGATTCCGACTCATAGAAACCCTGTAGGACAGAGTAGAACTGCTGCATAGGATTTCCAAGGAGCAGCTGGGGGATTCGAACTACTGACCTTTTGGTTGGCAGCTGAACTCTTAACCATTGCGCCACCAGGGCTCCTGGGCATATATATAGTACAGTGGAAAGCGCTCTAAAATAGGCTCACAAGACGTGTTCATACAGTCAGCAAATATCCAATGAGCTTATACTATGCGCTAAGCTAGGCTGGCAATTCGAACCCACCCAGGAACACCGTGAAAGAAATTCTTCCATAAGGATTCCAGCCAAGAAAATCCTATGGAGCAGTTCTACTCTTTAACACATGGGGTCACCATGATTTGGAATCAACTCCAGAGCAATTCTCAAATATCTCAGTCACTCACTAGCTGTGTGACCCAGGACAAGTTACTTGACCTTTGATGAACTTGTTTCCACGTTTGTGAACAACTGAGATGATTATAACCTGCCTTGTTTAGTTCCTAGAGCTTTTGTGAGAATCAGTTGAGATCTTGTGTTAGGAAACTTGTAAACTATAAACTGATATACAACTAAGAGATATTAAGGGTCAGCCCCCTGAAGATGTTGCTAGCTCCTGCCTGAAGGAGTCCACTTTACAAACTAGCACAAATCCCATTCACCTTTCTAAACACCCACAACTTTGTTTTGTTGGTACACCATTTTAGGTATACTGGTAGTACCTCATTAGCTAGTTTGCTGGTATGCCAATTTAGGCACACCATTAATATCCTGGAATCCTTAAACGATTATGGAAAAAAATATGTGTATCATTTTTCCCTAGGGGAACTGATGGCAGAAAAACAAGGCTTCCACAAGTCATTTCTTTTCCTTGTTAAGAGGCTAAAGATACAATTTTTAACATAGACTTTGCTAAAACCAGAGTGCTTCCATTTATTTCAAGGGGTGTCTACCACTTTTTTTTTTAAAGAAAATTAGTCTGAATTCATTTTAATATAAAAGCTAATCAAGTCTACGTAGCTTTTTTGAGGTTGGAGAGGAAGCTTAGTCATAACTCAAGGTTGGGAATATCTAAACTAAACATTTCTTGTTCGTTGAGATGCTGAACTGTCCATTATTCATTAGATAGTTGCAGCTGGGTGCCCTGCTTAACTTTACTGGCTGTTATGAGGGTCAAATGAGACGTTGTCACTACTGAGATTTAGCATAGCCCAAAGCTCGCAGTGAATTACACCTTTGCTCTAAAAATTATCAGCCACCTGCATTTTATCAACTCAGTTTACCCAATTGTTTCAATAGTTAGATTCTATCAGAATTCCTGGTACCCTGGAACAGAATTTTGCAACCTTTCCACCCTGCATTTTCACAACCACAACACACTTCCATGGGTTTATCTAGGACTGTGCCCGTTTTCCACAATTCTCAACAATGTAAACCCCATCCTTTCTTTTCTCCTCAATAAAACATTGAATAAAGTCTAAAATAATAACTCAGGTAAAGGGGAATGGCATTGTTACATGGGAAAATTTCAATTCCACTTTTAAATTAATCATTCAGAATCCCCAGTGCATTATTAATAATAAGTGACATTAATTTTGACCAGGCATATGGGCACTTTGAATTGGCTGCTTTATCTTTTAAATTTTATTCACTTGTGTATTTATTGAAAGCCTCTTGCAACATTAACCTCAAAATTAAAAAAAAATTGTGACCCAATTTAATTTATGAATATACACTAAAAAATTCTAAATTAAGCATTTGCAAGTAGAATTCTATAGTGAGTTAATAAAATAATACATTATGACTCTGAAGAGCTTATTCTCGGAATACAAGAATGGTTCAGTATTGGGAAATCTACTAACAAAATTTATTATGTTAACCTGGGGAAAAAACATGGTTATATTTTTTAAAATGTCAAAAAACTGGTAAAATTCAGTAGCCATTCCTAAAAAAACACTGAGTAAACTAGAAATAGAAACAAAGAAACTATCTAAACATGATGACAATTACTTTTTAATCATAAAAAAGAAGACATATCAGTGTGAAACACTGGGGACATTGTCATTAAAATAGAAAATGAGATAGCACATCCATTATCACTAATAATATTCAATATTGTTTTGAAGAATTTAGTGTAATAAGTCAAGAACAAGAAACAACTTGTATATCTATTAGAAGAGAAAATCATCTTTAATTGCGGATGATATAATTGCCTCCCTAGAAAATCCATAAGACTCCACTAAAAGGCTGTTGAACTAATAAGTCAATTTGGTAATATGATTACAAGAAAAATTTACTGAAATCCACTACTAGAAATCTAGCTGGAAATGGAAAGGGGGTGTGGAGGAGAGAGGAGCCCATTCAAAACAGCAAAAGGAATAAAACCAAAAATTAACAAGAAAGGTACAGAACCTATATGAGGAAAATTATAAAATTTATTAAAATACTTAAATAAAATATGAATAAATAAAAAGATACATCATGTTCCGTTATATTAAGGAAGGCTTAATAGACTAAAATTGTCTGTCCTTATCCACCGATAATAATAATATTCCACTGGGAATCCTAATAGGTTCCTTTGGAACTGGACTAAACTGTTAAAGTCCATATGGATAAATAAATATACAAGAATTGCCAAGAATGTTCTGAACAAGAAAAATAATAATGAGACGCTTACCCCACCATATTTTAAAACTTACTATAAAACCTACTATAATCAAACAGGATAATAGGAACAGGTCTAGACAAATAGATCAGTGGAACAGAATACAGAGTCCAGAAACATACAAATAAATGTGGGAACACATTGTATTATAAAAATACCATTTTGATTCAGTGGTAAAGAATACATTATTTAATAAAAGGTATTGACACAATTGGCTATAAGTCTAGAAGAAAACAAAGATCTTTTTTATTTTATTTTATTGTTGTACTTTAAGTGACACTTTACAATTTAAGTTAGTCTCTCATACAAAAATTTATACATACATTGTTATGTGACCCTAATTGCTCTCCCTATACTGTGACAGCACACTGCTCCTTTCCACCTCTAATTTCCCGTGTCCACGCAACCAGCTCCTGACCCTCTCGACCTTCTCATCTCAGCTCCGGACAGGAGCTGCCCATTTAGTCTCATGTATCTACTTGAGCTAAGAAGCACACTCTTCACAAGTATCATTTTATGTCCCATA
>NW_004444224.1:104958-116187 GCF_000243295.1 Trichechus manatus latirostris
TATCTACTTGAGCTAAGAAGCACACTCTTCACAAGTATCATTTTATGTCCCATAGTCCAGTCTAATCTTTGTCTGAAGAGTTGGCCTTGGGAAAGGTTTTAGTTCTGGTTTGACAGAGAGTCCAGGGGCCATGCTTTCTGGGGTTCCTCCAGTCTCAGTCAGACCATTAAGTCTGGTCACAAAGTAAGATCTTTATCTCACTTCATTTACAAAGATAAAATCTAGGTGTAAAAAACAATACACATATTAGATGGAAATAAGAATACTTGTTTAACCGCCAATTGGAAAGGCCTTTAAGTACATAAAATCTTTAACCTCTTAAATGGCTATAAATACACTGTAAACAAAATCAGACAATTGGTAATCACGGAAAAAAATACAGCACATAGAAAATATCCTCCTACATATAACATATTCTAATATCTCTCATGCTCTGCCCGCCAGCTACTGCCCCATTTCTCAGCTACCCTTTACAGCAAAACTCCTTGAAAAAAATCTAGGGTACTCAACAGCTAAGCGCTGGGCTACTAACCAAAAGGTTAGTGATTCAAACCCACCAGGTGGCTCCTCAGGAGAAAGATCTGGCAATCTGCTCTGGTAAAGATCACAGCTTAGAAAACCTTATAGGGCAGTTCTACTCTATCACATAGGGTCGATATGAGTTGAAATCAACTGGAAGGCACCTAACAACAAAAACATCTCCAGTACCTCCCATTCTCTCTTCAATTCACTCCAATCATGCCTCTATCCTATCATGCCACTGAAACCACTCTTGTCAAAAGGTGTTAATGATGTTTATTTTGACAAATTCAGTGATCACTTTTAAGTCTTCCTCATCCTCTCACCTGCAGAGATGGGGAAAGAGAGATACCAAGCCACATGAAGATAGCCCAGGAGCAGAAGCTCAAAGAAACAAGGAACTTCCTCTGAGTCGACGGAGAGAGAAAGCCTTCCCTTAGAGCCAGCACCCTGAATTCAGACTTCTAGCCTCCTGAACTGTGAGAAAATTAATTTCTGTTTGTTAAAACCACCCACTTGTAGTATTTCTGTCATAGCAGCACTAAATAACTAAGATAGAACTTGGTACTAGAAGAGTGAGGTGCTGCTCTAACAGATACCTAAAATGTGGAAAAAGTTTCGCAATTGGGCAATGGGTGGAAGTTGGAAGAGTTTTAGGGTGCCTAATAGTAAAAGTGTAGATTTCCTTGAAGAGACTATTGGTAGAATTATGGACGTCAAACGCAATTCTGGTGAGGGCTCAGAAGGAAGTGAGGAAAGCTATAGAGGAAGTCTCTATAGTCTTGGAGAACACATATGGCACCAGCAGCAGAATGTTGCCAGAAATGTTTACATTAAATGTGCTTCTGGTGAGGCTTTAAAAGAAAATGATGAACACATGATTGGTCAGTGGAAGAAGGGCGATATTTTGGATGCAGTAGCAAAGAATTTGTCTGAATTATGTTCAAATGTTTGGTGGAAGGTAGAACTTGTAAGTGATGAACTTGGACATCTGGCTGATGAGATTTCTAAGCAAGATCTTAAAGAGGTGTGTGGTTTCTTCTTGCTGCTTATAGTGAAATGCTAGAGGAAAGAGATAGACTTAAAAATGAAGTGTGCAAAATGAAAACAAAACTTACATTTTTGGAAAATTCTGTTGTACAGACTAAGGACATGTGTCCTAGAATGTTCACCAAGGATGTGGCTACACAATTGTTTGTTTAAGAGATTAACCTGTGACTGATGGTTCCAACCAACTGCCACAGCAGAAAACCCATCAGCTTAGACTGAAGGGGACAGAGAAAGAACAAAAGGAAAGAATGCCGTCTACCTTTTGGAATACTACAGACAGGAAACAGACCAAAGGAGCTACATCTGTTGTCCTCCAAGAAAAAAAAAGTACCATCCCTGGAGCAACTCAGAGATCAGCAGAACTGTTGGAAGGAGCATGGGAAGCAGGCCTTCTCGGTTTCAAAGGGTGGGGCCGCTGTCTCCTGAATTTCAAAGGGTGGGGCCACAGCCTCCTAGGTTTCAAGGAGTTGGATCTTCACCAGCTTGGTTCCAGAGTGTGCAGCTGCCGTTAAGGAGTGCCAGGAGGATGGGGCTGCCACCCAAAGATGAGGGGGGTGGGGCTACCATGCCCAAGGGGCAGAAGAACAGGGCCTGCTGTGGCTGAGGGGGGTGGGTTTACAACTCAGATAGACTAGGAAAATGGGCTACCCAAAGCAAAGGGAGCAGAGTTGTCATTCCAGTGCGCCTGGAAGGCGAAGCTGAAGCCCAGGGCTGAGGGGCCTCCACCCAGAACCCAGACAGCATGGCCAACATCCAGAATCTGGAGGGCAGGGCTATTGCCCAGATAGTCTCAGAGAACAGAGGATTATTTTCAAGCCTTGAGAGCTCATGTAAATTGTTCTGCTAGGTTTTGGACTTGCTTGATGCCTATTATGCCTTCTTTCCTCCAATCTCTCCCATTTGTAATGGAAATGTCTACCTTGTGCCTGTTCCACCATTGTACTTTGGAAACAGATAACTTGTAGTTATTTCACAGGTTCTCATATGAAGAGGAATTCTGTCCCAGGATGGAATACACCTGAACTCTCACCCATGTTGGATTTAGATGATTCAGAAGATGAGCTTTTGGGCTTGGAGTTGATTTAAGACTTTTGGGATGATGTGATGGGGTGAATGTGTTTTGCATGTGGCAAGGACATGAATTTTGGGGGGCCAAAGGTGGAATGTTATGGATTGAATTGTGTACCCCCAAAATATGTGTTGTAAATCCTAACCTCTGCCTGTGGTTATTATTCCGTTTGTGAATGTGTTGTTGGTTATGTTAATGAGACAGGATTAAGTTGTAGCATTAAGGATTAAAAACAACAACAACCTGTTGCCATGGAGTCGATTTCGACTCATAGGTTATGTTCATTATGTTAACGTGGCAGGTTTAGGGAATATCTTGAGTTAATCTCTTTTGAGATACAAAAGATATTAAACAAGCGAGCGAGAGAAGCAGAGATGGGGGAAGAGAGATACTAAGGCACATGAAGATCGCCCAGGAGCAGAAGCTTAAAGAGACAAGGGCCTTCCTTCAAGCTAACAGAGAGAGAAAGCCTTCCCTTAGAGCTGGTACCCTGAATTCAGACTTCTAACTTCCTAAACTGTGAGAAAATTAATTTCTGTTTGTTAAAGCCACCCACTTGTGACATTTCTGTCATAGCAGCACTAAATAACTAAGACACTATGCCGCAGGTATTTCAAACACTAGCAGGGTCAACCATGTTGGACAGGTTTCAGCAGAGCTTCCAGACTAAGACAGACTAGGAAGAAAGGCCTGGTGATCTACTTCTGAAAATTAGCCAATGAAATCACAAGAGAACATTGTCTGATATAGTGCTGGAAGATGAGCCCCTAGGTTGGAAGGTGCTCAAAATACTCAGTGATCTCAACAATGGACTTGAGTATATTAACAATCATGAAGATGGTGCAGGACCAGGCAATGTTTCATTTTGTTGTACATAGGGTCACTATGGGTCAGAGTCAAGTCAACTCGACAGCAACTAACAACAATGACAAACAGGCAAGCAGTCATGTATCCGTCTCTGGCTGTATTAATTTCCCCTCAAACCCAGAGGCAGTCCCACTGAAGATTCTGTTATCTGAAACTGAATTGTTCAACAACTTGCATAATAAAATAAAAATGGAAAGAAGAGAGATAAATAAAATGGTTAGCATACACAAAAAACACTTGTCTATAACAAGCAAATTGAAAATATGCTAGTTTACCACAATCCTCGTTTTTGTAATTTGTCAAAAAGCCATAACTGATGTCTATGGTCTTGTTCTACTACTAATTTCCTATTTTGCCCACCCTTGACCAGAACCTCAGACAGTCAATGTTCTTCACCTGGTAGATTGACCCAAACTTTCATTCCTAAAGGGTCTGAGTCTCAACCATCCTGCCTTTCTCTGGTTGCTATAATTTTTCATTAACCTTTACTATTGGGCATGGATATACTACGTGGCACCTCCAGAGAATCCTCTGGTTTCCAAACATAGCTCTTGTTCCCACCTTATAGCAGCAACCCAATTTCCCTTTGGTTATCAGGATCAATTACTCCAGCCAGTAGAGTTATCCTTTTTTGCCTCTTGATTCATGCCATAAACTAAAAACCAAACCTTTTGCGATGAAGTCAATGCCTACTCATAGCGACCCTATACGGCAGAGTAGAACTGCCCCATAGTGTTTCTAAGGAGCGGCTGGTGGATTCGAACTGCTGATCTTTTTAGCTAGTAGCCAAGCTCATATGGAGCCCAAAATGGCCAAGTGGCAGCTTCTTCTTCCAATTCAATGGAAACTTTGTTGTGTTGCTTATTGGGAACTGGACAAAGTCCTCCAAACCAGCAGAGCTTGAAGTTGCAGGATGGGAGACAAAAATTCTGCTGATGAGTTATTAGTGTAATAGTGAAAGGAGCCACTCCCACTTCTACCCTCCAACTCCTGGATCCATGTGTTTTAACTATGGGAGAGACAGCACCATATAGTGGTCTCTGATTCAGAGCATATACTGCATCTTGTAAGACAGAATCCCACTCTTTCCAGGTATTGTCTCCCAACTGGTGCTGTAAGTGAGTCTTCAGTAAGCCATGCCACCATTCAATTAGGCGTCTCATTCCTGGTGATGGGGTATGTGGTAAAACCACTTAATCCCACGGGCATAAACCCATTGCTTCACTTTCTTTCCTGTGAAGTAAGTTCCTTGATTAGCTGCAATGCTGTGAAAAATGCTGTGACTATGAACAAGGCATTCTGAGTCCAAATGGGGTGCAAGGAAGGCAAATCCATATCCAGAATGTGTCTATTTGAGTAGGACAAATCTCTTCCACCTCCATGACAGAAGTCAGTATTAGTCTCTGCTGTTGACAGATTAAGCACTTAACAGTAGCATTAACCAGATCAGTGTTGATAAGGGGACGTCTATGTTGTTGAGCTCATGCATAGCCTCCATCCTTGCCAAGAAGCCCATTTTGCTCAAGGGCCTATTGAGCAAGCATGGGGGTGGCCAGGGAAAGAGACCTTTGGTGGACATTCATATGAAATACAAATATTTTCATAGCCTGTGTCCATTTGGAAAGTTCCATTCATGTATCTCTTCCCCAGGCTTCCTTGTCACCAATCTTCCAATCCTATTCCTTACAAGTCTTTAACTATCCAGCCAAACCATTAGCAACCATCCATAAATCAGTGTAGATCTGTACATCTGGCCATCTCTCACTCCAGATACAGCAAATAATCAATTGTACTGCTTGAAGTTCTGCCCACTAAGAGAATTCTCCTACACCATTGTCCTTCAGGATGACCCCTGAGTGGGGCTATAGTGCTATAGCTGTTTACTTTTGAGTGGTTCCAGCACATCGTGCATAATCATCTAACTAAATTTGATTTTTTTCCTCCTCAATCAGTTAGTCATAAGTAACACCCTAGAGGCCATTAACCTGAGGTGAGAGAGAGAAGGCAATGCAACAGGAGCCATTGTTGAAGAAGCCTGAGTCACCTGCTCATCAAACTTACTTTCTGGGTCTGCTGAAGCTTGGTCTATTATATACCATTTCCATTCAATGATAAATTGCAAACGTGTATGCCCAATCTTATGGCTAGGTGAGTTAAACAACACCCAGTTCATGTTGGAAAGGTCAGGTTGCATAGTGACCTGATGTCCTCCACTCTTCCTTTCTACAAGTTGAGGTCCCATATCAAACACAGCCAATTTCTTAATATGGAGACCAATAGGGAGTGTCATGGATTGAATTGTGTCCCAAAAATATGTGTCAACTTTGTTAGACCATGATTCCCATTATTGTGTGGTTGTCCTCCATTTTGTGATTGTAATTTTATGTTAAAGAGGATTAGGGTGAGATTGTAACACCCTTACCCAGGTCACTTCCCTGATCCAATCTAAAGGGAGTTTCCCTGGGGTGTGGCCTGCACCACTTTTTATCTCTCAAGAGATAAAAAGGAGAGGGAAGTGAGCAGAGTGGGGGACCTCATAACACAAGAAAGCTGTGCTGGGAACAGAGCGCGTCCGTTGGAGCTGAGGTTCCTGCGCTGAGATGCTCCCAGACCAAAGGAACACTGATGCATCACAAAGACCTTTCTGCAGAGCCAATAGAGAGAGAAAGCCTTCCCCCAGAGCTGATGCCTTGAATTTGGACTTGTAGCCCAGTAGATTGTGAGAGAATAAATTTCTCTTTGTTAAAAGCCATTAACTTGTGATATTTCTGTTACAGCAGCACTAGATGACTAAGACAGGGAACATCAGGGAAGCAGAATAAAATGTGACTTATGGAGTCAGAAAGGCCTGAATTTTTTCTTAATCGTGCTTTAGATGAAGGTTTACAGAGGAAATTAGTTTCTCATTAAACAATTAGTACACATACTGTTTTAAACGCGCAAGATTTTCTGTTTTAGTTAAGATTTTAGTTTTAATTCTGAAGAAAGGGATACATTTCCTTGTTTTTAGTTTTAGTGTCGAGTTATAACCAGGTTTCTGTTTTCTCTTCTCTTGTCCTCTCAATACTGACCAAACATCCAGAAATTACAGGGTTAAGTAAAAGCGGCAGGTGAGGAGGTTTGAGATTTGCTCCTGGTGGGACCTCATAAAAATTAAAAACTTTTGTTCATCAAAAGACTTGCTCAAAAAAGTGAAAAGACAAGCTACAGATTGGGAATATATCTTCAGAAGCCATTTATCCAATAAGAATGTAGTAAAAATAAATAACAAAACTTCGACATTCGTTGCCAACCCAAGGCCTGAATTTTTAAGGGAGTTCTTTAACCCTTCTGAACTCCTCTAAACTTATAAAATGGGATGGTACATAATTGTTAATGAGAATCAAGGAAAATATTGAATGTCAAATTATTGGATTTGTGTTAGGATATAAAAAGAGTTCTTGTCCATGAATATGCCTGATTCAAAATAGTCTTCAGTAAAACTTTCCTTTCTTGGAAAATGCTTTGGAGTAGTCGGGAAGATTTTAAGTCAGATTTATCTTACTAGACCTCAAGGCTCTCCAACACTCACCATATAATTAGTGAATTTTTTCTCTCTTAAAAAAGTGAAATGAATAAATATGACTATTAAGAACTTATACCAGGATCTATATGTTATATAGATCTCAGAAAACAGTTTTTATGTATTGAAATAAATGGAACATGTAATACTTGCAAAGTTCTTATGAGAAATTGCTGCTGAAGAATAGAGGGTCCTGTCCATAGCACTAAGCTCCAATGAGATAATGGAGTTTTCATTGGATCTCCTCCTCCCCATGCTCTATGGAAGGAAATAAAGAGATAAGAACACCTTTACCCTAGAAAGCAATCATCTAAGAAGCTTCCGCCACAAAAGCAGGGATTCTGGAGCTGAGCAGATATTAACACACACAAACACAGAAATCTCATAAGTAGAGGGTTGATTCTAGTGTGTGTAGTACGTAAATGCTGTTTAATATAGCTTTCAGTAAGAAAATGCAAGGGCAATGCTGTTGGCCTAGCTTTTACCAATGGATTATCTACTATAATAACAAAAGCAAAAACAGCAAAAGACAAAATAAATAAATAGGACCTCATAAAAATAGAAAAATTTTGTTCATCAAAAGACTTTATCAAAAAAGTGACAAGACAAGTTACAGACTGGGAAAATATCTTCAAAAACCATATATCCAATAAAAATCTAATAACTAAAATATATACAAAACTTCGACAACTTAACGACACAAAGAAAAATAACCCAATCATAAAATGGGCAAAGGACTTGAATAGACATTTCACCAAAGAGGACATTCAAATGGCCGCCAAACACATGAAAAGATGCTCAACGTCATTAGCCATCAGGAGATGCAAATCAAAACCAAAACAAGATACCATTTCACTTCCACTAGGATGGATAAGAGTAAAATAAAAAACACACACACACAGAAAATAACAAGTGTTGGCGAGGATGTAGGGCAATTGAAACTCTTATCCATTGCTGGTGGGAAAGCAAAATAGCATAGCTGTTGTGGAAAATAGTGTGGCAGTTCTTCCAAAAAACTAAAAGTAGAAATACCATATGACCCAGCAATTTCACTCCTGGGTATATACCGAAAAGACTTGAAAGCAGAGACTCAAACAGAGACACGTACACCAGCGCTCATTGCAGCACTATTCACAATTGCCAAAAGATAGAAACAACCTAAATGCCCATCAACAAATGAATGGAAAAAGAAAATGTGGCACTTTCATACAATGGAATGCTACTCAGCCAGTAAGAGAAACGAAGTCTTGTACATGCTACAAAATATGGATGGGCCTTCAAGACATTATGTTGAGTGAAATAAGTCAATTACTAAAGGACAAATATTGTATGACCTCACTTATATAAAAAGACAAGAAAAGGCAAATGTATAGAGATCAAAGTTTATTAGTGGTTACCAGTGGCAGGAGGGAGGGAGAAGGGGGGGGTTATTGCTTATGAAGTACTGAGTTTTGGTTTACGGTGATGGAAAAATCACATTGATTGAGGGCAGGGTTTCACAGCCGATTATTGTGAGTGCTGTCAATAAGTTGTACACCTGTAAAAAGTTGAATTGGCAAAAGTTGTGTGATACATATGTTTTCAACAACAAAAAAAAAACAAAAACAAAGAGTAGCTGCAAGGCTGCTTATGTACAACCAAACCTGCATGGGATTTGGTTCCTGGGTTTGGAGGTTTAGAGTCATGGTTTCATGAGACATCTCAGTTAATTGGCCCAATGATGTGTTTAGTACTTCTGTTCTACCTCCTAGTTCCTTGCATAGTGCCTGGGGTCTTAAAAGCTTGCAAATGGCCATCCAAGGCACAACAATTGGTCTATATTTGCCTGGAGCAACAGAAGAAAAAAACAGTCAGGAATTGGAGGAGGAGATGGAATGTGTGTGGCTAATTGCCTCCATGGACAACTGCCTCCTTTGCCATGAGACCAGAAGAACTGGATGGTGCCCAGCTACTATTACTGAATATTTTGATCAAATATTCTATAGAAAAGTCCTGATCAAAAGGGGGAAAAGGCATAGCAAAATTTCAAATTTTCATGGAATTTAGCATTTCTGGTACCATGGAGACTGGATGAACCCATGAAACCATTGTTGTGAGATAATCTTTAAAACCTTAAACCAAAAATATCTTCTGAAGTCTTCTTAAAACCAAATAATGGTTTTGCTTAACTAGTAAATGTTTGCCTGAGGACTTCCAGCAACATGGCGCTCTAGGCAGAAGCACCACACCATCCCTCCACAGTAAAGACCTGAAAAACTAACCCAAACAGAGAAAACAGCAATCCTGAAACCCTAAACATCAAATGAAGAGATAAAGAACTCAGCCAAGCACCAAATGGAATAAGAAACTGACAGAGAACAGAGAGCGAGGAGACTTACATGCAGAGGCCCCCTGTGAGCTAACGCAGCATGGATCTGCCATCTTGGACTCCTATCAGATACGGGCAAATAGGGGGTACGAGAAAGCAGCTTCACAGAGCTTCCAGCAGGAGACAGAAAAACCGGTAACTGGCAATATATGCTTTCCCACCCCCCACCCTTCTTCACCCCCACTTGGCCTCCTCTGCTTCCCACCACCACAGTCTTTTGGCTGGGAAGCACCGGCTGCTTGGATTCCACCTGCCAGCACTGGCCGACTCCCTGAGTGCCATTTGTTGGCTGCTGGTGTTGCTTTTTTCCACTTCTTTTTATTTCTTCCTTACCGCTCACCACCTTCCCCTCCTTTCGCTCAAATATCTGGCTCAGTGCACCATCTTTGCTTCTTCCTGAGGGGCTGTGGAGCTCTGCTGGAGTGTGGAACTGCTTCCCGGTCTGTGCTGCCACACTGGTGGGATCCTGGGGCCTTTGTTTGTTTGTTTTCTTTTCTTTTCTCGAGTTGGGAGCCCATTCTGGCCGGACAGTGCTGCACAGCTTGGGACCTACCCCCTCAGCTTGTGCGGATGTGCAGAGGGATCCCTGAAGGCATTTCTTTTTTTGTGTTTTTTTTTTCCTGTTTTTTTGGGGGGGGTTCTTGTTCTTTTTTTGTTCAATTTGTTTTCTTTTCCCTCTTTCTCCCTTTTTGTCTTTCTTCATTACGCAGTTTCTCGTCTCTCTTTACCTTCCTTCTCTTCCTGTCTCCTGGATACCTGGTGCTGAGTGACACATCTACGCCTCCTAGCCAGGCTGTACTTCAGTACCTGGGAACAACTTCCCCAGACCTCATAGCCACATGGGTGGGATCCCTGAGAGCTTTTCTTTTCTTTTTTCTTTCTAATTTTTATTTATTCATTCTTTTCTTTTCTTTTTTTTTCTTCTTCTTCCCCTTTCTGTTTTTCTCTATTTCATAGTCTCTCATCTCTCCACTCCAATGGCAAGCTCCTCTAGCACTCTTTTTTCTTTGTATGTTTTTGGCTCCTGTTCCTCTCTCTTCTATCCCATACCCATCTTAGCTCCACACATCACAATCTCCCCACTCCATCCTGCCTACCTGCACTGTGCGCCTAACTTCACACCACCAAGCAGCACAGGCTTGGCCTACCAGAACCTGCCCTGCACTGATTACCGACCCACCCTGGTGGCTGTAGTAAGTGCCACAAACAACCCATCCCAGCAACTCCTCTTCAGCTAGACCTGCCCTGCTGTACCATATCTGAGCAACTGACCCTGCCAGTTGGAGAAGGAGACGAAAAGTATCGTGCCCACAGATGAGTAAACAACAAAGAACACACAGTCCGCCTGCTCAGACATAGTCAAATTAAAAAGATAAATAAATAAAGGGACAAAACAAACAAATCTACAATCAATAAATGAGAAAAATAGCTACTGAATGCCCCGAAGACAACAGACAGTATCAAAACATTTGCAAAAACAGGACAGGATGGGTCCAGTAGGGGTCCAAAATAAAACACCAGATGACTTTTCAGTAGAAGAAAAGGCTCTAGAACTACCTGATAGGGAATTGAAATCTCTAATACTCAAAATTGTCTAAGAGTTGAAGCAAAAAGCAGACAAAAATGAGGAAAAAATAGCCAAATTCATGGAAAAGGCAGACAAATATACAGACAAAAAATGGAAGAATTCAGGAAAATAATGCAGGAACAAAATGCAAAAATAAATTCACAACTAGAAATTATACAAAAACAACAATTAGAAATCCAAAAGATAAACAACAAGATTTCAGAAAT
>NW_004444224.1:117499-133416 GCF_000243295.1 Trichechus manatus latirostris
CTCCAGGAACATCTAGCTCAATTGGCATAACACAGTTTATAAAGACGATGTTCTACATTCTACCTTGGTGAGTAGCATCTGGGGCCTTAAAAGCAAGTGAGCAGCCATCTAAGATACTCCGCTGGTCTCACCCCTTCGGGAGCAAGGGAGAATGAAGAGAACAGGATACAAGGAAAAGGTTAGTCCAAAGGACCAATGGGCCACAGCTACCACGGCCTCCACCAGACTGGGTCCAGTATAGCTAGATGGTGCCTGGCTACCGCCACTGACTGCTCTGACCGGGATCACACCAGAGGGTTCTGGACAGAGCTGGAGAAGGATGTAAAACAAAATTCTAATGCACACAAAAAAGACCAGATTTACTCGCCTGAAAGAGACTGGAGAAACTCCGAGAGTATGGCCCCCACATACCCTTTTAGCTCAGTAGTGAAGTCACTTCCGAGGTTCACCGTTCAGCTGGGGATTGGACAGCCCCATAAAACCAGACAGGACTAATGAGGCACAGCAGTCCAGGGACAAGGACTAGAAGGCAGAAAGGGATAGGAAAGCTGGTGATCAGGAATCCAAGGTTGCATAAGGACAGTGTTGACATGTAGTGGGGTTGTTAACCATTGTCATAGGGCAACATGAGTACTAACTGTTTAATGATAAACTACTTTGTTCTGTAAACGTTCATCTAAAGTGAGAACAGCAGCACAACTGGAAGAATGTAATCAATGTCACTGAACTGTGCATGTAGAAATTTTTGAAATGGTGTATCTTTGGCTATGTATATTTTCACCAAAAAAAAATAAGGTTGAGAAAGGAGAGGGTCGACATGTCGTGGGGTTGTTAACCAATGTCATAAAACAATATGTGTACTGACTGTTTAATAAGAAACTATTTGTTCTGTAAACCTTCACCTAAAGTAAATTAAAAAAAAATGTTTCCCTTAAGCAATTTATGGTTAAGCTTGTGTGTTGACTTGGCTGGGCCATGAGCCTCAGAGGTTTGGCAGTTATGATATATTCTGGCTGCTATGTAATGATGTAATCAGTTCCATGATGAGTTCTCCTATGAGCAGCCAATCAGTTGAAAGAGAGTTTCCTTGGGGGAGTGACCCACATGCAATATGTATGGACTTTCTGGCAAAGCTTGCTGGTTTTCGCTCTACTCTGGAACCTGCGTTCGACACATCATCTTCTGACCTCCAGTTCTTGAGGCTTGAGTCAGCAGCCTGCCATCTTACCTGCTGCTATGGATTGAATTGTGTCCCCCAAAACTATGTGTCAGCTTGGCTAGGCCATGATTCCCAGTATTGTGCGATTGTCCACCATTTTGTCATCTGATGTGACTTTCCTACGTGTTGTGAATCCTACCTCTATGATGTTAATGAGGCAGGATTAGAGGCAGTTAGGTTAATGAGGCAGGACTCGATCTACAAGATTAGACTGTGTCTTGAGCCAATCTCTTTTGAGATATAAAAGAGAGAAGCAAGCAGAGAGACATGGTGGACCTCATACAGCCAAAAAACAAGAGCCAGGAGAATAGCACATCCTTTGGACCCAGGGTCCCTGTGCTGAGAAGCTCCTCAACTGGGAAAGATTGATGACAAGGACCTTCCCCCAGAGCCAACAGACAGAAAAACTTCCCCTGGAACTGGCACCCTGAATTTGGACTTCCAGCCTCTGAGACTCTTTCTCTTTGTTAAAGCCATCCACTTGTGGTATTTCTGTTATAACAGCACTAGATAATTAAGACACCTGTTGTAGCCTCTGCAGCTACGTGAGTCAGGAGAAGCCTCCAGCCTGACGCCTGATCCACAGACTTGGGACTGTCCAGCTTCTACAACCATGTGAGTCATTTCCTTGTTATAAATCTCTGTCTCTTTCTCTTTCTACACACACACACACACACACACACACACACACACACACACACACACACACACACATATGTGTATGTATATATACGTCACTGGTTTCGCTTCTCTAGAGAACTTGGCCTAAGACAAACATTAAGCTCTTTTGAGAACTATCTATATGGGATCAAATTGGCAACGGCAACTTGAAAGTTTAGATAGGAAGCTTAGGGGGAAGTGAGTTTACATTAATGGGGGAGAAACAACTCAGAAAAGGAGGGAGAGAATGGTTGCAAAGCTGGAGCCATGTAATCAATGTCACTGAATTTTACATGTAGAACTTGTTGAATTGGTGTATTTTTTTTATTGTGTTTTAGATGAGAATTTACAGCACAAATTAGTTTCTTATTCAAAAATTTATACACAAATTGTTCTGTGACACTGGTTGCAATCCCTGCAATGTGTTAGCACTCTCCCCTTTCCCTTTCCACCTTGGGATCTCCGTGTCCGTTTGTCCAGTTTTCCTGTCCCTTCTGGCCTTCTCGTCTCTCCTTTTGTGAAGGTATTACCCGTTTGTCTCATATACTTGATTGAACTAAAAAGCACATTCCTCACGTGTGTTATTGTTTGTTTTATAGGCCCGTCTATCTTTGGCTCGGAAACCCTGGTGGCATAGTGGTTAAGAGCTACGGCTGCTAACCAAAAGGTCAGCAGTTTGAATCCACCAGGTGCTCCTTGGAAACCCCATGGGGCAGTTCTAATCTGTCCTATAGGGTCACTATGAGTCCGAATCTACTTCAACGGCAATGGGTTTTTTTACAGCATGTTTGGCCGAAAGGTAGACTTCAGGAGTGGCTTCACTTCTGAGTTAGCAGGGTACCCAGGGGTCGTAGTCTTGGGAGTTCCTCCAGTCTCTGTGTGAATTGGGTGGTTTTGCTGTGTATATTCTCAAAAAAAAAGGATAACAGTGGTCTGATCTACAACCAAACTTTGGGGTGGTGCAGAACCAGGCAGTATTTCGTTCTGTTATGCACAGGGTCACTATAAGTCAGGGGCAGATTTGACAACAGCTAACAATGACTTAAGGAAACAGTTAATCCAAAACACATATCAAAGGAGGAAACAAAAGAATTTTATCACCAATGTTAAAATTACCAAACAAACATTTACTAAATGACTATTATATATACTCAATAAAAAATATTCAACTGCTCAAAAAAAAAATATTGCTTTTGGTATAGGACAAAGGGTCAATAGAAACTCTGATATGCCTAAACTGTTTTGCTTATTCTAAACGAATTAGAATTAGGGATGGACTAAACCAAAACTAAGAAGTTTCCTGAATACAATCAAACACTTTGAGGGACAGAGTAGCAGGGACAAGGGTCTGGGGACCATGCTTTCAGGGGACATCTAGGTCAATTGGCATAACAAAGTTTATTAAGAAAATGTTCTGCATCCCACTTTGGTGAGTGGCATCTGGGGTCTTAAAAGCTAGCAAGCGGCCATCTATGATGCATCAATTTGTCCCTACCACATGGAGTAAAGTAGAATGAAGAACACTAAAGACCCAAGGAAAGTATTAGCCCAAGAGACAGAAAGGGCCACATAGACCAGAGACTTTATCCGCCTGAGACCAGAAGAGCTAGATGGTGCCCAGCTACCACCAATGACCACCTTGACAGGGAACACAACACAGAGTCCCTGATGGAGCAGGGGAAGGGTGGGGTGCAGAACTCAAATTCTAGTAAAAAGACCAAACTTTAATGGTCTGACTGAGACTGGAGGAACCCCAGAAAGCATGGCCCCTGGAATCTCTGTCAACCCAGAACTAAAACAATTCCCAAGGCCAACTCTTCACACAAAGGTTGGACTGGACTGTGGGACATAAAATGATACTTGTAAAGAGTGTGATTCTTAGCTCAGGTACATACACGAGACTAAATGGGCAGCTTCTGTCCGGAGGTGAGATGAGAAGGCAGAGAGGGTAGGAGCTGGTTGAATCGACACGGGAAATTAGAGGTGGAAAGGAGGAGTGTGCTGTCACAGTATAGGGAGAGCAATTAGGGTCACATAACAATGTATGCATAAATTTTTGTATGAGAGACTACTTGAATTGTAAACTTTCACTTACACTACAACAATAAAAAAAAGAAAGAATTAGGGATGGTTTATGGAAGGAACTTACCCCTGATTTTGGCAAGGCCTAAAACAGATCAAGCAAGACCTGGTTTAAATTCCTGCTGTGGCTCTGTCTGACCTAGGACAAATCACCTGACTACAGAACCTTGGATTTTGCAAAGTTAATATATATTTTACGGTGTACTTGAAAGAAGAAATTGAGAAATATGTAAACTGTGTTGCAAAGCACTTGGCATAGAATAGGAGCTCCATCCATGCTAAGTCCTAGTCATCCTCTACTTCCTTTTTCTTCCTGTGTTCAGTTGAAGAAAGTGGGAAAGCCCTCCCTCAACACACACTCAGAGAGCAAGGTTTAACTCACAACCGAGTAGTCCAGGAACTTAGACCATCACCGTCAGCTTCACAATGCAGACACCTTCCTTCTGTCTTACCTTAGGTGGGGCTCCCAGCCTAGTCCCAGCAGTCTAGCCTGGAGTCCTTTCCTGAGTGTCCAGTCCATGGTAAAGACTTAGCTTGGCAGTGAGGTTTGGAGGACTCTTCTTTTTAGACAGAAAAGGGAAGGAGGCAGAAGAAAGACCTTTCTCCTGTGTCTTCAGGATAGTGCTGGGCATGGCTTTCTGAAAGGTTCAGTAAATAGTTCCCAACCCCAGCAGACTTATTGTTCCTTTTACTATCTTGAAATGAACTCATATGTAATATAACCTATATATATTATTTCAAAGAGTAAATATAATACTCGAACTAGATTATAAAGATGAAATAAAAGATTAATTTATGTTAAAGTTAAAAGTATTTTAATATGTAATGTTTAGGCATGGCTACACTGGCAGCACATAATGTAGTGGTCAGAGCCTCAGACCTACACACAGGATCTCTGGGAACGCAACATCAGGAAGTGCAAACGGATAGGGCCGCAGGTATCAGTGACTCAAATACCACAAGTAGTGTTGTCATTGACAACATGAATTTCTGAAATGGTAAATGCTTGGTAAAGTTCTGAACAAAACAAATTATAGTCTTCCTTCAGTCTACACAGTTGTTGCCCCCTTGGAAAATTCAGTGTCTAAACCTGTGCAAAAACTATATGTATATATATATATTTTGGAGCCCTCATGGCACAGTGGTTAAAAACTCAGCTGCTAATCAAAAGGTTGGCAGTTTGAATCCACCAGCCACCCCTTGGAAACCCAATGGGGCAGTTGTACTCTGTCCTATAGAGTCGCTATGAGTCGGAATCGACTCCACGGCAACAGGTTTGGTTTTGGTTTATATATGCTGTTGTTAGGTGCTGTCGTGTCAGTTCCAACTCACAGCAACTTTATGTACAGCAGAATGAAACACTGCGCCCTCCTCACAGTCGTTGTTGTGTTGAGCCCATTATTGCAGCCACTGTGTCAATTCATCTCATTGAGGGTCTTCCTCTTTTTCACTGACTCTCTACCAAGTATGATGTCCTTCTCCAGGGACTGGTCCCTCCTGATAACATGTCCAAAGTATGTGAGACAAAGTCTCACCATCCTACCTTCTAAGGAGCATTCTGGCTATACCTCTTCCAAGACAGATTTGTTTCTTCTTCTGGCAGTCCATGGTATATTCAATATGCTTTGCCAACACCATAATTCAAAGGCGTCAATTCTTCTGCGGTCTTCCTTATTCATTGTCCAGCTTTTGCATGCATAGGAGGCGATTGAAAACACCATGGCTTGGGTCAGGTGCACCTTAGTTCTTAAAGTGACGTCTTTGCTTTTCAACACTTTAAAGAGGTCTTTTGTAGCGTATTTGCCCAATGCAATGTGTCATCTGATTTCATGACTGCTGCTTCCATGGGTGTTGATTGTGGATCCAAGTAAAATGAAATCCTTGACAACCTCAGTCTTTTCTCCATTTATCATGATGTTGTTTATTGGTCCAGTTGTGAAGATTTTGGTTTTCTTTATGTTGAGGTGTAATCCATACTGGAGGCTGTGGTCTTTGCTCTTCATCAGTAAGTGCTTCAAGTCCTCTTCACCTTCAGTAAGCACGGCTGTGTCGTTTGCACAATACAGGTTGTTAATGAGTCTTCCTTCAATCCTGATGCCCCATTTTTCTTCATATAGTCCAGCTTCTCAGATTATTTGCTCAGCATACAGACTTAATAAATTTGGTGAAAGGATAGAATCCTGATGCACACATTCCCTGACTTTAAACCATGCAGTATCCCCTTGTTCTGTTCCAATGACTGCCTCTTCGACCACGTACAGGTTCCATGTGAGCACAATTAGGTATTCTGGAATTCCCATTCTTCCCATGTTATCTGTAATTTGTTATGATCCACACCGTCGAATGCCTTTGCATAGTCAATAAAGCGCAGGTAAACATCTCTCTGGTATTCTCTGCTTTCAGTCAGGATCCAACTGACATCAACAGTGATATCCCTTGTTCCATGTCCTCTTTTGAATTTGGCTTGAATTACTGGTAGTTCCCTGTCGATGTACTGCTGCAGCTGCTTTTGAATGATCTTCAGCAAAATTTTACTTGCTTGCAATATTAATGATATTGTTCAATAATTTCTGCATTCTGTTGGATCATCTTTCTTCGGAATGGGCACAAATATGGATCTCCTCTTGTGTTTATATGTAAAATGGAGCTGAGTTCTAGGCTCAGATAATAACAAGCTTTTCATCTACATTAATATTCAGTGGGACTTTTAAAAGTCATGTGGGATGTGGGACAACTCTTTTTGTGCAGCACTATCCTGGTCATTGCAGGTCCCTGTGTGGCACAAATGGTTTAGCGCTGGACTACTAGCTGAAAGGTCGGTGAATCAAACCCACCCAGGGGTGCCATGGAAGACAGGCCTGGCGATCTGCTTCTGAAAGGCCACAGCCTTGAAATCTCTATGGAGTGACTCTACTCTGCACACATGGGGTCGCCATGAGTTGGAACTGAGTTGACGGCAACTAACAATAACAACATTCTGGCCATTGCAGTGTGTCTAGCATCTATGGTCCCTGGGCACTAAATATTAGGAACACGTTCCTCCCCACACCCCACACACATGTGTGACAACCAAAAAAACTACCCCGCAGATTTCTATAACGTCCCCCTAGAGGACAGTACATTCCCCTGTTGAGAACTGGTTTAGGGGGGTAGTTGAATCTAGCACCCTCCCATGAGTTAGAGAAGAGTTTGGCTTTATTTCAGCTTTGTACCCTATTCAACTTTATACCCTAAATGTGGACCTATTGACCTTTGCTTTTTTTCTGGGCTTGCATATCAGCCCTACCTCCCAAGTTCTGAGTCCCATTTCTCTATTAATTTTACTTCAAACCACTTTCAATTCCAGAGAGCCTGGCCACATGTTCCCTGGATTTCTCAGGTGGCTGGATGAGGAGATCAAAGCACTAATAAAATTCTGGGAGGAGTAAGAGCCAGAGCAGTCGGGTAAAGCCAGGACCTGGTCCTCCCTGAGAAGGGTGAGGAACCAGAGACAGTCCAGATCTTGTCTGTTTGGGTTATGAAGGACCAAGCAGGTATGCCTGAGCGCAGCTAAGGGAAGCTCTGCCCTCTCTTAACTAAGGTAGGCTGGGACAGACAGCATCCTTGACAACCAAACTGGTGGCCCTTTGATCACCCAGTTCCTTGCGAAGGTAATATAAACAGCACAGTTACGGGAGCCAGACTGCCTAAGTTCTGGTCCTAGTTCAACATTCACTGGCCTTTAGGTAAGTTATTTAATATTTCTGTGCCCCAGTTTCCCCATTTGTAAAAGGGAGATAATAATAGTATCACAGAGTTGTAAGAATTGAATGAGTTAGTATATGTAAAAGTACTTAGAACTGATTCTGGCACATAGTCAGAACTTTACAAATCTTAGATATTATCATCATCATTCATGTCCTGTAGGTAGCACAAGGCTAGGGAGTCAGCCAGCTTAGGGAATGAGGATTCCTGAGGACCCTAACTGTGATGAAACCTAAGTCAACACAGAGCTATGTACAGGTGAGGATACTCCGAGGTGATCTAATGGGAATAGCTCCCTTTGCTTCCATTTTTGAAAATCTAAGTGATTAGAGAGTAAAGAAGACTTCTTGTTGTTATTATTATTACTATCCTTATAGAAGCACTGAGGGAGAAAGGGGGAAGGCTGCCAATGCCACCCTAGCTGGATGGTTGCAGGAGGGAAGTAGTCAAGGAAGGAACGAAGAAGCTTTTCCTGCAGACGTGAACAGGCTGAGTTCCAGCCCATCTGTGAGATGAGTCTCTGCGTTTGTAGATCTGGAGACAGAACTGCCACCAGACAACCAGAAAAAAAGGCACCAGTGATCCCCATCTAAATATAAAAAACAAATTTCTTGACCACGAATCCTCAATTTTCAGAGGCACAGACGGCAGAAGGGCTACATTTGGAGAGAAGATGATGAAGAACAGGAAGACAGCCACTCAATGGAGAGTGAATCCAATGAGGACTGGTTCTTAGGAACGAGTATAGCGGGGACAAGGAAGCTGCCAGGATCCACTCCCACTGCAAATAACTCCAGAAATAAGGGAAACTCAGCAAGGGCAAGAGGAGCAAAGAGAGGGGCAAAGAGATGGACAGGAGAGGGAGCTGCCAAAAAGGATATTAGGGTAGAGGTTAGGTGCAAGAGTAAGAGATGAAAGAGCTAGAAGTGAGAAAAACTGGATCTATATTGGGGCAAGATCAAGGAGAGGCCAAGGGTCCTACACAGCAACAACACAAAGTCCCTGAAAGTAGGAGAGGAAGTCTGTCTGGGGAGCAGGATCATTGTCCCTTTGTTGTTGTTAGGTGCCGTCGAGTCAGTTCCAACTCATAGCAACTCTATTTACAGCAGGATAAAACACTGCCTGGTCCTGTGCCATCCTGCATCATCCTCACAATCATTGCTATGTTTAAGCTCATTGTTGCAGCTACTGTGTCAATCCATCTCACTGAGGGTCTTCCTCTTTTTCACTGACCCTCTACTTTACCAAGTGTCTTAGGCAGGGTTTTCATGCAGTTGTAGAGGCTGGAAAGTCCCAAGTCCATGGGTTAGGCTGGAGGCTTCTCCTATCTCACATAGCTGCAGGGGCTGGTGAACCCAAGATTGACAGATCAGACAGCAGGCCTTGGGCTAACGGGCTGCCAAAGCTGATGAATCCCAAGATTGGCAGGTAAGCTGCTAGCTCAAGTCCCAAGAACTGGAGGTCAGATGAACAGAAGCCAGCTATAGGATCCAGAGTGAGCAAAAGCCAGTGAGCTTTGCCAGAAAGTCCACATATATTGGATGCAGTCCACATCCCCAAGGAAAATCCCTTTCAACTGATTGGCTGCTCATAGCAGATCTCATCATGGAGGTGGTTACATCATTACATAGCTGTCAAACTACATCGTAACTGCCAAACCACTGAGAATCATGGCCCAGCCCAGTTGACACACAACCTTAACAATCACGCCAAGCATGATGTCCTTCTCTAGGGACTGGTCCCTCCTGATAATATGTCCAAAGTACGTGAGACAAAGTCTCGCCATCCTCACTTCTAAGGAGCATTCTGGCTGTACTTCTTCCAAGACAGATTTATTCATTCTTCTGACCTAAACCAAAACCAAACCCCTTGCTGTCAAGTTGATTCCGACTCATAGTGACCATAAAGGACTGAACAGAACTGCCTCATAAGATTTCCAAGCTGCAATCTTTATGGAAGCCGACTGCCACATCTTTCTCCCACAGAGCCGCTGGTGGGTTCGAACTGAAGACCTGTCGGTTAGCAGCGGAGTGCTTAACCACTGCACCACCAGGGTTCCTTCATTCTCCTGGCAGACCATGGTATATTCAATTTTCTTTGCCAATACTCTAATTCAGATGCATCAGCTCTTCAGTTTTCCTTATTTACTTATGCATACAAGGCAATTGAAAATATCATGGCTTGGGCCAGGTGTACCCTAGTCCTCAAAGTGACATCTTCGGTTTTTAACACTTTAAAGAGGTCTGTTGCAGAAATGATGAAGAGAAAAACATTTCAGTACTATATTCCAGGTTAGTGTGGCAAAAAAACAAATTGGCAGATAGCCTTCACGCATCAGAGCCCCTTTTTAGCTGCCTGAATTGCTCCAAGACCTTCATCTGCAAGTTTGGACTTTGGGAACTGTCTTAGTAATCTAGTGCTGCTATAACAGAAATACCACACACAAGTGGATGGCTTTAACAAACAGAAATTTATTTTCTCACAGTTAGGAGGCTAGAAATCCGAATTCAGGGTACTGGCTCTAGGGGAAGGCTTTCTCTCTGTCGGCTCTGGGGGAAGGTCCTTGTCTCTTTTGAGCTTCTGTTCCTAGGCGAGCTTAATGTGGCTTGGCATCTCTCTTCCCCCATCTGTGCTTCTCTCACTTGCTTGTTTAATCTCTTTCATATCCCAAAAAGGAACCCTGGTGGCACAGTGGTTAAGTGCTCCGCTGCTAACTGAAAGGTTGGCAGTTTGAACCTACCAGCCGTTCTGTGGGAGAAAGACGTGGCAATCTGCTTCTATAAAGATTTACAGCCTTGGAAACCCTGTGGAGCAGTTCTATTCTGTCCTATAGGGTCGCTATGAGTCTGATCCGACTCGATGGCTATGGGTTTGGTTTTGATTTGTTCAGTAGCTCTCAAAAGAGATTGACTTAAGACACACCCTACACGAATTCTGTTTCAGTAACATAACAAAGACAACTCAATCCCAAACTGGCTTGTAACCACGGGCATAGAGGTTAGGATTTACAGCACATATTTTTGGGGGACACAATTCAATCCATAGCAGGAACATAGTCAAAAGTATGTCCCTCGCTTAAGTCTCTGGTCCTATTCCTACTTTTGTCAGGACTGTAATCCCAGCTCTGCTACCCCTAAAACTTGTTGCCATCAAGTTGATTCTGACTCATGGCAACCCCAAGTGTATCAGAGTAGAACTCTACTCCAATGGGTTTTCAGTGGCTGGTTTGTTGGAAGCTGATTGCCAGGTCTTTCTTCCAAGGCACCTCTAGGCAGACTTAGTAGACGAATGTGTTAACCATTTGCACTACCCAGGGACTTCCTGCCATCCCTTCACAGATTACAAAAAGCACCAAAAGAGATATCAGTGAGCTAGATGTGATAAGTGTGTTGCCTTCTTCCTCCTCTGCTCCTCATCCTGTTTCCTCTGCTAAGCCATTTATAAGGGCATTCACTAATGCCCACCAAAGACTTGCAGTTTTTGCTCCACTAAACAAAGCTCCCAAGAATAATTCCTCAGTGATTAGTACTCAAGGATAATGTTATGTCTTCAGCAGTAGATACTTGAGGGACAGGGAAGAGAAACAAATTTCTAGGGCCCAACGAGGCGATAAGAGCCCAAGTCCAAGGCCTCAGAGGAGAGATGCCAGTTCAAGGCCAGGGCCCAGAGGAGTAGTTACAGGGATACCAGAGAGAAGAGGCCCAAGCCCAGTGCCCCACGATAGGAGTAAGCAGCCTGGCAGAGAGAAGCCAGTTTCTATCTTTCATGAGAATTTGCCATTGGTTCAGCAAAAGATACCTAAGCCTCTTTTTCCACAGCCAGAACTCTCTTTCCAAAAGCAATAGACTATGTTTTTGCTGCCATGCCCTTTCTTAAGAGTGTGTATGAGAACAAGTATAACACTTTTGGAGTAAGAGATGACAAAGAGAAAAACATTTCAGCACTAAGTTCTGGGTTAGTGTGGCAAAAAACAAACCAGCAGATATCCTCCACACAGCGGAGCCTCCAGGAGAGGGGCTGGTGGCAGAGAACGCCACCATTGCCTCAATACCAGCCGACTCTCACAAGCCACGTGGTCACCAGGAACAGGAAGCACCTCAGAGTCTATAACCAAACAAAAAACCCGCTGCCGTCGAGTTGATTCCGACTCATAGCGACCCTATAGGACAGAGCAGAACTGGCCCATAGAGTTTCCAAGGAGCCACTGGTGGATTCGAACTGCCAACCTTTTGGCTAGCAGACATGGCTCACCACAGCTCTTGTCCATAGTGGCAGTCAGTCTCCATCTCGTGTCCACGGAACAAGGAAACAGGGACTCCTACTGCTTTACCAGGACACATTGGACACACCAGGTATGACCGTGAGGTTATTCTTTTATTTGCCCATGAAACCGGAACTAAAGTCCACCACCATTACTATATTGCACTCAATGCCAAGTGTAAGTCAATATTCCTTTTTGTCTCTGACATCCTTTACCACAGGGCCTTCCCATGAACTACTGTTTAATCCTCGTAATATCCTGTAGCCATGCACTTGCTAAGCATGGATAACCTTTGGGATATAGGATAATTTCCATTGTTTGCTATTCATAGCTGCTACATGGTTTCAACTTTTGTAATCTTGAATCAAGAAAAAACCCAAAACTCGTTGTCATCGAGTCGATTCCGACTCATAGCGACCCTATAGGACAGAGTAGAACTGCCCTGTAGCGTTTCAAGAAGTGGAGGAGGAGAGAGAGACCATTCCCCGCTCCATCAAGCATTTAGTGTCTGGTTTCAATGTACAGAGGTCATTTCTCAGCAATGTCAGCTCATTTAAAAGCCATCATTCTATTTCATGGTTTAAAATTGTCAGTGTGACAGTGGTGCTATCTATTGGCTCACAGTCCTCTTCTTCCTCTGAACTTGACTAGAGTAAACAGCAGGAGAGAAAGGGAAGGAGTTCTAGGAGAGGGGAAAAAGCAGGAGGGATATCCAGGATAGGTCATTTGGGGATAGGGAGCAAGGAAGACTAGGTCTATTTTCAGAAGGATATGTACCAAGTGTGTTCTTAGCTGGAAGGGAAACGGGAGACGAGTACCCTTGCAGGTGTGCACGGGGGTGGTGACAGCAGCAGATGAAGACAATGTAGGCGATGAATCAGGTAAGGTGATGGGAAAGGAGGCAGGGGTGGTGCAGTACAGTGAATTACTTAATATGGCCCTTCTAGCCATGGTCTTGAAACTCCCACCAAATGACTGGTTAAGACTATGCAAATAGGTGCTTATGGCCCACCAAGGGGATTGGATAGCTTGCTAATGATGTAAATAAGGTGTATGGCACCTTTGTAGGTGTGGGATCATGCAAATAAGGTACATGGAACCCTAACAAGGGGATCGGTCAGTTTTGTCATCCCATTAGGCTTAAAATGAGCCATCATAGAGGTGGACAGGAGGGACTTGACTACCCCCAAGAATAGACGGGAGTGGAGTGTCCTTTGGACGTGGGATCCCTGTGCTAAGACTCTCCAAGATCCAAGAGACACAGAGAGAGAGCTGTAACACTGAAGATGGCAAGACAGCAAGAAGCAGTGGCAGAGAAATGGAGGCAGCAGAACCAGGAGACTAGCAGGAGACAGGGCAGTGGGCTTCTAGGCCCACGGAGGGAGACAGCCTCCAGGCTACGGCTTCCTGGTAGAGTAGGGCACCTTTGGGCACTTACTGGCAGAGCTAAAGAACTTCGTAACGCTTGCCTGAGCAGGGCAGGGGACAGAGGGCCGAGGGGCCGAGGGGCTGAGGCATTGAGGGGCTGAGGGCCAGAGAGAGGCCTGCCTGTGGGCATGGCTGAGAAGAAGCTGTCCTGACTGAAGAACTGTATACTGCACTGTATCCTGTTCGAATCCACCAGTCACTCCTTGGAAACCTTATGCGACAGTTTTACTCTGTCCTATAGGGTCTCTATGAACTGGAATTGACTTGACAGCAATGGGTTTTTTCACTGTCCTAATAATCCCCATAACTGTGAGTATCGTCTGTGAGTTCTGTGTGGCCATTGCAATGAATTATCAAACCCAGTAGAGAAGTAGAGAGTGTCATAGGAGGGAAGGTTGGTGTCAGAATTGGTAAAAAGGTTGGAGGGAAGAGGCATGTCTGACCCCCGCCTCATAGGAATTAGTCTTGGACTGTTCATCTTGACTCTCCTTCCATCTCGTGAAGTTAGAGGAGGTCAGATGCCCCTGCCACACCACTCTTACAGGTGGGCTTCGGTCTGAACTTGCTCAGGCAGTCTCAGTTTTCTGAGCCACCATGTGATCCATGCATGGCTATACCACCATTCCTGAGGCCAGCTCAGGCTTACGTTCATATTCCTCCCAAGAAAAACAGAAGTTGAGGTTAAATGGGCCCATTTGAGGTTTTTTATTGTTATAATTACCATTAAACATGCTAAAATCAGAGATGAGCAGCTATTCCACTTCTGTCCTGACTCCACAGTGGGTCGGGTGGGAACTACAGGGGTCACTTGGTCTGCGTGGCCTCTGGGGATAGTTAGACTTGGGGGGTTAGAGGTAGGCAGGTTAGCAAAGCCCCAAGAATCCTTCATGTAGTACAGTTTTACTGGCAGTAACTTGTGGCTTCAGAGATCTCCCGCTCCTTCCCTTTTTCCTCCCAAAATCTACCATAGCTCTCATTTCCTGCCTGTGGCCCCTTGAACCTCTTCAGCCTCTGCCGCTTATGGTCCTAGACTAGATGATGAAGGAAACGTTTCCTTGCCTCTACCAGTCCCAGTCTCCCTTCCTTGGAACTAATCTACTCAGCATGCGCTAATGTGGTAAGCTGCTTCATTTAGGTCTGCCTAGGGGGAAAGGAAGGCTACAGTCCCCACTGTGGCTTAGCTCATAGGAAGCAAGTCGGAGGTGGTGGTGCAGAAGAAACTGAAGGGGAAAGAAATGTTACCTGAAGTGTGATGTTGCAACTGGCAGAACAGTGCATATGCCCTACCCCCTGGCACCCTACTCTGAAGGCTTTCCCCTCCTTCCCACATTGTCTGGGGTCCTTCTCTCAGTCTCAAAGCCTCTTGCTCTTCAACCCCATGGGGTAGACATCGGTGCTGATCAAAGAGCTCTATCCCAAGGAGAAACTGATCCACCCTTAGGCAAGTGGTTGACAATTGAAGTCTTTATCTTTCCCATGTTCCTTGCACCTCTACTACAGTGATGGCTTGAGGGGGCCTGAGAAAATATGAGGGTTGAACTTGCCTCAATGGAGGCTAGAGGGACGAAGGGACGAAGATACATGGGAGTCAGGGCTATGGAGGAGAGAGAAGGGAGCAGGGTGAAGGGCAAGGCTGGTCATTCAGGAGCTGGGATCCTTTTTCCTTTTCTGAAATCGCCGGAACTTGCCCTGAATAGCAAGAGCAGCCTTCTCTGTTTCTGGTGCTGTCAGATCAATGTCAATCTCCTCTTCTTCCTCGGCCTTCTTGGCATTGCCAGCTTTCCCTGCAGATAGTTGGGAGACTCATTAATGAATGAATCTGACCTGCCCTTTCCCTTTCTTCAGGCCCCAAATACAGAAGTTAAGGTCTACTTTCTGCTGGACTTAGTGGGGTTCCCCAGTCTTTGTTAGGACTAGGAATGCTCGATAGTTCTCCAAAAAGTCAGGTACTTTGACTGGAATTAGCTGTGGTTACTTAGGGGAGTTTTGCTACTCTTGGACCACGACAACAAATGTCTACTATCACCACTTATTCCTAAATCCTACAGTACAAGGTCCCAGAGCACACTCACTTTCCCCAGCTTTTCCTCAAGTTTTTTTTTTTTTAATTTTTTTATTGTACTTTAGATGAAGGTTTACAGAATAAATAGTTTCTCATTAAACAGTCAGTACACGTATTGTTTTATGACATTGGTTAACAACCCCACGACATGTCAACACTCTCCGTTCTCAACCTTGAGGACCTTTTTTTTTGGTGAAAATATTCATAGCCAAAGTTACACCATTTCAAAAGTTTCTACATGTACAATTCAGCGACATTGATTACATTCTTCCAGGTGTGCTGCTATTTTCACTATCCTTTTCCAAATTATTCCATCACCATTATCTTCAACTTACTGTCCCCTAGGCTTCCCATCAAAACTTTTGAGTTGCTCTTGTCAATTTGATCTCACATAGATAATTCTTTTTTTTTTTTTTGTACCTTAAATGAAGGTTTGCAGAACAAATAGTTTCTCATTAAAC
>NW_004444224.1:133932-160693 GCF_000243295.1 Trichechus manatus latirostris
TTCTCAGATCAAAGGACTTCCTTTAATAAGTCTCATAAGTTTGGTTTGGTTTTTACATAGTCCCTTAATTTCTGTTTATCTGGAAATGACCTAATTTCACCATCATATTTGAACGAGAGTTTTGCAGGATATATTATTCTTAGTTGGCAATTTTTTTCTTTCAAGGTTTTATATATGTCATCCCATTGCCTTCTTGCCTGCACGGTTTCTGCTGAATAATCCGAGCTTAGTCTTATTGTTTCTCCTCTGTATGTGACTTTTTGGTTTTCTTGAGCTGTTCTCAGGATTCTTTGTTTGTCTTTGGTTTTAGTGAGTGTGATTATGATATGCCTTGATGATTTTCTTTTGGATTCTATCCTGTATGGGGTTCGTTGAGCTTCTTGGATGGCCAGCTTTTCATCTTTCATGATATTGGGGAAGTTTTCTGTCAGCAATTCTTCAATGATCCTCTCTGTGTCTTCTGTTTTCTCCCCCTGTTCTGGAACTCCGATCACTCACAGAGTTTTGCCTTTGATTGTATCCCACATAATTCTCAGGGTCTCTTCATTTTTCTTCATTCTTTTTTCTGATTTTTTGTCAAACCAAGTTGTATCCAAGTGTTTGTCTTCAATTCCGCTGATCCTGTCTTCCACTGTTTCAAATCTGCTCTTGAGCCCTTCTATGACACTGTCCATTTCTGAAATCTTGTTGTTTATCTTTTGGATTTCTAATTCTTGTTTTTGTATAATTTCTAGTTGTGAATTTATTTTTGCATTTTGTTCCTGCATTATTTTCCTGAATTCTTCCATTTTTTTTGTCTGTATTTTCTATGAATTTGTCTGCCTTTTCCATGAATTTGCCTATTTTTTCCCCATTTTTGTCCGCTTTTTGCTTCAACTCTTGGATAATTCTGAGTATTAGAGATTTGAATTCTCTATCAGGTAGTTCTAGTGCCTTTTCTTCTACTGGAAAGTCATCTGGTGTTTTATTTTGGACGCCTACTGGGACCATCCTGTCTTGTTTTTGTAAATGTTTTGATTTTGTCTGCTGTCTTTGGAGCATTCAGTATTATTTTTCTTGTTTATTGATTGTAGATTTGTTTGTTTCGTCCTGTTTTTTCTTTCTTTTTTTTTTTTTTAATTTGGCTGTGTCTGAGCAGGTGGGCTGTGTGTTCTTTGTTGTTTGCTCATCTGTGGGCACAATACTTTTCACCTCCTTCTCCAATTAGCAGGGTCAGTCACTCAGAGATGGTACAGCAGGGCAGGTCTAGCTGAAGAGGAATTGCTGGGATGGGTTGTTTGTGGCACTTACAACAGCCACCAGGGCGGGTCGGTAATCTGTGCAGGGCAGGTTCCGGTAGGCCGTGCCTGTGCTGTTTGGTGGTGTGATGTTAAGCGCACAGTGCAGGTAGGCAGGATGGAGGGGGAAGATTGTGATGTGTGGAGCTAAGATGGGTATAGGAGAGAGGAGAGAGGAACAGGAGCCAAAAACATACAAACAATCAAAAAAGAGTGCTAGGGGAGCTTGCCGTTGGAGTGGAGAGATGAGAGACTGTGAAATGTATAAAAACAAAAAGGAGAAGAAGAAGAAGAAAAAAAATGAAAAGAATGAATAAATAAAAATTAGAAAGAAAAAAGAACAGCAAAGCCCCTAGAGATCCCACTGGTGCAATATGATCTTAGGAAGTTGTTCCCAGGTGTTGCAGTACAGCCTGCCTAAAAGGCTTGGGGGAATTCAGCACCAGGTATTCAGGGGACAGGAAGAGAAGGAAGGTATAGAGAGATGAGAAACCGAGGAATGAAGAAAGACAAAAAGGGAAAAAGAGGGAAAAGAAAACAAAACAAATAAAATAAAAAAAAGAACAAGAAAAGCCCCCAAAAAAATGAAAAAAAAGAAATGACCTCAGGGATCCCTCTGCATGTCTGGGCAAGCTGAGGGGGTAAGTCTCAAGCCACGTAGCACTGCCCAGCCAGAACAGGCTCCCAAGTCGAGAAAAGGAAAAGAAAACAAACAAACAATTCAAAACAAACAAACAAACAAACAAAAGCCCCGGGATCCTACCAGCGCGGCAGGCCAGACTGGGAAGCAGTTCCACACTCGAACAGAGCTCTGCAGCCCACCAGGAAGACGCTAAGATGGCGCACGGAGCCAGGTATTTGAGCAAAAGGAGGGGGAGGTGGTAAAAGGTAAGGAAGAAATCAAAAGAAGTGGAAAAAGCAACACCAGCAGCCAACAAATGGCACACAGGGAGTCGACCGGTGCGGGCAGGTAGAATCCAAGCAGCCAGTGCTTCCCAGCCAAGAGACTGTGGCCATGGGAAGCAGAGGAGCCCAAGTGGGGGTGAACAAGGGGGGCACGGGAAAGCATATATTGCCAATTACTGGTTGTTCTGTCTTCTGCTGGAAGCTCCGTGAAGCTGCTTTCTCGTACCCCCTATTTGCTGGTCTCTGATAGGAGCCCAAGATGGTGGATCCATGCTGCATTAGCTGATAGGGGACCTCTGCATGAACCTCTCTTCACTCTCCGTTCTCTGTTAGTTTCTTACTCCATTTGGTGCTTGGCTGAGTTCTTTATCTCTTCACTTGATGTTTTAGTGTTTCAGGATTGCTGTTTTCTCTGTTCGGCTTAGTTTTTTGGATCTTTGCTGTGGAGGGACAGCGTGGTGCTTCTGCCTAGAGTGCCATGTTGCTGCAAGTCTCCTCCTCAAGTTTTGATTGAGACAGTGGCTGAGATAATCTGATGAGTTTCTTCTTACTATTGCTTCTGCCTCCCGCAACCACCTCAGAGCCAGTTTCTAAAATCAAAGAGTAAATACTGGTAGGTTTACTTCTTAGGAAAAAGTGGAAAGAAGCCTAAAGACATAGCAGCTCTAATACAGTCCTTTGTTTCTCTTATCCATGTTCCTATTCTTGTAACATGTGGCTTTAGGAGCATCCAAACTTACAACCCTACTTGTTTTCATGCCCCTATAGTCACCTGCTCTACTGACTGCCTAACCCAGCCTCACTCACCCTTTTCCTCCGGGCCAGGTGCCTGGTTGGTTGCTGGAGATGTTTTGGTGTTCAGCTGGACAAAAAAGAAAAAAGAAAAAAAATCATAATATTAGATACTCATGGAAGTATGAAGGTACCATTCTCTTAGACCCACCATATTCTTTAGACCTCCTATTATTAGGTGCATTTCCTTAGTCTTTTGAAGAAGCAGGTCTTGAGACCAGAGAAAGTAAGAAAAACTTCAAAATTCATTCAACAAATATTTATTTGTACTAGGATGAAGCAAACAAAAAGCCCTTCCCAGATAGAATTCACCTTATAGTAGACAGACAAGGAAATAAACAAATGAAGGATTAATATGTTAGATGGTGTTAAGTGCAATGGAGAAAAATAAGGCAGGGAGGGGAGAGTGTTGGGGTGGGAATAGAGAAATACAGTTTTACATATGGTGGTCAGGAAAAGCCTTTCTGAAAGGTGGCATTTGAGCAAAGACCTGAAGGAGATGAGGGAGTAAGGGTTGTAGATATATGGGGGAAGAGCTTTCAAGAGTCCTGGGGTAGAAGTGCGCCTACTTTGTTTGAGGAATAGCAAGAGGCCAGTGTAGCTAGAGTGTAGAGAGGAAGAAGGAAAGATGGATAGAGATAAAATCGGAGATAAATGACAGTGGAGGCAGATTATTTAGGGCCTTGTAAGGAGTTTGATTTTTACTACAAGTGAGATGGGAAGCCATTGAAGGCCTGCAATTTGCACAAAAGGGGCAAGAGAGAGAAAGCACAAAAACCAGGTAGGAGGCTACTGCAGAAAACTAGGCAAGAAATTATGGTAGTCTGGATCAGCATGGTAGCAGCAGAGGTGGTGAGAACTGCTTGGGTTCTGGGTATATTTTCAAGCTATGACCAATGTGATTTGTTGACAGATTGGATAAGTGGTGTTGTGAGAAAGAGAGGGGTCAAGAATGACCCCAAGGCATTTTGTCTGAGGAAGTGAAAGAATGAAGTAGCCATTCTATGAATGGAGAAGACAGCAGGAGGACTAGGGAGAGGATCAAGAGCTTGTTTTTGGACATGTTAAGTTTGAGATGCCTATTAGTTCTCCAAGAGGATCTGCTTCTATAAGTAGTTGGATAGTCAACATAAATTGAAGACAAAGGTCTGGATTAGACATATAAATTAGTGTTTTATCAACATATGCGTGGCATTTAAAGTCATAAGACTATATGAGATCACCAAAGGAGTACGCTCAGATACAGAAAAGAAGAGGTCCAAGTCTTGGGGCATTCCAGTGATTAGAGTGTGCAAAAATGAGGAGAAAACAATAAAGAAAACTGAGAAGAAGCTAGGTAGGGGAAAAACCAAGAGATTGCAGTGATTTAGAAGCCAAAGGGGGGAAAATATTTCAAGGAGGAGGGAGTGATTAACTGTGCCAAATTCTACAAATAGACGTAGTAAGATGAGGACTAAGAATTGACCATTGGGTTTTGCTATGTGGAGATCACTGGTGACATTGACAAGAGAAATTTCAGTGTAATAAGGGCACAAAAGCCTGATTGGAGTAGGCTCAAGAGAGAAAACGAGGCAAGGAACTGAAGCATCAAATATACAAGAAGTTCCAGAGAAATGGGGATGAGGAGAGGAGGTGTAGCTTGAGGGGAATATGGGATCACTAGAAGATTTTATTTAAGATGGCGGAAATTATGAAAAGTTTGCATTCTGATGGGAATGATCCAGTAGAGAAAGGAAAACTGCAGGAGAGAAAGAAGATCATTGCTAGAGTAAGAGAGAGGGGATGGGATCTAGCACATAAGTAGAGGGGTAGCCTTGAATAGGAGCTAGAACAGATCATCATCCACAGGGAGGGCAGAACACATAGGCCCAAATACAGGCAAGTGGGAACATTTGTAAGGTATGCCCTAATTGCTTCTGTTTTTTTTCAGTAAAATAGGTAAAAAGGTCATCATTCAAGAGGAGGAAGGAGGAGGTATTGAAGGAAGAAGGTGGGGGAAAAGAAGGTACAAAATAATCTTCTAGGAAAGTAGGAGAGTAAATGGACTAGGGAAATAGTAATAGGATTGCTGGGAAGCACTGAAGTCCGCATAAGGTCATGAATTTGAAGTGAGACTAGTCAACTGTTATGTCTCCTATTTTCCAGCCACTCCACCCAGATGGAGAGTTAGATTTAACATGATAATATTACCTTTCCTCAGAATCATGTTAGTAGAGTTGCTATATCCTGACATTTCTCGGTCTTGAGACAGAGTCACTCCTTTAGGCTCCTTTGTGCCCTTGGAGTCTGTTTATTCATTTCACAATTTTGTGTACCTGTTACTTGCCAAAATATAAGAACTGGATGCTTTCACATATGTTCTTTCATCCAAACCTTGGAACAACTCAATGGAGTATATAGCATTATCTCCATTTTACAGACGCAAACATTTGTTGAATGGCTGCCAGATGTAAGGGTTCTGTTTTAAGAAGCTGATGGAATCCAATCTATGTTCTATAGGTTATGCTGTTTCAACCCTATTTCGATAAAGACTTATCAAGCACTTAACCTGTATTCAGCACTGTTCTATGCACTAAATGGGTATAGCAGAAACGCAAGATTTATTCTTTCAACAACTATGTCAGTGCCTAATGTATACCAAGTATTGTTCTAGACATTGGGGATACAGCAATGAGCAAAATAAAGTCCCAACATTCATTAAACAATTATGTCAGCTAGTGGCAAGTGCTATGAAGGAAAATAAAACATAATAGTCTGGGAAGTCCTCTCTGAAGAGTGACACTCGAGCAGAGGCTTGAATGACATCTAAGAGCAAGCCATATGAATGTCTAGGAGAAGAGCCTTCTGGGCAGATGAAACATCAAGTGGAAAGTCCTGGAGGTAGGATTGTGCCTGATATGTTCAAGGAAGAGTAAGAAAACTAGCATGGCTGGAGCTGAGTGAGCAAGGGAAAGAGTATAAGAAAGTCAGGTAGGTAGCCAGCATATACATGTCTTTGGACCAGGGCAAGACTTTGGATTTTTTCTGAGTTAATGGAAAGGAATTACAGTGTTTGGGACAGAAGGTAATGTAGTCTGACCTAGGTTTTTAAAAGATCACTCTGATGCATGGAGAATAAACCATAGAGGGTCAGGAGATAAACCAGGGAAAACAATTAGGAGGTTCTTCCAGTGGTACAAGTAAGATGATGGTGTCTTGGACTAGGGTGATAGTGATGGAGGTGATAGAAAGTATTCAGACTTGAGACAATTTTTATGGTAGAATGAGCTGGATTTGTGAGTACAAATAACTCTTTCAAAGAGCTTTGCTTTAAAGGGCAGCAAAGAAATTAGACAGTAGCTGGGAAAGAACATGGGATCAAGGAAGGATGTTTTGGCAAGACAGGAGATATAGTGTATTGGATGCTGGTGGGAATAATTTAGTAAAGAAGGAAGAATTAATAATGTGAGAGAGAAGGGATAATTGCTAGAGTGATGTCTTGAATAGGCAAGAAGAAGTGGATCTAGTGCACAAGTGGAAGAGTTGGCCTTAGGAATACAGATATTTCATTCACAATGTAGGAGCGAAGGCATAGAATAGAGGTATAGATGCAAGCAAGACGGCAGATGTAGTAGAAATGTATAAAAGTTCTCTCCTGATTACTTCTATTTTCTCAGTGAAATAAGAAGCAAGGTTGTCAGCTGAGAGTGAAGAAGGGGCAGGAAGTATTAAAGGTTTAAGGAGCGAGGAAAGGAGTGTGCGGTGCAATGAATTACTTAATATGGCCCTTCTAGCCAAGGTCTTTGTCAATGATTGAGTGGGATGATGCAAATAAGGTATATGGAACCTGTGATGGTTGGGGTTATGTGTCAACTTGGCTAAGCCATGATTCCCAGTATTGTATGGTTGTCCTCCATTTTGTGATCTGATGTAATTATCCTCCATTTTATGTGTTGTAAATCCTAACCTCTACATGTTAATGAGGCAGGATTGGTGTAGTGTGTATCTTGAGTCACAGCTTTGGAGAAGGACATGACTCAAGTCCCACCCTTATTCAAGTTACACCCTTCCCTGGGGTGTGGTCTGCATCCAACGTATATATGTCGGTGCCCTGGCAGAACTTTCTCTCTCTCTCTCTCTGGAATCCACGTCTAGTTCATGATCATCCGACCTCTGGTTCTTGGGACTTGAGCCAGCAACCTCGTGTCTGACCTGCTGATTCTGGGATTCACCAGCTTCTGCAGCCCCATGGGCTGTCGGCCTATTGTCTCGCCTAATTTGCCAGCTTCTACAGCTTTGTGAGCCAGCAGCCTGTGGTCTGACCTGCCAGTTTGAGCTTGTCAGCCCCTGCAGCCATGGGTCAGGAGAAGCCTATGCCTGACCCACAGATTTGGGACTTGCCAGTCTCCACAACCACGTGAGCCATTTTCTTGATGTTTCATGAGATCTGTGAGACGTTGCAGTGAACTACAGAACCGAAAAACATGAGGGAGCGTCCTAAGGGAGGAGGAGTAGTTGACGTTAGAGATGATAGCGTAGGACAACAATTTGGAAAAGTTGGACATTTGGGACATCTTTAACCTCCACCTGATAGGAACCAGCTTTGTACTGATCCTTACAAAAGAAATATTCATTTAGAGTAAAATAAACATTTAAGAATGCTTAAGAGAGTAAATGGTGAGATGTAGTAAGATTACCAGGCAGCACTAAGTACCCACTTGAAGTTAACAGCCATGGAGTTAAAGTGAAACCAGTCAAGGCAGTGTCCCTATCTTCCTTTATTACGTGCCATACACTAACACATTTAATCCTCTGAAATCTCTGAGATGTCCTTCCTTATTTTATAGATGAAGAAACATAGACATGTTAAGGATCCAAACAGTGGACCTGGCTTTGGATCCCAGGCAGACTGATTCCACAGCCTACATTCTTAACCACCAGGCTGTTCTGTTTCCCCAAGATCAAATCTTTTCACATACTGACACAAATATGATAATACGTTAATAATTATTGAATCTATGTGGAAGGTCCATTGATTTGCATTGAACTATTTCAGTCCGGAAAATTCCTAATAAGATGAAGAAAATGACAAGAAAATAATAAAGTAAAACAAAAATTATTAAAATAAAAAATACAAATGCATTGCTGTATTTGACATGGGTAAAGTGTCTTTAAAAGTGGGTTACAAATTGATATGGTCCAATTTTTATAAAATATATATACATACTCACCTAATATGTACCTTTTCATAGACAATATGAAAGAATATACATATAAGTGGTTTCTAAAACCCTACGGCATTCCTAGCTAGTCCGCCTTAGACCAAATGAAAGGTTCTATAAGAGGAAGGGTCTCTTGGGAGACCTTTCTTTGTTACTTTCTTTCCCCAATTATCCCCTTGTGGTCAAATTTGGTTTTGCATGTGATCATATATATATATATATATATATATATATATATATATAATGGCCCAGTAGTTACCTGGGCAACACCTTTCACTCTGGCATACTGTCATCACAAGAGGTTTGCCCACACTGCAAAAGCATGATGTGGATGGGATATGCAGTAATAAGGATAACAGTCAGTTGTCCAGACAAGAAGATCATGGGTCAAGAGGCAAGTTCCATAGTCCAATGTTCTGACTTCGAATCCTACTTTCTCTATTGTCAGCAAATCCCTGACTCTGATTCTTGCTTTAACCATTATCCCTGTGACTGACTCTAAGCATCTTCCCTTAATCCATCAGTTATTTTCTCTCACTCCAGCCCCTCCCCTTTGGAGGAAAATCTAGACCCCAATTCTAAATCTCTCTCCTCAGGTGGCTGTTTCCTCCTGCACTTTCCTTCTCATATCAGGAATATATGTCAGCACTGAACCACCCAGGTCGCCCCTTTTTCCCTCCACCCTGCCAGCTGCCCCCTTCCTGAGTCTCTCCTGAGATTACTGGCCCTGGAATGGAGCTACAGCTCAGCTGCTGTCTGCCTCCCCACCCCCCGCCCCACCCCAAGGGTTCCCAGCTCCATTTGGCTTAAATTTATGAGAGGTTGTCACTCAAGAGCCAAGGTCTCTGCTAGCAGACCAGAAAAGGGTGATATAAAGAAAAGCAAACCCCTATTATCACAACACCCCTTGAAATCTCTCCAGCACCTTTTGCAGAAAAGTAGTGTATTGGGGCTTCTACCTCCTGCCCCTCTTGCCCCTCCTCCTGCCACCCTCTCCAGCCAGTTCTCAAAAGAGCCACTCGATATACTCTGGATTTCTGCATATAGTTGTTTGTGGTTTGCAGAGGTAGGAGGTGGGGACAGTTAGGGCACAAGTTGTCATCTCCTACCCGCTATATAGTACTCAGTCCTTTACTGATCCCTGGCCCCTACCCCAACTCTCCTGTTTATTTTCCAGAAATGCAGCAATTTTAGATGAATCAACGTCCTCTGGTGCATCCACCCGCAAGCCATCGGATTAACCATACTACAGGTAAATCAGGGAGGCATGGAGGTCCACTCTGGGAGAACCAAAAGTCTCACGTTCTATAAGAGTGTCTCTTATGAGAGCTCACACCACCAAAGATCAGTGTTAACCCCCAAGAGCTGACAGGTGAGCATTTCTCAGCCTGTCTCTCAGCCCCTTGTTCTAGCCAGGTATGGATCACAAACCTCTCAGGTGCTCTTCTACATCTTTCAATACTGAGCTCTTCTGACCAGAAATAACAACAGTGAACTGGTTTAGCAAATGGCTTAGGGGAACTGGAAGAAATCACCTCATCTTATTTTTATTAATAATCACAGATATAATACTTACTATGTACCAGTTGGAGCCCTGGTGGCGCAGTGGTTAATGGCTGCTAACCAAAAGGCTGGCAGTTCAATTCCACCAGCTACTCCTTGGAAATTCTATGGGGCAGTTATACTCTGTCCTTGTACCAGTCACTTTTCTAAGCACTTTATAAACATTAACACATTGAATCCTTATAATAGCCCATAAGATAGGTAAGAAGCCCTGGTGGCACAATGGTGAAGTGCTCAGCTGCTAATCAAAAGGTTGTCGGTTGAACCACCAGCGGCTCCACAGGGGAAAAGACCTGGTGATCTGCTCTCATAAAGATTACAGCCTAGAAAACCCTGCGGGCCATTCTACTCTCTCACATGGGGTCACTATGAGTCAGAATTTACTCAATGGCCCACAACAACAACAATAAGATAGATAATGTTATTATTGCCATTTTACAGATAAGAAACTGAGGCCAACCTGGAGAGTATGGCCCCCGGAAACCCTTTTAGCTCAGTAATGAAATTACTCCTGAGGTTCACCCTTCAGCCAAAGATTAGACAGGCCCATAAAACAAAACAAGACTAAAGGGGCACACCAGCCCAGGGGCAAGGACTAGAAGGCAGGAAGGGACAGGAAAGATGGTAATAGGGTACGCAAGGCCGAGAAGGGAGAATGTTGACATGTCATGGGGTTGGTAACCAATGTCACAAAACAGTACGTGTATTAATTGTTTAATAAGAAGCTAGTTTGTTCTGTAAACCTTCATCTAAAGCACAATTTAAAAAACAGAGAGACTGAGGCCAAGAGAGGTTAATTAAATTGCCTAAGGTCATACAGTTAAAAAGTAGAAAAGCTAGGATTTGAACCCATGCTGTCTGGCTCCAGAGTTCACACACTCAATCTCCAGCCAAAGGCATGGGCGTGTGTTGTATGTATGTGTGTACACTTGAAGAGGATGTCCAATGTAAGACTTACTTAACATATCCCACATGGCAGAGGAACCCCAGATAAGAAGGAAAGTCCTAGAAGTCATGATTTTCTTCCATTGCTACAGTTAGGCAGCTGTATTCAAGGCCCAGCTTCTTAATTCATAGACCCCAACACTTTCTTCATGTACAATCCACAGGGAACATGGGGAAGAGGATCCTGTCCTTCTAATCTGGGGCAATCTTACATGTTATTTGAGGACCTGATCCTAGACCATGCCTATAACTCAGATTCTTGCTGATCTGGCCACCCTGATTCCGGCTTTCATTTTGTTGTTTGCTCAGTGGGCCTCCTGACACACACCAGGCTGACCCCTGGGAAGATAGCTACAGCCATCTATGTTGTTCACTCACAAACCCAGATTATAGCCCTTCAGATTCTGAGAACTCTACTTGCAGGATCATCCCACTGGCTTCCATTTCAAGACTCCCTCACTTACATTCAATCCTGTTATTCCAAGTTTCTAGTGAGCTTGTAGCTTGGTTCAGTTCAACCTCACTGCCCACACAGGACTAAATGTTGCTCACCTCTCAAAACACACCAAACACTAATTAGCAACTATGAGGCCCATCAATTTTCTCGTCTTTCCCCGGAGGGCCCTAGTTTCTTTCCTTGCCTACCTCTCTGTATTCCTTTCCTCCTCACCTCTGGGCCTGATGTGCACCAATGTTCCATTCCGTCATCTAGGTGGTAGCTGCCAATTTTCCATGAGTCCACTTTCATTTCCTTTGTAGCTTAAAGTTGTGGATTTTCCTTTCCCATGAGGAAGGAGGAAAAAAAGGAGAGGCCTGCTGGTTCATGGGTCTGTTTTCTTCAGGCTTTGAGGCTGCAGAGAGGAACATGACAAAGAAATATCCTCCCTTTCCCTAAAACTCTCCCCAGAAGTGTCTACCTCTTTTTCTTTTTTCCTACCTTCCAGCAAAAGGAAGCACCATACACTTGCCCTGTCCACCTCTTCCCAGGGCATTTATCAGCATTTGAGTAATGTCTTGTTCTTCCATCTTAGTTCTATATCCCACCCCCTTTCTCCTTCTCAGGAATCTTCACAATCAATTCCCTTCACTCTCTTATATATAAAGCCTCTTCAGCTCTTTAAAAAAAAAAAGAAAGAACCCTTCTCAATCTTAATTCTTTCTCCAAATACCATTAGGGAAATCCTGGTGGCATAGTGGTTAAGTGTTACGACTTCTAACCAAAGGGTCGGCAGTTCAAATCCACCAGGCGCTCCTTGGAAACTCTACGGGGCAGTTCTACTCTGTCCTATAGGGTTGGAATTGACTCGATGGCAAGGGGTTTGGTTTGGTTTTGGTAATACTATTAGAGTAAAAAGAAGCAGGCCTAGGACAAAGCCTTCAGGAACACCAATGTTAAAAAATTAGGGAGATCCTCTCAACGAATAGTCCTGGAATGATTGGATACCATATGCCAAAAGGAACTTTTTAATTAAAAAATCTCAATCATACCTTGCACCTTATACAAAAATTAACTCAAAATGGATCATAGGCCTAAATGTAAAGCCTAAAATTATAACATTTATAGAAGAAAACTCAGGAGAAAATATCTGTAACCTTGGGATAGGCAAAGATTTCTTAGATACTATACCAAAAGTGCAATCCATAAAAGGGAAAAATTATAAATTGGACTTTATCTAAATTAACAACTTCTCTTTAAAAGACACTCCCCCAAGAAGAGCAACTAGGGTCACATAACAATGTATATATACATTTTTGTATGAGAGACTAACCTGAAGTGTCAACTTTCGCTTAAAGTACAACAATTAAAAAAAAAGACACTCCCAAGACAATGAAAAGATAAGCTACAAACCAAAAAATATTTGCAAATCATATATCTTATAAAGGAGTTGTATCCAGAATATACAAAGTACTTTCAAATCTCTGTAATAAGAAAATAACTTTTTAAATGGGCAAAATATTTGAACAGACACTTCACCAAAGAAGCTACATGGACGGCAAATAAGCAAATGAAAACATGTGCAACATCATTAGTCACTAGAGAAAAGCAAATTAAAAACCACAATGATATACCACTACAGACCTATTAGAATGGTTAAAAAAAAATGGCAATAGCACACAACAGAATACTCTTGTTGTTAGGTGCTCTCGAATCGATTCCGACTCCTAGCGACTCTATGTACAACAGAATGAGACATTGGCCTGGTCCTGCGCCATCTTCACAATTGTTGTATGCTTGAGCCCACTGTGCTTTGCACATTTCATTATAATACTTTACTTTGTCTTCTTGGGCTGCCCTTTGAAATTCTTCTGTTCAGCTCTTTTACTTCATCATTTCTTCCATTTGCTTTAGCTACTCTACGTTCAAGAGCAAGTTTCAAAGTCTCTTCTGACATCCATTTTGGTCTTCTCTTTCTTTCCTGTCCCCTTAATGACCTCTTGCTTTCTTCATGCATGATGTCCCTGATGTCATTCCACAACTCATCTGGTCTTTGGTCATTAGTGTTCAATGCATCATATCTATTCTTGAGATGGTCTCTAAATTCAGGTGGGATATACTCAAGGTCGTACTTTGGCACTTGTGGACTTGTTCTAATTTTTTTCAACTTCAACTTGTATATGAGTAATGGATGGTCTGTTCCACAGTCAGTCCCTGGCCTTGCTCTGACTGATGATATTGAGCTTTTCCATTGTCTCTTTCCACAGACGTAGTCGATTTGATTCCTGTGTATTTTGTCTGGTGAGGTCCACATGTATAGTCGCTGTTTATGTTGTTGAAAAAAAGGTATTTGCAATGAAGAAGTCATTGGTCTTGCAAAATTCCATCATGCAATCTCTGGTGTTGTTTTTATCACTAAGGCCATATTTTCCAACTACTGTTGTTTCTTCTTTGTTTCCAACTTTCACATTCCAATCAACAATAATTATCAATGCATCTTGATTGCATGTTTGATCTATTTCAAACTGCAGAAATTGGTAAAAATCTTTGATTTCTTCATCTTTGGCCTTAGTGGTTGGTGCATAAATTTGAATAACAGTAGTATTAACTGGTCTTCCTTGTGGGTGTATGGATATTATCTTATCATTGACAGCGTTGTACTTCAGGATAAATACTGAAATGTTCTTTTTGACAATGAATGCGACGCCATTCCTCTTCAATTTGTCATTCCCAGCATAGTAGACCATATGATTGTCAGATTCAAAATGGCCGATACCAGTCCGTTTCCACTCACTAATGCCTAGGATATCAATGTTTATGCATTCCATTTCATTTTTGACAAATTCCAATTTTCCTAGATTCATAAACTTTGTACATTCCACGTTCTGATTATTAATGGATGTTTGCAGCTGTTTCTTCTCATTTTGAGTCATGCCACATCAGCAAATGAAGGTCCCTAAAGCTTGACTCCAACCAAGTCATTAAGGTCAACTCTAGTTTGAGGAGGCAGCTCTTCCTCAGTCGTATTGTGAGTGCCTTCCAACTTGAGGGTCTCATCTTCTGGCACTATATCAGACAATGTTCTGCTGCTATTCATAAGGTTTTCACTGGCCACTTTTTTCAGAAGTAGACCACTAGGTCCTTCTTCTTAGTCTGTGTTAGTGTATAAGCTCCACTGAAACCTCTCCACCAAAGGTGATCCTGCTGGTATTTAAAGCTTGCAGTATCACAGCAACACGCAAGCCACCACAGTATGACAAATTGACGGATACAAACGGAATACTGTACAACAATAAAGAACAAGGATGAATCTGCAAAACATCTCACAACATGGGTAAATCTGGAAGGCGTTATGCTGAGTGAAATAAGTCAATCACAAAAGGACAAATACTGTATGAGACCACTACTATAAAAACTCATGAAAAGGTTTACATACAGAAAGAAACAACCTTCAATAGTTAAGAGGGAGGGGAGGGGCGGGGAAGGAAAAACACTAACTAGATAGTAGAAGAGTGGTAACTTTGGTGAAGAGTAAGACAGTACACAATACTGGGGAAATCACTACAACTTGACCAAGGCAAAGTCATAGAACCTTCACAGACACATCCAAACTCCCTGAGGGACCGAGTTACCAGACTGAGGGCTGGGATCATGGTCTCAGGGGACATCTAGGTCAATTGGCATAACACATTTTATAAAGAAAGTGTTCTACGTCTGACTGTGGTGAGTAGCATCTGGGGTCTTAAAAGCCTGAGAGTGGCCATCTAAGATACATCTACAGGTCCCATCCTGACTGGAGCAAGGGAGAATGAAGAAAACCAAAAATACAAGGAAAAGATTAGTCCAAAGGATTAATGGACCACAACTACCACAACCTCCACCAGACTGAGCCCAGAACAACTAGATGGTGCCCGGCTACCACCACTGGCTACTGTAACAGAGATCACAATAGAGGGTCCCAGACAGAGCAGGAGAAGAATGTAGAACAAAATTCAAATTCACAAAAAAAAAAAAAGACCAGACTTGCTGGTCTGACAGACACTGGAGATACCCCAAGAGTATGACCCCCAGACATGCTTTTAACTCAATACTGAAGTCACTCTTGACTTCACCCTTCGGCCAAAGATTAGACAGGTCTATAGGGCAAACTACATATATGAGAAATGTGTTTTGTAGTTCAATCATGTATACGAGACTAAATGGGCACACCAGCTCAAAACCAAGACAAGAAGGGAGGAAGGGACAGGAAAACTGGATGAATGGGAAGAGGGACCCTAGGGTGGAGAACGGGAGAGTGTTGGCCCATCACAGTGTTGGCAATCAATGTCACAAAACAATTTGGGTATTAATTGTTTAATGAGAAACTAATTTGCTCTGTAAACCTTCACCTAAAGCACATTTTTTTAAAAAAAAGGCAATACCATGTGCTGGTGAAGATGTGGAGCAACTGAAACTTTCCCATTGCTGGTGGGAATGCAAAATGGTATAGCTACTTTGGAAAACACTTTGGCAGTTTCTTAAGCATACACTTACCATACAACCCAGCAATACTACTCCTACATATTGATCGAAGTGAAATTAAAACCTATGTCTGCACATAAGTAAGTGAATGTTTATAATGGCTTTACTTGTAATCGCCAAAAACTGGAAAAAAAACAAATGTCCTTCAACTGGGGCATGGATAAACAAATTGTGGTATATTCATATAGTGGAATACTACTCAGCAATTAGAAGAAGAAGTGAACTACTGATACACCCAGCAACGTGGATGAACTTCAAATGCATTATGCTAAGTGGAAGGCGCTAGACTCAAACGGTAACATACCTAAATAATTCCATTTGTATGACATTTCTTGTAAAAGCAAAACTATAGGGACAGTAGACAGATCAGTGGCTGCTAAGGGCTAGGGTCTAGAAAGGAGTGACTACAAAGGGGAAAGGTGAAATTTTTAGATGATGGACTTATTCTATATCTTGATTGTAGTATTGACTACATGACTATATACATTTGTCAAAACCCACAGAACCATACATGGATAAAGATAAATTTTACTATATTAAATTATACCATAATTTTTTTAATGGGGAAAAAAAGTTAGGGAGAGGTCAACAAACTAGCAAAGAAGGCCAGAAAGGAACAGTGAGAAAGGTAGAGCAGAAAGTTGGCTGTGGGGTTGGGGAGAAGTGCTGGGCCTCTCATGTCTCTCTTCTTTTCATAGGCAGACTTTTTTTTTTTTTTTTTTTAACAGTTAACAATTACCTTTATTGTTGTAGTTTAAGTGAAAGTTTACAATTCAAGTTAGTCTCTCATACTAAAATTTATACATACATTGTTATGTGACCCTAGTTGCTCTCCCTATACTGTGACAGCACACTCCTCCTTTCCACCTCTGATTTCCTGTGCCCATTCAACTAGCTCCTAACCCTCTCAGCCTTCTCATCTCACCTCCAAACAGAAGCTGCCCATTTAGTCTCATGTATCTACTTGAGCTAAGAAGCACACTCTTTACGAGTATCATTTTATGTCTCACAGTCCAGTCCAATCTTTGTCTGAAGAGTTGGCCGCGGGAATTGTTTTAGTTCTGGGTTGACAGAGTCCGGGGGCCATGCTTTCTGAGATTCCTCCAGTCTCAGTCAGACCATTAAGTCTGGTCTTTTTACTAGAATTTGAGTTCTGCATCCCACCTTTCTCCTGCTCCATCAGGGGCTCTCTGTTGTGTTCCCTGTCAGGGCGGTCATTGGTGGTAGCCGGCACCATCCAGTTCTTCTGGTCTCAGTCGTAGCCAGACTTCTCAGAGGAGTCATCTATGCTTATTGTCTCTATTTCCTCACCTATCACACATACCCAACCTACTTCAATCTAGCTTCTACTCCTACTCCACTGAAATGACTCTCCTTTAGATAAGCAATGCTTTCCATGATGCTAAATCATGGTTTTTTTCTGGATTTTCTCCTGCTTTTCTGGTCACTTTTGCCCAATATGTAAGTGTTGGAGGCTCTCGACGTTTGGGGCTAGGTCCTCTCTGTTCTCTGTTCCTAGATAATCTTACCTGTACCCGTGACTTCACTTATCATCTATAGCAGCACTGTCCAATAAAACATTGTTGTTAGGTGCCCGTGAGTCTCATAGTGACCCCATATGACAGAGTAGAACTGCCCATAGGGTTTTCTTGGCTGTAATCTTTATGGGAGCAGATCATCAGGTCTTTATCCCATAGAGCCACTGGGTAGATTCAAACTATCAACCTTTTGGTTAGCAGCGAATGCTTAACCATTGTGCCACCAGGGCTCCTAACGTCCAATAGAACAGGGGTCAGCAAACTACAGTCCATGGGCTAAATCAGCCTGTTTTTGTAAATAAAGTTTTATTGGAACACAGCCACACCTAGTTCTCTTATCCCTACCTCCCCTTTATCTAGTTAATTTCTACTTACCCTTCAGAGCTCTCTTTAAGGGTTCCTTCTTCCAGGAAGCTCTTCTTAGCATCCCAGACTAGGTTCAAACCAAAAAACCTATTGCTGTCAAATCAATTCTGACTCATAAAGACTCTATAGGAACAGAGTAGAATTGCCCCATAGGGTTTCCAAGGCTATAATCTTTACAGAAGCAGATTGCCACATCTTTCCCCTGAGGAGCGGCTGGTGGGTTCAAACTGCCGACCTTTTAGTCAGCTGCTGAACATTTAACCACTGTGCCACCAGGGATCCTCAGACTAGGTTAGGACCCTCATTATAAGTTTTCATAGCACCTAGTACTGCTTCTTGATAGCACTTATCACTAATGTAATTAAATAATAATTTTGTGATCAGAGGTTGAATGTCTGTCTCCATTTCTGTTTACATATTGTCTGTGGATGCTTTGGCATTACAGGAGCAGGAGAGACCATGTGACAGTAGACAGGTCATTGCTTTTCCTCACTTCAGCATCTGTTCCTGAAAAAGAGCTGAGAGCGAAGGAGAAGGAGTTCTCTAGAATATATTTCTTATTACCTGCAATGTAGTTATTGGGTGTTTGTCTTACCTCCGCCCTCCACCACCTTCACCACCCCACCAGATCCCATTTCCTTGAGAGCACAGTCCATATTTCCCATTTATTTATCTCCTGCAGTAATTGCAACTGTGTCTTGCACATAGTAGGTACTCAACAGATACTTGTTCATGTGAATTAAAATTTCCTCAGTCGTCAAATTCCTGGGAGCGTCAATGTGGTATATTAGGTGGAGGGCAGCCTTTAGAGTCAGACAGATCTGGGTGGGTACCCCGGATCTGTGCTCTCTATCTGTTCAAACCCCAGCTCTGCCATTACTAGCTATGTGACCCTGGGTAAATTACTTAGCCTTGCTGTGCTTAGAACTCTCATCTGCTCAACAGATAATATCTATCTTGAAGGATGAAAAGAACTTAAGAAAATGTATGTAAAATGCTTAGCACATATTAAAACAGTAAGAAGTTATATTTTGAAATAATGAAACCCTGGGTTGAATATAAGAATAGGTCAGGTTGCTGGTGTATTGCCCGGTTAAAGTACTGGAATCAAAGAGTAGAGGTTGCCACAGAGTCCGTTTTCACTAAGTGGAACTGAATGAGGACGAGACTACCTGGGATTGCTCTAAGGGCCCTTGAGGCTTATTCTGCTACCACAGGAGCTCCAGAAATGGTCTCTTTATATTCTAAACCAACCCCAGAAATCAAAATCTTGCTGTCTTTCCAGTATCTGCCCCCCAGAATGCTGAGAATAGCTCTAAAGAACTGGTAAAGAACTTAACAATAGTCTGCTTGGACAGAAATCATTCTGTACAGCAACTGCAAGAGCCCACGTCTGTAGCCCTGAAGTCTCCTGGAGCCTCCCCCAAGTTAGGGGTGTACAGGGGAGACCCTACAGTGCAGCACCCCCTTAAAATTTCACATTTCATTTCAGGGAATCCTTAGACACACGGACTGCTTTTTTGAGTTGCAGACCACGGGAAGAAAGAGATTAGCGCTCAGGAGCAAACAAATCACATCTCATAGGTCAAGTCCTTTCGTCCACTTTTGCCTCACAAAGATGGTTGTGTCAGTCTATTCCTTGCCTCAGAAGGACAGCTTGTTAAGACAAGAGAATACACCTTGGCAAAGCGCCTAAAAACAGTCAAACCAGTAGCAACTTAGGTACCGTTTTCCTGCTGCCACTATTGGGGAACAAGTAGCAATAAGTCCATGCCCAATCCACCCTGCCGCCTTCTCAGGCTGTGTTTCTTCTTTCCTTTGTTTCTTTCTTTAACGGTGTTGCCACAGCAACCACTGTCACCAGAAAAGGCAAGATAGTGTCACCCCTCTATGCTCTAAGCAGCACGCGAGAACTAACCTTGGGAAAGGCAAATTACCCAGACTCCTCCGTATGCCCCATCCCACTGGGCTCTTTAAAGAGGAATCACAGGTTGTCAACAGCACCAACGGACAGGAAAAAAGGAACAACTCATCTGTACCTGGACTGCATCTACCCTGCATTCGCATGACATTACCTGGATGCTGTGCAAATGAACACACATTATAAACACATCACACACACACACACACACACACACACACACACACACAAAGCCATTGCTATTGACTTCATAGTGACCCTATAGGACAGAGTAGAACTGCCCCTTAGGGTTTCCAAGGAGCAGCTGGTGGATTCGAACTGGTGACCTTTTGGTTAGCAGCCAAGCTCTTAAACACGGCGCCACCAGGGCCCCAAACACATTATAATACTGCCCAGAACACTCATTTTAGATGAATAGGCACCGGTACTCAGAAGCCTGTCCCGCAGTCCAAGGCAGGGTAACCTAAAAAGGGCCTGAATCCTAATTCTAAGGCTTAAAAAGACTTCTTTCTTGCCTTTGAATTGACACAACCCTAGGCTTTGTAAGCTCCCTGCTCTAGAGGTGTGGGAAGTGAAGCGAAATGGGAGTTTCTGCTTTCAAGTGGTGGCAAAGAGGCTTTGGCCCCCTGGGCACCCTTGTGTTCCTGCTAACATATTCTTCCTCAATGTTAAAGGAAGGTCACTGCTAAAGGACCTTAGAGGGAAAGGCCTCCGGGATCCCCTGGTGCCCTGGGAGGGCTCTAGACTGCTGTTTTTGGAGCACTCTTGGAACTGTTTCAATTCTTCCAGTGCAGCAACCAGCTGCAGTCCTCAAACAGCTTCAGAAAGACTTGCTCAAGGTCACCCTTGAGATAATAACAGAACAAGAACCAGAAATCCTTACTCCAGGTTCTATATATACACATTCCTCTCCTAATTTATGGGATGGATATAATCCAGAGGCCCTATTTCTCTGATGCCTCCTAAGACAAGAATAGAACCTAAATGGTCCTAGCTCCCGAGCCCCATGGTCTGTCCCTCTTCCCACCACCTCTCCCCCTCACCCAGATCACCCCTGTTTCCTGGAATAGCAATACCCCCCACTGGAGTCAGAGGCAGAATTCCTTGGCCATGCCAGCTCATGATATGCAGTGAGTCAACAGCCCCGGCCCATTCCCCCCAGCATGGACTGCCACGGTTTAATGAGTGGTTATTTGTGGTGCTCTGCACACAGCTTGGAGCTGTGCCTTCACCCCGTACTGGGGAGTGGCGGGTGGGGGAGAGACAGTAGTGTCAAAGTATCATTTATTACTATAATCTTCAATGTGCATCCCACCCAAGGCGTTAATGTTCCGAAATAAGCATTTAATCCCCTTACTACCTACAAAGCAAACACTCAGCTGGAGGGCTTTGTGTGGGAGGGAGACAGCACCCAGGACAACAGAAAGATAAAAGACACCTCTTCTCCTGGGTTGGGGGTTGAGAAACGTAGGTGGGCATGCCCTCAGGAGTCAGCCTGGAGTGAAGCAGAAAACAAGCTTCGGGGAGGATAATGTGGCAAAGGCTTGGTTTCAAGGCACTTGTTTAAGGGCACCTACAGGGATGCAGATGTCTTAGAAAAATGGTTTGGGGTCTGCTTCTGACTGAGCTTACTCTTGCAGCTAAAATAATTCTGGCGCAAGTCAAGCCGTTCCACGCAGCAGTCAGGAGTATGCACTTAGAAAGGCATGCGTTTAGGATTGTGGAATCCCGATAAGTTTTCACTACTTACCTTGCCAGTCTAGTACATTCTTCTTTCCCTCTCTTCCTCCCCAAGCTTAGTACTCTCACTGGAAGTCAAGCGGCCAAACGAAGGAGAATTAAGTACCTAGAGACTATTTGCCATCAGGTCCTCCAAGTCAAATACTTCAGAGGTAATAGACTCGCTCTCATAGCAGTATGCTAGATTTCAGAAGGAAAGCCTCTCCTCTGGACCCTGATGCTCTGCAGTTATGGGAGTTAATGATGTACACCAGGAACTAAGAACACATGAAAAGAGGCCTCCAGGTTTCCCCTTTCCCTCATTCCCATTAGCTTAGCTACTCCACTCCAGCACTTTCACTGCACCTATTTTTAAGGTGACTAGGCATCCTGGATAGGAATCCCTGGGTGGTACAAACAGTGCTAGGCTGCTAACCTAAAGGTTGGAGGTTCGAGTCCACACAGAGGTACCTCAAAAGAAAGACCTGGCAATCTATTTCCAAAAGATCACAGCCAATTAAAACCCTCTGGAGCACAATTCTACTCTGACACATATGGGGTCACCATGATTCGAACCTGACAACAGCTGGTAGTAGTAGGCATCCTGCATAAGGAAGCATAGTACCTGCTCTGCTAGTATGCCACCAAAATGTACCCTCTTGATAAATATTATCCTATGGTGCTCTCTATTCTCTTGCTCAGCAAAACTTATATTTATGCGTTTATTAAATCACACTGCTTATATTTCTTATAGAAACTATCCATAATAATATATTCCTTAAAAATTGCACATACCCCGAAGAACTAGATGGTGCCCAGCTACCACCACTGACCACTCTGACAAGGATCACAACAGACAGTCCCAGACAGAGCAGGAGAAAAACATAGAACAAAATTCAGAGTCACAAAAAAAGACTAGACTTACTGGTCTTACAGAGACTGGAGGAAACCCCGAGACTATGATCCCTGGACGCTCTAGTAACTCAGAACTGAAACCACTCCCGAAGCCCACTTTCCAGACAAAGATTAGACAGGCCTGTAAAACAAACAATAACACATATGAGGAACGTGCTTCTTAGTTCAATCAAATATACAAGACCAAATGGGCAACTCCTCCACAAAAGTAAGACAAAAAGACAGGAAGGGACAGGATCTAGACAAATAGACACAGGGAACCCAAGGTGGAAATGGGGAGAGTGCTGTCACATTGTAGGGATTGCAACCAATGTTACAAAACAATATGTGTATAAATTTTTGAATAAGAAACTAACTTGAGCTGTAAACTTTCACCTAAAGCACAATAAAATTTTTTAAAAATTGCATGTAAGTCACATCATTCTGCGTTCACTAGGATAACATGTTAAAAGAGCCCTATGTAAAGTTCTTTTGGGGTGAGAAGTCAGCAGTAGTGTGCCCCTAGCCTTGGTCCTACCACTGAGTAAACTTGGTAAGTTCTGGGCCTCAGTTTCCTTATCCGTAAAATGAAAAGACCAGACTAGATGATCTTTAGGGTTCCTTAACAAATCTAAAATTATATCACTAAAATGTTTTGATATTTTATTTGAGGTTTTCTAGGTGCAAGATACACCTGTATTTCCATCTTGAAGAATTTTTGCAAAATAAATTTTATCTTTTTCCCATGATACAATAGACTTACTTTAAAAAGATAACTTAGAAATACAGAAAAGTATAAAGAAAATGGGGCGGGGGAGGTGGAGCATCTATAGAACTACTACCATAAAAATGCAATTATTGACTCGATCCTTCTTCCTCCCGTCCCCCTCAACCCTATCTCCATCACTTCCATCAGTTAAGACTCTCCACTGGCAGACATGAAAGATGAATCCAGTTTGCATATCTCGATACTGGCCATATTACTTATGGTTGTCTGCCCCTATAGAGACCTGACATTCTAAGAGGCAACTTCTCACAGCTGCAACTTGGGAGGAAGAGCTGTCCACACTCCTGGGTCACAGGATGACAAGGTCATCTACTTCTAGCAGCCAGGGGCTTCCTCTTCAAGCCACTAAAACCAATAACCTAAATGGTAACTAAGAAAGGGATGAGCAAGCTTGGCAACCAAGTTCTGATTTCTCTGACTTCAGAAAGCAGATGTTTCCAGAGATGGAAAGCATTCGAATGACAAGTAGCTAGCGCTTCTATTTTGTATGTCCAATACCAAAAAACCAAACCCATTGCCACTGAGTCAACTCCAACTCCTGGTGACCCCATGTGTTACAGAGTAGAACTGCTCCATAGGTTTTCTTGGCTGTGGTCTTTATGGAAGCAAATCTCCAGGCCTTTCTTCTGCAGCACTGCTGGGTGGGCTCAAACTGTCAACCTTTAGGTTAGTAGTCGAGCACAAACCATTTGCACCAGCCAGGGACCTATGTCCAATATAGCCATGATAATAATGGGATACGTATGAGGGAGAGGAACTTGGATTCCCTCCAAGTACCTATCAGGTTCCCTAACAACTGACTCACAGAAGACGTAACAGAATGGTGTCACCTGACCAAGTTTCCATTGTGGGGAAGGTTGCAGATGCAAACAGATGTGCACAGGAAAGAAGATGTTTTCCCCAAAGTATGATATCCTATTTCCATTCCCTAAGAAGACAGCAAGCAGAATAACAAAGGAGTACCTATTCGAAGTTTTACTCTATTGAGATTTCTAGTTATCTGTCCCTTGCTCCAGCCCCTGCTAGCAAAACACAGGAAAGACACCATGAGGATGGTCACCAATCATCCATGACTCCCATTTCAGCAGGATGACTGCCGGACAAAGAGGCACCAGCTGGGCTCCCCTCAGATGAGAAACACAACAGGATCACAGAACCTGCAATTCTATTGTAAGCAACCAGTTGTCCTGTATGACAAGGGATTCTAGGAAAGAGCCCCCATATCCCATTCCCACCCTTCACTGAAACTAGAGAGAAGTTATTAAACCCTAAGAGACAGGCTGTGATCCACAGCAATCAAGTTCTGCCTGCAGCTGTGAATGCAGATAAGCTGGAGAGTCCCTGCAGCTCCTCTGCACACGAACGCACACACACCAACACACACACGCTCACAGGGAAATGCTCTGCTGCAGTACTGAGTGACAGCAAAGGGCCACGAAGGCAAAGCCAAGCCAGAGATCCTCCCCAGCAGCCCCACCAGAAATCTTTGCACTCTTAGTTGCTCTAGGTCTGGATGTTCCTCCCAGTTTTTGTTCTTCACTTGAAATGGAAATGTCTTAAAGACATCCCAAATCCTCTCAGTTCCTATAGTTTCTCTGAAGCAAGAAGATAAGCAGGTGGGGGAGGTGACGCTTACATAAGATTCAGGGTACACAGGGCTTTCCCGGGCTGGGCACTTTTCCCGTGGGGCTGGGCTGAGAGAAATGAAGCAGTTTGAAGTCTCCCTAGGGCATCAGATCTCTGGGCAACACTTCTGCTTTTCATCATAGCTTTTGCAAGAGGGAGAAAATGGGCTGAATCTTGGCCTCTAGGGAAGCAGAGACCCCATGGGGATCTGGTTCAGAGACAGCTGGTCTCTGTGTACACCCAGGTGCCTGCTTCTGGATTTTATAAATACTCATCCCTCAAGCCAGCCTCAGCTCCATATGAGGAGGCAGCTTCGACGGCTAAATTGCTAGTTAGAACCAGCTCACTCTGACAGCCTGGGAGGCTGGGCAGCCCTGCACATGCTGACAGCTAGTTCCCATCCAAGGCTTCTACTCTCACCATTCTACTGACCCCCTGGTTGAAGCTAGCCAAGCTCAGCTGCTGAGTCAAGAGGGATCCCAAGACTTGACTTTCCCCCTAAATACCAGACTGTTCTCCCTGCCACCGAAATAGCTTTGTCACTCCCCCAAATACAACCTAAATGCCAGCCCCTGTAGCGTGTCCTACAGAGATGCTGTGTGCTTCCCCAAAAAGCACAGGCTAAGCACACAATTTCATGTTGGCATAGCCTTCAGATCACAAATTCCCAGGGGGTAGCTTGAATTGCAACTTTCAGATTTAGAAACACTAGAGGGGGTTGAATCTTAGACCTCCGTGAAAGGAGGGCAAAGAAAACCTCTGTTCTCATGTTGGAGCTGAAAGAAGCAGGAGGAGAGAAGGCTGATCTTTTTTTTTTTTTTCCTCTCTCTTTTCTTTCTGAAAGGCTGCCATCATCAGTCCCCACTAGCTGAGAGACTGGAAACCACTTTGGTTCATCTGTAGCCCCCAGACTAGCTAAATGTTCCAGGATAAACTTGGTGGACATGGCAACCAAGACAGCATAGCAGTTGGCACTAACTGGCTCCCTGGGTGACAGCTTTTAGTAGGAGCCAGCAGAGTAAGGTTTTAGATAAAGATCTAAACTGGGACTCAGGCTCCAGGGTCCTATTCCTTCACTACCCTGATGTCCTTGGAAATTCTAGTGCTAGTTTTCCGTAATACTCTGAAATAGAAGAAACAAAGAGATAATAATAATAATAGCTAACATATATTGAGTGCCTACTCTGTGCCAGGCACTGTACTTTACACGTATTATCTCATTTAATCCTCAGAACAACCAGTATTAGCTCCACTTTACAGATTAAAAATGGATGCACAAAAAGGTTAAGTGACTTGCCTAAGGCCACACAGTAAATAGTAGAGCTAGAGTCTGGCATATAGCTGAGAAGTTGGATTTAATGCAATGACTGGAAAGCAATCTGCAAATCTATCTGGAGCGAGACAAAGCAGGACCCTGGTACTAGGAAAGGGGTTGCAGAGAGCAAGCTCGTGATGCCACTGCCCAGACTAACTCCACTTGGGAAGGACGATCCTTATTTCTGGATAGGAGACGGTACCTAAAAATCAATACAATCAGACAAGGAGAAAGTTCTTTCCAAGTCTCTGCTTTGATCCCCCCACCCATGGACAGTGTTCTTTGAAAAGAGTGAATCAGTTCGTGGAATGGGTCTGGCTTCCATAAACACCGCGGAGCCTGCCCGAAAACCCAGGATGTAGCAAACACTGCAGAGGGAGGTCTGCTCTTGAAGGGGACATCTCCCCAGGTGCTGGGCATGCCCCCACCGCAGGAGCTTCTGGATATATGAAATGTCCCCTTGGACAATTCCTGACCGAATGAGTCGAGAGGACGATGCCACCTTCCTAAAGGAGGAAAAGTGGCCATCCAGCGGGTGTGGGATGGAGTTCTTGTTGGATGCTACATGAGAAGTGGAAGAACACTAGGAAAGAGAAGAAGCGAACGTTTTTCTCAGAAGTGAAGGGAGTGATGGAAGCCAGAACAACCTCAGAGCAGTAAGACAGATGCAGAGGGCAGTATCCCGAGGAGACAACTTATCACCTGAGAGCTCAGTCCCCCACTCTGCACCCGATTCCAGTCACCCCCAGAGGAGCACCATCCACAGTCGAGGGACTTAGAACACCCCTCTTCCAATAGGAGCCCAGCACCCTGAGCTCGGAGCTTTCCCAGATGGGCAGTCGGACGCTCCCGGGGGTTCCCCACTGTTTCGGGCTGCCGCGCCCTCCCTGGCCTCCCTGGGACCCCAGCCGCAGCCTCCTCCCTGCCGCAGCCTCTCGCCCGGAGCGGCGGGGG
>NW_004444224.1:160793-178427 GCF_000243295.1 Trichechus manatus latirostris
CCGCCACACCGCTCACCTCGCTCATCGTGGCGGCGGGACAGGTGAGGCGAGGAGCCTTCGGGGCGCGCGAGCGACGGCCACCAGCTGCCGGGCACTGAGGCAGGGGCCCCGCTGCAGAGGTGAGGCGGACTGGTGCGGAGAGCCGCAGCTTCGTTGCCTGCACCCTGGTTCTGGGCCCTCAGCTACCAGCTAGGGGTACCCTTCCTATCCCGTCGTGTCAAAGCCGCTCCGCGCGCCCCCCGCCGGCCCTACCTTTTATAGTCAGCTCTGGTACCCGCCTCCAGCCCGACCAATAGGAGCGCCTCCGACCGCAGATTGACAGCCCCTCGCACCCAATCGAGGCAGGCTCAGAGGTTTGCTGCATTTCCAAACTAGGGTAATACAGACCGAGAGCGGGAAGGAGGGGGAGACCGTCTGGGGATGAGAGGAAAATGACGTGGGGAGAGCAAAGGAGGAGTGGGAGGAAGGGGTAGTGCACTAAGGAGAGAAGAGGAGAGAAGGAAGGAAGGAGTATGTGAGTTTGAGAAAGAGAAGAAAGAAAAGCTGGAAGGAAATCAAGAGGGTATATGGGAAACAAAACGGTGGATGAACGGAGTAAAGCCTAGAGATGTCGCAGACCAAGATTTAGTAGGGGGATGGCGGTCTGGATAAAGGAACAGCACAGGAGAGAGAGAAACTGGAGCAAGTGCACGGTGTTCCGCTGCAATAACCAAAAAAAACCCAGGAAATTGTCAAGTACCTTTTTGTTGGGGAAGATCAAAAATCTTAGGAGTTGGAAGACATTTTAGGGTTCATCGAGTCTTACCCCCCACATAATGCAAAAACTCCTTCTTCAACAGTCTGTCTGGTGGTCCCTCAGGGTCCACTTCAATACTTTCCAGTGATAAAGTAACAAATTCCCTCCAAAAGTTAATTTAACCAAAAAAAAAAACCAAGCTCATTGCCGTTGAGTCAATTCCAATTCATAGTGATCCTATAAGACAGGGTAGAACTGCTCCACAGGGTTTCTAAGGCTGTAAATCTTTATGAAAGCAGACTCCGAAGCAGAACGGCTGGTGGTTTCTAACTGCCAACCTTTAGGTTAGTAGCCGAGCGCTTTAGCCACTGTGCCACCAGGGCTTCTAAAGTTAATTTGCAACTGCATTTTCATTCAGCCTCAACCTGAAAATATGCCCTCTGCTGCGCCTATGAAAATGTGCCCTCTGCTGCGCATGGCTGTGAACCTATGAAGAAAAGACACACTTATTATGGCTTTGCTGCTATTGTCACCACTAAAATAGGCTTCAATATGCAATCAATCTAGCTTGTTTTTTCCTGCAATTCAGATAGTAACCGACCATTTGGTAGTCCATGTTTGAGTACCAAACTAACCAAGTGGACTTTGCCAGGGTGTAGGGAGCAGGTACATAAGACCAAGCCCACAATCCAATCTACCTAGATTATTTTTCAGTAAGATGAAACTTTACTAAATAATTACTGTCGTATGTATTTTTAAGAAAAAAATATGATCAGAGCAAGATGCAAAAAAGTAGAACATCTAGGTAAAAGTGATGAACTTTCTGATAACTTCAGCTGTTATTCTCGCTTATCTAAATATCTAGTTTTCCTTTCTACTTTAAGGAAATCCTTTAAATTATCTTCTCTGTGATAGTCTAGGCATTGTAAAACCTCTCAGCCTACTTAGAGCTTCAGTCAGCCAAGGCCAAATACTTTCAACTTTAGCTGTTACTACTCTTCTGATGGTTTCTTTCATGGTCTGTTGTAACTGAGTTATAAATAGCTGAGCTTCTCTTAGTCAGCAACCACTGATCTCTTCTCAAGAGCCAGATTCAGGTAAGACCTCAAGCAGCCCTTTAGCTAGACCCTCTGTGCTTTTAACTTTTCTCTGCCAGGTCAGAAATAGAGAAGAAGGAAAAAAAGATTACCTATTTTCCCCCACTCACCTGAGACCTCTGACTCTCACTTTCCAATGGGAATCTGGTTGCCAAAGTGACTAAATTTCTAACTAGGCTAGCTCCTACTCACTCCATGCAGCCTACTCCTCTGGCTTCCCCTACCTTTCTAATGAACAGCTAATTACCACTGAAACCATTTTCTTTAGTAAAGCAGACCTCATCAAAGTTCTTAAACAGCTATGCAAAGATTATATTAAAGAGAATTCAAGAGCATAGATCGGGGTCAGAAAACTTGCTATAACAAATATCTTAGTCATTGCAGACCATATAGTCTCTCACAACTACTCAAATCTGACATTATAACTTGAGCTTTTATAGGTGCAACTACGTTCCAATAAAACCTTATTTGTGGGCACTGATGTTTGAATTTTGTGTAATTTTCACAAGAGCAGTGTGATGAATCGCTTTTGCATGGCCTTTCTCTCCATGGTTTTGTGACTCCTATAGAATAATTGGGTGTTTTTGGGCCACCAAGGGGATTGGACAGCCTGCTAATAAAGCAAATAAGTAGCATGGAACCTCTGTAGAGGTGGGACCATGCAAATAAGGTGTATGGAACACCAATGAGGGGATTGGTCAGTTTTGCTATCCTGCTAACCTTGAAGGGAGCCAATCTCAGAGCAGAGAGGGGACCTCAATACCACCAAGAAATAAATGCCAAAGTGGAGAGTAGGTCTTTGGGCTGAGAATCTCCTAAAGCCTGCAGAGAAGTAGAGAGTGCGGTGGGAGGGATAGCTGGTGTCAGAATTGGTAAAAAGCTTGGAGAGAGGCAGTATATCTGATTTCCGCCTCATAAGAATCAGACTTGGTCTATTGATCTTGATTTTCCTCTCTCCTTTTGAAGTCACATGAAGAGATCAGATGCTACCACCATGCCATTTTTCAAGTTGGTGTCAGCAGCGGGATTCATTGCAATGGCTCCATACTCATGGAAGCATGGGACTTTATAAGAGAAAGAACAAAGAGTTACGGGACGTGAAACTTTTGATTCTTAGATGGTTTCTTTGGTTATTGTTACCTGTAATAGCTGAAAGGAAAGTAAGAGATGTTGTACTGGAGCAGCAGATAGGGAAATGGAGAATAGAAAAGTCACATCTGAAGTGGCTTGGGGCAAAAGCCAGGCCAGTTAAACAAGATGACTGATAGGGGGCCAGGGTCTTCTGGTTCCACCCAGCCAGAGGCCCAAGGCCATATGCCTATGAGTGGGAAGATAGTACAGGTATGGAGAAGAGAAGATGAAACTGGAATGTTTTCAAAAGAGCTATGTGTTTATTTGAATGTACTATAGATATTGCATGTTTCTCCTACTTAGTGTTGTAAAAAAGATCTACATGTATGATGGAAATGAATGTTGTGTATTATGGATTACAGAGAGCATGTAACTCAGCCTTTAGCCAATACTTGATTGAATATGCTACAAGGGGAACTAAGATTTGCCCAAAAGAAACACAGGCTATTGTTTGAGTGCAATAGCCCTATGTTATAGTATTGGGGACTGAGGCTGAAAACCTGAGCCCACCCAGAACCTTCAGAGTCAGTAAATTTGCATTTGAAAAGACATGCAAACCTACTTAGAACTGCTGAGATACCAGGAAATTTGCATTTGAAGGAAGGCTCTGAATTAAAAAATAATAATAATAATAATGACTCTTTGAATTTCCAGCATGGGGTTTGCCATTGGATGCATCAAGGCAGGAAAAGTCTGTGCCCATCAGAAGAACCCCCTTCCAGAACTGGAAGTTAAAGGGAGCCGGAGAGTATAGAGCCTGGTATGCTCTCCCTGGTTTACCGACCATCTGGGTCAACTCAATGAGTAGAAGTGGGGGAAGTGCAGCAATGAACAGATGGGCTGAATTTGGATATATTCCACTGGGGCACCCATTGACTTAGCCCGTGGGGGACAGGGATGAGAGAAAGAAGGGACTGGCTGGTCTGAAGTGCCAGGAGATGTGCAGACTCCTGAGCCTACGGCTGATATCCATTGGCCTAGCCCACCGGGTCTAGGGATGAGCTGACCAGAACCCCAACAAGGAAGAGTGAGAGAGATGTTTGACACCATGAGCTGGTGTAAATTGCTGTAATTTGATGGCTTGCTCTAGACTAGACTTTGCTCATGAACGCAGATGCTCAAAGTTCCGACAGGAACAGAAGATTCTTCAAACCAGGAAACATGCTTATCTCCTCAGGATACCAGTTTGATAGGCACGGGCAATTTGAACATTAGCTATGTAACATGGGGGGAGATAAAGACATGAAATGGCTGGCTTACAAACTTTCATGAGTGTGTTCACACTCAAAATGAGGAGGACAAAGGAGGATCCCCACTGAATTGTTTTATCTTTTTCTGATGGGTCTAGGGAAGAGAGAGTGGGGGAGGATGCTGGTAGGATTATATGATTCAGCTGTGAGTGTTGTTTGTTAGCAGGCTTAACTGTGATTGTAAAAACTGTAATTGTAGAGGCTGTAAATGTGAAAGAGTGGACTAAGTGGGGAGGCACTGCTGGACAGGAGTACAGTGGCCAAACCTAAAGTCCCTTAAAGGTTTTGCTATGCTGATACCTTGTGAGGCTCAGAGCAAAGGCATAATCTTCTCTCAGTTAAATTTTATCCAGACACCACAAAGGGAGATGACTTTTGGAGAACCTGACCAGATCAGATGGATACCTGCAGTAGACCTGAATGGCTGGTACCTGAGTAACCTCACCCTGAGGACTCTGCTCTACTGAAGAACTAATCGTTAATGACTGTTTTGGACTGGTAAAATGATTGAAAGGGGGAAGTTATCCTCCAAGTATGAAAGAACCATGGCTAGAAAAGTCAGAGTGTGTGGCCTGTGGTGCAATGAATCACTTCTATATGGCCTTTCTCCCCATGATTTTGTAACTGCCACCAAATGATTGGGTGGGACTATGCAAATAAGGTGATTGTGGCCCACCAAGGGATTGGACAGTTTGCTAATAATGCAAATAAGGTTCATGGCACTCTTGTGTGAGTGGGACCATGCAAATAAAGTGTATGGAATCTAATGAAGGGATTAGTCAGCTTTGCCATCCTGCTAGGCTTAAAGGGAGACACAGAGAGAGAAAAGGAGGAGCTGTAACACAGAAGACAGTGAGAGATGGTGGCGCAGCAGTAGCAAGAGCAATAGCAGCACAAGACGGCCGGAACCGGAAGACCGACCAGAGAGAGATGGCTGCAGTGTGGCTTGCCGACTCATGGAGCTAGGAGCTTTGTAACACTTGCCCAAGTAGGGCAGAGGTGAGGCCGAGAGGCCGAGAGGCTGAGGGCCAGAGAGAGGCCTGCCTGCAGGCGTAGCTGAGAAGAAGCTGTCCTGATTGAAGAACTGTATCCTGAGTCGTTTCTGATCCTGAGTTATACCCTGTTACTTCTCTACCACAATTAATGCCCATGGAAGCTACAGTTAAGAAATCAAATGACATATTGCATTGGGCAAATCTTCTGCAAAAGACCTTTTTAAAGTGTTCAAAAGCAAAGATGTCACTTTGAGTTCTAAGGTGCACCTCACCCAAGCCATGATATTTTCAATTGCCTCATATGCATGCAAAAGCTGCACAATGTATAAGAAAGACCTAAGAAGAATTGATGCCTTTGAATTATGGTGTTGGTGAAGAATATTGACTATACCATGGTGAGCAAGAAGAATGAACAAACCTGTCTTGGAAGAAGTACAGCCAGAATGTCCCTTAGAAGCAAGGATGGTGAGACTTTGTCTCATGTGCTTTGGACATATGATCAGGAGGGATCAGTCCCTGGAGAAGGACATCATGCTTGGTAAAGTAGAAGGTCAGCAAAAAAGAAGAAGATCTCAATGAGATGGATTGACACAGTGGCTGCAAAAATGGGCTCACACATAGCAACGATTGTGAAGATGGTGCAAGACCTTGCAGTGTTCCATTCTGTTGTACATAGGGTCGCTATGAGTTGGAACTAACTAACTTAACAACTTCCCTAATAAACTCCATTACTATGAGTATGGTCTGTGAGTTCTGTGTAGCCATTGCAATGAATTATCGAACCCAGCAGGGAAGAAGAGAGTGCGATGGGTGGGCCAGCTGGTGTCAGAATTGGTGAAAAAGATTGGAGAGAGGAGGTATGTCTGACCTCTGCCTCATGGGAATCAGCCTTGGCCTGTTGATCTTGATTCTCCTTCCACTTTGTAAAGTTAGAGGAGGTCAGATGCCCCTGCCATGCCATTTTTACAGCTGATTTGACAAGAGAAAGACTAAAAGTGGGAAAACAAAGATGGAGGTATTGCAGTTATACAAAGTGTAAGAGTCCAGATAGTGTAGTAACTGTGACAGAGGAGAAGGGATAGTATCAAGAAACATAAGGCCTCATCAGTGGATAAACGGATAAACAAATTGTGGTACATACATACAATGGAATACTACTCAGCCAGTAAGAGAAATTAAATCTTGATAGATGCTACAGTATGGATGGAGCTTGAAGACATTATGCTGAGTGAAATAAGTCAATCAAAAAAGAACAAATATTATATGACCTCACTTAAATAAAAAGACAAGAACAGACAAACATATAGAGACCAAAGTTTATTAGTAGTTATCACGGGTGGGAGGGAGGGGGAAAGGGGGCATTATTGCTCATGGAGTTCTGAGTTTTGGTTTGTGGTGAGGAAAAAATTGCATTGATTAAGGGTAGGGTTGCATAGCTGATTAATGTAATCATGGATAGAATAGTGTCCCCAAAAAATATGTGTCAACTTGGCTAGGCCATGATTCCCAGTATCATGTGATTGTCCTCCATTTTGTGATCCGATGTAATTTTTCTATGTATTGTAAATCCTAATCTCTGCCTGTGGTTACTGAGGCAAGATTAGGTTATGTTAAAGAGGATTAGGGTGGGATGCAACACCCTTACTCAGGTCACAGCCCCGATCCAATGTAAGGGGAGTTTCCCTGGGGTGTGGCTTGCATCACCTTTTATCTCACAAGATATAAAAGGAGAGAAGAAGGGAGCAGAGAGATAGGGACCTCCTGCCAGCAGAAAAGAAGAGCCGGGAGTTAGCGCATCATTTTGATCCAGGGTCCCTGTGCTGAGAAGCTCCTAGACCGGGGAAGATAGATGACAAGGACCTTCCCCCAGAGCTGACAGAGAGAGAAAGCCTCCCCCTGGAGCTGATACCCTGAATTCAGACTTTTAGCCTCCCAAACTGTTAGAGAATAAACTTCTGTTTGTTAAAGCTATCCACTTGTGGTATTTCTGTTTTAGCAGTGCTAGATAACTAAGACACCATCAATAAGTTGTATACCTGTAAAAAGTTGAATTGGCAAAAGTTGTGTGATAGATATATTTACAACAAGGACAAAAAAAAAAAAAAGAGTAGTTGCTGAGGCCGCTTATATACAACCAAACACCTCGTAAGATTTGGTTCCTTTGTCTGGAGGTTTAGGGTCATAGTTTCATGGGACAGACTAGTTAATTGGCCTAATAATGTGTTTAGTGCTTCTGTTCTACCTCCTGGTTCATTGCACAGTGTCTTACGAGCTTGCAGATGGCCATCCAAGCTACAACAACAATTGGTCTCTATTTGCCTGGAGCAACAGAGGAAGACAGAGTTGGGGGAAGAAGAGGAGGAAATGGAAAGTGTGGCTAATTGCCTCCATGAACTCCTGCCTTCTTTGCCATGAGACCAGAACTGGATGGTGCCTGGCTACTATTATTGAACATTTTGATCAAAGATTCTGTAGAAGAATCCTGATCAAAGGGAGGAAATGTGGAACAGAATTTTAAATTCTCATGGAATCCAGCATTTCTGGAGCCATGGAGGCTGGATGAACCCCTGAAACTATTGCCCTGAGATCTTTAAACCTTAAACCAAAAATATTCCCTGAAATCTCCTTAACATTGCAGTGCAATGGATTGCTTTTGTGTGGCCTTTCCTCGCCATAGTCTTGCAGCTCCCACTGAAGTGATTGGGTGGGCCTGTGCACATAAGGTAATTGTGGCCCACCATGGGGATTGGTCAGTTTTTCCATCCCGCTACGCTTAAAAGAGCCAATTCCAGAGCAGAAAGATCTCACCACCCCCAAAGAAGAAGGGCCAAGAGTGGAACACATACTTTGGAACCAGGATCGCTGCACTGAGAAGGTTCCAGAACCAGAAGACGGAGAAAGAGAGAGACAGACAGACAAAGACAGAGAGAGCTGTAAAACTGATGACTGCGAGAAGGGTGGCAGAGAAACAGTGGCAGAAGAGAGTGATAGGAGATGGTGCAGTGGGCTTCCCAGCCCACAGAGCTAGACAGCTTAGTGCCTTTGGGTAGAATGCTTACCGGTGGAATTCGGTGCTTCTGGGTACTTACTCGCAGAGATAAAAGAGCTTTGTAACACCCAGGCAGGGGCAGAGGCTGAGGGGCCAGAGAGAGATGTGCCTGCGGGCACAGCTGAAAAGCGGCTGTCCTGATGGAAGAACTGTATCCTGAGTGTTCCTGAACCTGAACTGTAACCTGTTACTTCCCTAAGGAGCACTGCTGGCACAGTGGTTAAAGCAATTGACTGCTAACCAAAAGGTCGGTGATTTGAAACCACCAGTGGCTTTACAGGAGAAAGATGTAGCCATCTACTTCCGCAGAGATTTAGAGCCTTGGAAACCCTATGGGGTTACTATGAGTCAGAATTGACTTGATGGCAGTGGGTTTGGTTTTGGTTACTTCCTTAATAAACCCCATAACCGTGAGTATTGTCTGTTGAGTTCTATGTGGCCATTGTAATGAGCTATCGAACTCAGCAGAGAAGTAGAGTGCTGAGGCAGGGATGGTTGGTGGCAGAATTGGTAAAAATGGTGGAGAAAGGACCTCCACCTCATAGGAATCAGCCTTGGGCCATTGATCTTGATTCTCCTTCCCCCTTGTGAAGATTGGGAGGTCAGACGCAGCCCCCACGCCATTCTTACAAAAAACAATAGTTTTGTGTAAATAGTAAGGAATGTCTGTCTTGAGCATTGTGCTCTTTTAAGATCTATCTGTATGGGACCAAACTAACAAAAGCAACTTGAACGATTAGATAGGAAACTTAGGGGGCAGTGAAGTGAATTTATTTTAATGGGAGGAGGAACAATTTCGAAAAGGAGGGTAAAAGTGGTTGCTCAACTTGAAGAAAGTAATCCGTGTCACTGGATTGTATGTGCAGAAATTGTTGAATTGGTGTATGTTCTGCTCTATATATTCTCAACAACAATAATAAAAATAAAATAAATTATATATAAAAAAGGAACATACAACATAGGGAATCAATAAGACTTGGTGACTAAAAAGATCTCAGGGAGGATTCAAAGTGACTCTTGGAATTCAGCACTGGGAAATGGAAAAAATTATTCAACCATTCATTAGATTTTTTTAAATATTATTTTATTGTTGCAAAATATATAGAACATAAAACTTTCCTTTTTAACCATTTTTAATGTACAATTCAATGGTATTAATTACATTCACAATGTTGTGGAACCTTTACCGCTGTCTATTTCCAAAACTTTTCATCACCCCAAACAGAAACTCCGTAAGCAGTAACTCTCCATTCTCCTCTCCTCCTAGCCCCTGGTAACCTCTAATCTACTTTCTTTCTCTATGAATTTGCCTATTCTAGATACTTCATATGAGTGGAATTATATAATATGAGGCTTTTAGTCTGGCTTATTTCCCTTAGCATAATGTTTGCAAGGTTTATCCACGTAGTAGCACGTATCAAAGCTTCATTTCTCTTTATAACTGAATAGTGTTTCATTGTGTGTATTATCACATTTTGTTTATCCATTCATCTGTTGATAGACATTTGGGTTGTTTTTACCTTTTGGCTATTGTGAATAATGCTGCTATGAACATTGATATACAAGTATCTGTTGGAGTCCATGGCTTCAATTCTTTTGGGTATATAACTAGAAGTGGAATTGCTGGGTCATATGGTAATTCTGTTGAACTTTTTGAGGAACCACCAGACTGCTTTCCATAACAGCTGCACCGTTTTACATTCCATTTACATTCATTGACTATTAAGCACACATTATGGCCAGGACCTATACGGGGTGTTGGGATAGAAAGACCCATGTGGCACAGAGCTTACAGTCCTATAGAAGAAAGCCAGTCATGTGAACATAAAGGTGCAATATTGACATAGGTGCTGTGACAGAAATCTAGGCAAGTGCAGGGGAGTTTAGAGAAAGAAATAGAATGAGATTTAACCTGAACAGGCATCAGAATGGACTATTAAGAGTAACAAAATCCTTCGGAACTAAAGCTTTAGATCTTGGACTTTGGAGACATTCACATACTGGGATGAGGATAAATGAAGTAAGGTATATAAAGGTTCTTTGTAAGCTATGGTGTTAAAATGTTAGCTATTTTTATTTTTACCAGAGCCTTGTGAATAGGTGAACTAATAGGGAAGAACATAGAAGAAGAAAACTAGGACAGTTGAGACTGAGTCTTTGAGAAAAACCCATGGTTTTCTTAACCCTTAAACCAAACCAGAACAAACTCACTGCTGTCGATTCTGACTCATAGCAACCCTATAGGCCTATAGGCTTCAGAAAAGGAGACTCCCACAAAAGAAGAGGAAAAAAGAGCTATTAGAGATACAAGTAGAAAACCAGAGGTGCATAACATCATAAACATTAGGGAGAAACAGTTTCAAAGACAAGAACGTGGTAGTCAGGAGGTCAAAAGCAGTAGGAAGTTTAACTGGGAGAAACATAAAAGTCAATGAATTAGCCTGCAGGAGATCATTGGTGAATCTAGAGAAAGAGGATTAAAACCAGATTATAAGAGGCAAAGAAAAGAGGTAGCCTGAACCCTTCCTATTCAAAGAGGTGTTTGTGCCAGGACCTGGGGGACCAAAAAGGATAGAGCAGTCCCAGACTGGAAATTTAGCTCAACAGACACTGAGTGAGGTCAGCCAGATGTCAAACGCAAATAGGAACAGCAGGTTGCAATGGTTCAGAGGTCAGAAATGAGTCAGAAATCAGACTAGATAGAAAACTAAAGGGAATCCTGCCAGAGTCAGGACAGCAAAGGGTAATCAGTTATGGAAGACAGCAGCTAAACAAGAAGCTGGAATCTGTCCAGATGATATCACAGAATACACAGTGTTAGCAAAATGCCTGGCACAAAGTAGATGCCTGTTAAATATCTGTTGAATGAATGAATGCACGCATTCACACTTAATAAATAGAATATGATGCCATAGAGAGAACATGCATTTGGAATCAGACCTTAATTGATATCCTGAGACCATTTATTCATTGTAAAAATGGAGGCGTGGTGGTGTGGCGGGGGTGTCTGACCTCCTCTAACTTCATGAGGGGGAGAGAGAATCACCATCAGCATCAGCAGCCCAAGGCTGATTCCATGAGGTGGAGGTCAGACATACCTCCACCTTCCAATCTTTTCACCAGCCGTCCCTCCCATGGCACTCTGTATTTCTCTGCTGGGTTGATAATTTGTTGCAGTGGCCACGCAGAACTCACAGACCATACTCACAGTTATGGGGATGATTAGGGAAGTAATAAGTTACAATTCAGGATCAGGGATGATTCAAGATACAGTTCTTTCGTCAGGACAGCCTCTTCTCAGCCATGCCTGCAGGCAGGTCTCTCTCTGGCCTTAGCCTCTCAGCCCCTCAGCCCCTCGGGCCTGGCCTCTGCCCTGCTCAGGCAAGTATTAGAAAGCTCTTAAGCTCTACCGATAAGTGGCCAGGGGCACCCACTCCACCAGCAAGCCTTGGCCCAAAGGTGATCAGCTCTCTTGCTCCCTGGGTCAGCACACCTACTGTAACCGCCTTACTCTGTGGGCCAGGAAGGTTACTGCACTTTCGCATGTCTCCTGGTTCTGCTATCGCTGCTTCTCTGCCACTGCTTCTCACCATCTTGCACCATCGCCAGTGTTACAGCTCTCTCTGTCTCCTGGGTCTAGGAGGTTCTCAGCACAGGAATCCTGAGTCCAAAAGACTCAGTCCACTCCCATCTCTTCTTCTAGGTGGTAGAGAGGACCCCCCTCTGGGATGGCTCATTTTAAGCCCACTGGGATAGCAAAACTGGTCGATCCTATCTTTAGGTTCCATACATCTTATTTGCATAGTCCAATCCCCACAAGGGTGTCATGCACCTTATTTGCTTTATTACCAAGCTCTCCAATCCGCTTGGTGGGACACAAGCACCTTATTTTCATAGTCCCACCCAATCATTCTGTGGGAGTCACGAAGACTATGGCTAGAAGGACCATATTAAGTAATCACTCCACCATTTTCAATCAATAAATATTTATTATATGTGCCTGGAGTATACATACAAGACCCCAAGGATCCAAAAATAAAAGATGCAGCTCTTGACTTCAGCCACTTACAGCTGATTGACAGAGTCAGAAAGAAACAGACAATTGCTTTGCGATGTGATAAGTGCTATGACAAAGGTGTACACAGAGGTGTAGCTGTAACTCACAGGCTCCAAAGGTGATCTGCTGCACTCAGGCCTGAAGAGCCAAGAGGATCAGGAGGACCAAAGGAGAAGGGGTTGGAAGTGGGGCATGGCAATTCTAACCAGACAGAACAATAAGGGCCAGTGTTCAGCGGTGAGTGAGCACAGCTTGTTCAGGGAACTCCAACTGCTTAAGCACATCTAGAGCTACATTGTGATGTTAGGTCAGGGAAAGGGAGTGGGGTTGGAATAGATGAGGCCAGGGTGACAAATACGGACTACATCACAAAGTACTCTGCATGATGTGCTAAAGAGATTGGATTTTATCCCGAAGGTGATGGGAAGCAAATGAAGAATTTTAAGCAGGGGAGAGACATGATCAAATTTGCATTTTAGAAATAGCAACAGAATGGAGGATGGTTTGGAAGGAGATCAGGCTAGAAATATGGAAAATAATTTAATAGGCTACAGCAGTAACAAGAGGAAAACGATAAGGGCCAGAACTAAGCTAAGAGGTAGTGGGCATGTAGAGGTCAGGAGATAGGAATGACAGGTCAGACATCTGATCGTTTTTAGGGGGCGAGGGAGAGAAAGGAGACTAGGTAACTCCCAGCTTCTGGCTTGGCATCTGGGAGAGGGTGGCAGTGGAGGGGAAGGAAAGGAAGAGGGTAAGGGAGTGTCTTAGTCATCTAGTGCTGCTATAACATCACAAGTGGATGGCTTTAACAAAGAGTTTATTCTTTCACAGTCCAGTAGGCTAAAAGTCTGAACTCAGGGCGCCAGCTCCGGGGAAAGGCTTTCTCTCTCTGTCGGATCTGGAGGAAGGTCCTTGTCATCAGTCTTCCCTTGGTCTGGGAGCATCTCAGTGCAGAAACCTCAGGTCCAAAGGACGCACTCTGCTCCCTGTGCTGCTTTCTTGATGGTATCAGGTCCCCGTGTCTCTCTGCTCCCTTCTCTTTTATATCTCAAAAGAGATTGGCTTAGGACACTATCTAATCTTGTAGATCTCATCAATACAACTGCCGCTAATCCTTCTCATTAACATCATAGTGATAGGATTTACAACACGTAGGGAGATCACATCAGATGACAAAATGGTAAACAATCATACAATACTGGGAATCAGGACCTATCCAAGTTGACAGATATTTTGGAAGGACACAGTTCAATCCATGACAGGGAGTGAACGTGTATCAATTTCCTTCTATGTTCCAGGCACTGTGTAAGGAATTTTACATATATTACTTTATTTAATCTTCACAACAAACCTGGGTAGTGGGTGTTATTAACCTTTTATTTCAAATAAGAAAACTGAATTTCAGAGAGCTTAACCCACCAGATCTCAGCGCAGACATTTCTAAGAACTTGGCCTGGAATAGGCATGTTGGAAGAGGATGAGGACAGCAGTTAACCCTGAAAGCCTGTTCATCATGGATGCCAGGAGTATCCTGCACAGATCCCAGTCTCTGCAGACCCCGAGGCTGGGAAGGCATTTCTGTACGTAGAAGAACAAGCTTGGAGACGTATGTCCCTAAGGCCAACATGTCTCAGAGAACTACAAGGTGGATTTTTCTAAGGAGAACAAGGATCAGGGTAATCCCTGGACCCCAGGTGAAGGGGCAGCCCTAGGCCAAGGCATCTCTCCTCCCACCTGGACCCTTCCTTAAGCATTCAATGCTGATGTAGAAAGACAAAGTCTGCCTTCCTTCCCCCATCTGGGACTGGGCTAGCCTGATAATATCTGACTCACATGGACTCATGGAACTGGGTCTCAGTCATTTCAAATAATTAGGGAAGGAGGAAAAGAAAAAAGAATTCAGCTAGCAAGAGGCAGAGCCAGAATTTGAACCTAAGTCTGTATGACTCCATTTCTTCATGCTGAGATAGTCACCAAGTTAGGTAATACAGGAGAAGTTAGTTTGTGGGGGATTGACAATGTTTTCCATTTTAGACATACTGAATTTGAGATGCCTAGGTGACATTCCAGAGCCCTGGTGGCACAGTGGTTAAGAGCTCAGCTGCTAACCAAAAGGTCAGCAGTTAAAATCCACCAGTCCGTCCCTGGAAACCCTATGGGGCAGTTCTACTCTGTCCTATAGGGTCGCTATGAGTCCAAGTCAACTCAACGGCAACAGGTTTGGTTGTTTTTATATGACATTCAAGTGGATTTATCTAATAAACCATTGAATATATTGATCCTTGTAGAAGCTATTTAACCTGGACTCAGTTTTCTCCTCTGTGAAATGGTGATATTACCTATCGTATAGCTTTAACACAGGTTAGGGTTCTTAAATGGTACTCTGCTCATACTGGGCACTCAATAAGAATAAATTAATGAGCCAATTAATGCCTATAATATACATAATCTTTACTACACAATTTGATTATATACTTATATACTACACAGTTTGATTATATACTCCCTTGCAAAATCTAGGAGATTAATTTCTGCAGTCTCCATAATTATACTGTAAATTCCTCTGCAATAGGGATCCTTCTTTTCTCTCTCCCCATAGTGTCTAACCACAGAGTAGGCACTTAATAACTTATTGCTAGAGTAAATTGGTGACCATGGAAGTGGATCAGGGCCCAAGTATGGAGGACTCTTTTCCTCCTTCTGTAGTCCCCTCACAGTTGGTGGTACCACCATTCACTCAGTCACCCAAGCTAGAAACCTGGAGTCATCTTTAACCCGTCCCCCATAGTTCTCAACCCAAACATTCTAGTATCACCAAGTGCCAATAATTCTACCTCCCTTGTATTTCTCAAAACGCTTTCCTCCTCTATATCCTACCACTGCCCTGGCTCAGACTTAATTTTCTCGCATCTACATTATGGCAATAACTTTCTAACTGGTCCCTTTGCCTCCAGTCCTGACTCCTCAAATACATCTTTCCAACAGGCAGCAGAGTGAGCTATCTAGAACAAATATTGGGCCATGTTGCTTCCCACCTTAAAATCCTGTAAAAGAGTGCTGATGGACTCAAGCTCTTAGCCTGGCACATAAGGTCTCCTGTGATCCGGCCCTGCCTAAACCTCAGTCTCATAGCCCATCCCCTCTAGCCTTATCTCCTCCCGCTCCCAGCCTGAAATGTTATGCTCCAGCAAAAGAGGCCTGTTTGTGGTTCTACCATATCTATCTTTTACCTTAACCTGGATAACTCGTCATTATCCTTTAAAAATCAGCTCAATTGCCACTCCTCTGGGAAGCCTTTCAACTGTCTCCTCCTCAACACCTCTTTGCCAAAGCAGGACTAGTTGCCCCTCCTCTGTGGTCCCATAATGCTCTGTGCATAGCACCATCATTGATCTGACTATATTTCTTTCTGTCTGTTTCCCCACTAGAATTTAAACTCCATGAGGGCAGGAGACATCTTATTCACCTTTTAATTCCTAGTATCTAACAGATAGTAGGTTTTCATTCAATATTTGTTGATCGAATGAATTTGTATTAATTCTCACAGAGTCACACTCTTTGTACCAACAGATACATGCACGTACTCAACATTTTCCAAGCACCAGACCCAAGCCTCATGCTCTCTGGAATTCACCTTCTTTCAAAATACAAAGTAGTACATAGCTGGATGCTTTACCACTCAGATTGAGTTCCATGAACTCATTCTGGGAATCTGAAGAAGGCTCTTTTTAACTCAGACTTGTCTCTTCTCTTTTCTCTCTGTCTAAGTGTGTGTGTGTGTTGTGTGAGTATATGACTTTAGCCTGCACTTTGGGGTTTTAACTCATCTTTAAGAGCAACATTAATTCTTTTTTTTTTTTAATTGTACTTTAGGTGAAAGTTTACAGTTCAAGTTAATTTCTCATACAAAAATTTATACACGTTTTTATATGACACTAGTTACAATCCCTACAATGTGACAGTACGCTCCCCCTTTCCACCTCAGGTTTCCCATGTCCATCCAACCAGCTCTTGTCCCTTCCTGCCTTCTCAGCCTGCCTACGGACAGGAGCCACCTTTTGGTGTCATGTATCTGCTTGAACTAAGAAGCACACTCTTCATGACTATTATTTTATATTCTACAGTCCAGTCTAATCTTTGAAGAGTGGGCTTCGGGAATGATTTTCGTTCTGCGTTAACAGAGCAACTAGGGGCCATGGCTTTGGGTGTTCCTCCAGTCCCAGACAATTATCTGTTCTTTTTACGTGAATTCGAGTTCTGCTCCACACTTTTCTTCTGCTCCTTCAGGGACTCTCTGTTGTGTTCTCTGTCAGGGCAGTCATTGGTGGTAGTCAGGCACCATCTAATTCTTCTGGTCTCAAGCTAATGGAGTTGCTCGTTTATGTGGCCCTTTTGTCTCTTGGGCTAATATTTTCCTTGTGTCTTTGGTGTTCTTCATTCTCCTTTGCTTCAAGTGGGTTGAGACTAATTGATGCATCTCAGATGGCTGCTCGCAAGCTTTTAAGACCCCAAACGCCACTCACCAAAGTGGGATGCAGAACATTTTCTTAATAAACTTTGTTATGCCAATTGACCTAGATGTTCCCTGAAACCATGGTCCCCAACCACCAGCCCCAGCTACTCTGTCCCTCAAAGTGTTTGGCTGTGTTCAGGAAACTTCTTAGCTTTTGGGTTAGTTCAGTTGTGCTGACTTCCCCTATATTGTGTGTTGTCCTTCCCTTCACCTAAGATGATTCTTTTCTACCATCTAGTTAGTGAATTCCCCTCTCCCTCCCTCGTAACCATCAAAGAATGTTTTCTTCTGTTTTTAAACCTTTTCTTGAGTTCTTAAAATAGTGGTCTTATACAATATTTGTCCTTTTGCAACTGACTAATTTCACTCAGCATAATGCCTTCCAGATTCTTCTATGTTGTGAGATGTTTCATGGACTCATCATTGTTCTTTATCATTAAGAGCAACATTATTCTTAACCAAGAAGCAGGAGACATGACAGAAGAAAAACTAGAAAAATGCTTATTTCTGGTTGTAGAAGACTGTGCATGCAGGAACAGTAAACACCTAGGAAGATCTGTAGTGAGAAGGGTCTTTCAAATGGGAAGGTTGAGACTTGGAACTTGATTTCAGTGTGTGTGGGATCAGATTTGGTGATGAAAGAGTGTTGCTTCCTTGACCTGCTTTATCCAACATAGATTTCTGGAACACATTGTGATTGTTAAGATTGTATGTCAACTTGGCTGGGCCATGATTCTCCGTGTTTTAATGTAACCACTCCCATGATTGAATATACTGTGAGTAGCCAATCAGATGAAAGGGAGTCT
>NW_004444224.1:178527-232280 GCF_000243295.1 Trichechus manatus latirostris
CGATCTTGGGCTTGCCAGCTTCTGCAGCTGTGTGACTTGGGAGAGACCTCTACCCTGATCCACAGACTTGGGATGTTCTAGCCTCTACAATCACGTGAGCTGTTTCCTTGATATAATCTCTCTCTATATATATATTTATACACTTTACTGGTTTTGCTTCTCTAGAGAACCCAGCCTAAGACACACATTATCCATCCCCAAAACATCAAACACCTTTTAAAATTGTCTTTTTCTATTTATAGATGTTAGGAGAGAAAAAATGTGTGTGTGTGTGTATAATATTCTTCAGCATCAATGGAGCACTACAACCCCAATGAAGACTCCTGCTTTTGATTCTTAAACATGTTAGAAGTTCCTGATTCCTTCATCTTGGGTCCAAGACAGAACTAGCTGCATAATTTGTGGGCCTCAGTGAAAAATGAAAATACAAGACCCCTTGTTCAAAACTTAAGAATTTCCAGATGGCAACAGCAGAGCATCAAAACAACTATGGAACCCTTCTGAGGTCACAAACCCATGAAACCAGCACTGGTCCAAGAGTTCCAAATCAATGCCGACTACCTCTAATTTATTAGAGGCCACTCTGATTTAGTTCTCAGCCCTCCCTTGTTAGGAAGTGGGGCCCTTCTAGCTCTTTACATAGGCTCTTAATTAGGCTCTTTCATAAAACTTAAATAAATAGACTCTTTTTTAAAACTTTCCTTTTGGGAGGCTTATATAATCATTCCTCCTATTATTTCACTATTGACATACTACAAGTGAACAAGTTTGCTCTGTCTCTTCCTCTCTCTTTCCAGCTGGTCCAGGATCTTCGTATAGAGGAGGCTGCAGATGGAGGTTTGCAGCTTGGTAGTAGGGAAAATCTCAATGGGTCTGCTAAGGAGCAGCTTCTAATGAGTCATCAGGCCCCCACGCACCAAACTCCCTCCCCATGTGCCAGCAATCAGCATCATTCATATGCTGGGAAAATCTCCTCCCCCGCCACCCCACCCCACCCAGGCCTTTGCCCTGGGTCCAGAGTCTGTGCCCAACCTAGGCAGTCACTGAGAGCGATTGGAAGCCACAGACAACAGGCATCCCTTGTTTTTCAGGTACTGGGGGCCATAATTGCTAACTCCAACCCTGGCAGCTCCTGAGATCAGAGGGAAAGCAGGGCCAGGGTGAGAGGTAGAGGAGAGACACCCCACATCAGGTCCTTGACCTGAAGGTGATGTGCTGCCTAAGAAGAACAGGTAGGAATCTTCTGGGGGCCAGAAGCTCAAAGTGTTGAAGTACAGGTAATGCCAGGGTCAGACCCAGGGAAGGTTTGGGAACAGGGTCTGCAGAAGGGAGAAGAGGGGTGAGGGTGGCCCAAAGCTGACTGCTAACCTCTCCCACATTCAGGAGTCTGTAAGAGCCACCTCAACCCCTGAGACCATGGCCAGTAGAGATGATGAGCCAAGGAACTGTGTGGTGTGTGGGGACCGAGCCACAGGCTATCACTTCCATGCCCTGACCTGTGAAAGCTGCAAGGGTTTCTTCAGGTGAGAGCCTCCTCCCTAATAGAAACAACCCTCAAACTGCCTATCTGTCAGCCTTTGAGCCCTGAAACATGCCTGAGTTTGTCCAGCTACATTACTCCTGCATCCTAGAGCCCAACTACCCTGTGGCTAGCATGCCACATCTCGCCAACTCCAACACTGTATAAACAGGCAGCATGATAACAGAGAAAAGGCCAAACATTTGTCCTACGGACATTCCTCATTAGTCAAGAGTATTTATCATGCACCCACTGCCTACAAAGCACCGAGCTAGGAACTGTGTCAACTGTGCCCCCATGGGGACCCTTGCACACAGCCCAGACCGGCCCATGTCACCAGATTCCCAGGCCTTTTAGATCATGTCAGGCCCTCACATATCCACCTGCCTGTTCACTGCCATCCCCATCCCTAACAATACTTCTGTCTCTCACAGACGAACAGCCATCAAAAGCACTGGTCTCAGCTGCTCCTTTGCTGGAAGCTGTGAGGTCAGCAAGGCCCAGAGACGCCACTGCCCAGCCTGCAGGTTGCAAAAGTGCCTAAAGGCTGGCATGAGGAAGGACAGTAAGTGGCCCCTACCATCCCAAGAATCCACTGACTGTGTCTCTATTTTGCCCTTCTTCGTCCCAGCGTATTCACCACATAGCAGCAAGAGTAAGCTTTTAGAAACAAGTCAGATAGGTCGCTAGTCTGCTCAAAACCTCAGATGGTTCCCTAACTCTTTTAGGGAACATGATCTCATGACCTACACGGCCTAGCTCCCCCACTCTGCCTCTCAAAATTTATTTCCTACTCTTCTCCCTTGCTCAGTCCATTCCAGCTGCACTGACTTCCTTGACATCCTCAAACACACCAAGCACACTCTCCCCAAGACTTTTGCACTTGCTCTTTTATTTCCTTTACCTGGAACGCTCTTCCCATAGATATTCATATGGCTTGCTTTTCCTGTTCTTCCCCTGAGTATAGTTGAGTATAGTGCCTGTCACCTAGCACCAAAAGAAAAAAGAAAAAAAACCATTGCTATCGAGTCAGTTCCAACTCATAGCAACCCTATAGGACAGAGTAGAACTGCCCCACAAGGTATCCAAGGAATGGCTGGTGGATTCGAACTGTCGACCTTTTGGTTAGCAGCTGAGCTCTTAACCACTATGCCACCAGGGCTCTAGAATGTCACCTAGGCATCTCAAATTCAGTATGTCTAAAATGGAAAACATTGTCAATCCCCCACAAACTAACTTCTCCTGTATTGGTTAGCAGCCAAACGCTTAACCGCTTGCACCACCAGGGCTCCTGGCACCTAGTAGGTACTCAATAATTGTTGAATTAACTTATTTAATGCTTTCTCTGTGTCAGGTAACTATGCTATGCTCCCAGTAGATAATGTAACTGGGGCTCACGGAAGTTATCTTACCCAAGTTCACTCAGCTAAAAAGTCATGAGCCAGTATTCAAACTCAAGTCTGTCAGACTCCCAAGCCCTTATCTTTTCCATGACATCACACTGTCTTTCAACATGGAGCGGTAGAAAGGAAACCATAGAAATCAAAAGATCTTGGTTTGAATTCAGTCTACCTCGCTTAAGTATTTGTGACCTGGGACCTGTTCTGGACTCTTTCTAAGCCTGTTTACTTCTCTGAAAAATATGGATAATAATACCTGTCCTATCCACCCATGGAGCTCTGGTGGCACAGTGGTGAAGAGCTGCAGCTGCTAACCAAAAGGTCAGCAGTTCAAATCCACTGCCTGCTCCTTGGAAACCCTATGGGGCAGTTCACTATGAGTCAGAATTGACTATGAATTGGAATCGACTCAACGGCAATAGGTTTTGGTTCAGTTATCTACCCATAGGGCTGTTTCATCCAGTGATATTTAACCTAGGAACCACTGAAATTACAGTGCTACACAAAGATAAGGTGTTGTTTTAGGTATCAAGACCTCTCCACCTTCTACATCCCCCTACAGGCCAATCACCTCCTAACAACATTCCTGGTTTGCTCTCCACCCTTCCCTTCTCTCCCACAGGGCATTGTCTTCTGCTGCAGAGTCTCACAGGTTGGTAGAGTGTGCAGGAATCCCCTGCCACCAGGAGCCTCTAGGGCTTCAGTAGAGGTCAAGGAAACTCTAGGAACCCTCTTCCCTCCACCCTCCATTGTGCAGGGTGACTGAGGGACCAGGCCCAGGGCTGCCAGAGAGGGGTGTTCTCTGCTGTTCTCCACAGCTTTGTCACATTTCTTGCCCGGCACAGTGATCCTGTCGGCAGAAGCCTTGGCACTGCGGCGAGCACAGCAGGCCCAGCGGCGGGCAGAACAAGCACCTGTGCGGCTGAGTAAGGAACAGAAGGACCTGGTCCAGATGCTCCTGTGGGCCCACACTCGCCACATGGGCACAATGTTTGACCAGTTTGTGCATTTCAGAGTAAGCGTTTGCAGGATTTGGGCTGGAGTGTGACCAAAAGGGGTCCAAGGAAGCTCACCTGAGGGAGAAGGGCTGTGTGCCAGGCACCAATCTCCAGTACAGGACTTCTCCAGAACCCCAGCCTGAGCAAACTCCTCAGCCCAGAACCCTTCCAAGATAAGGCTAGGGAGGCCCTAGGGCCTAGGCCTCATGCTCTGATCTCCACAGCCTCCAGCTCACTTGTTCATCCATCACCAGCCCTTGCCCACCCTGGCCCCTGTGCTGCCTCTGCTCAGGCACTTCACAGACATCATCACTTTCATGGTAGAGCAAGTCATCAAATTCACCAAGGATCTGCCACTCTTCCGGTGAGTGACCTTCCATCACCCTTCAGGAAGCAAATATTCCAGTAAATTACACCTCCCTAAGTTAGTGATCAAAATAACCCATCCCTCAGCCTTCCAAAGCACCAGGCCTGGTATTCCCAGCTTTGTTTGTAAACAGGTCCTCTCCTCCCTGAGGTTCAGGCTAGAATCTAAAGTGCCCTTGTTTCCCACTCCCCACAGGTCCCTGCCCATGGAGGACCAGATCGCCCTTCTCAAGGGAGCAGCTGTGGAAATCTGTCAAATTACACTCAATACCACTTTCTGTCTCCAAACACGAAACTTCCTCTGTGGACCTCTTCGCTACACAATGGAAGACGGAGCCCAAAGTGAGATAGTGTTGGAGCAGCACAAGGCATGTCTCCTCATGGTATGGTAGGTGGTTGGGTGACCTGGAGCATCCTAAGCCTAGTATCTCCCACAGTAGGGTTCCAGGTAGAGTTTTTGGACTCATTCTTTCACTTCCATGAGACACTGAGGCGACTACAGCTCCAGGAGCCCGAGTATGTGCTCATGGCTGCCATGGCCCTCTTCTCTCCTGGTGAGCATCCCCCAAAGCCCAGAAACTCCAATACCTCTACCCAAACTCCCAGCTCCTTGAATCTATCCATCCCCAGCCTTCTAGCCTTTAAACCTGCAGAGTGGGTGTATCCCAGCCTCAGCCCCTTAAGGCACTATGCGGGCCCGCCCCTGCCCCCTACTTTGTCCATCCCGGCTCCCTATCCCACAGACCGGCCTGGGGTTAGCCAGAGAGAAGAGATTGACCAGCTGCAAGAGGAGATGGCATTGACTCTGCAAATCTACATCAAGGGCCAGCAGCCAAGGCCCCAGAATAGGTGCGGTGGGAGACAGGGGGCTTGGAGGTCGCACTAGGGCAAGGAGCTAGGGGAACATTGAGCTCAGGATGAATCTCTTTTTGTCCTTTCCTTTGGGAAACCAGGTCCCTTGGGGGTCTAGTCCTTCCCTCTGACATCCCCATCTCACATAGTTCCGGCATCCAAATTGTTCCTAATGCTGTTTCACCTCACTTTTTCCAGGTTTTTTTTTATTCAGTAGAGATGCAAAGTAGTAGCTCACAGGCCCTGTATAATAGCATTCCTGAGATTGATGACATCCATCAACTTCTACAGACTAAAGCAGCCTTTCGAGAGTCTTGTTCGCTCTCTTTCCTTAGCCCTCCTCTCCATTGGGCCAATGACTTTCGTTTTTCATTCCCCTTGAAGTTACAGTCATTCACAGTTTCATGTCCAAAGTCAGTCAATGGCTCAACAGTCTATGATCTATGCAGGCTCTGAGGTATGTTCCACTTCTGTTCTTGTTCATTCCTCAATGAGCCAGTTTGGCCAGAAGAGTGACTCTTTATACCATAGAACACACCCACCTTCTAGATCCTGGTCTAGAAGGCCAGACCCTCAGATTCCACAGAGTTGAAGTACTGGGGCTGGGGCTGAAGTCTGGGGCTTTCTTCACACTTGGCCCTCAGAGCTCCGGATTCAGGGGGAAATGGGCATGGTGAGAAAAGACAATGTCAGGCAGAGGCCTCCTTTGGCACCTTTGGAAACTTTGATTAATTCATCATACCAGAGCATGATTTTCTCTAGTGGTCACTAGCTCCACTGAGGGACCAGGGCCTTAGGACAAGACTACCAGCTGGCAACCTCACTGCTTCCTCCAAAGGTTTCTGTATGCGAAGCTGTTGGGCCTATTGGCTGAACTCCGGAGTATTAACAATGCATATGGGTACCAAATCCAGCACATCCAGGGGCTGTTCGCCATGATGCCACTGCTCCAGGAAATCTACAGTTGAGGCCCTGGGTCACCTTTTTCCCCAGCCCACCTGGGACACTGGATTGGGAAGGGGAAAATACTTGCAAGTGGTTGCAATGAAAGACTAAAGCAATAACTGCCTTTTCATGCTGTCACAGGGGAGTGGGGAGTGACCATGGGGACAAAGTCGTTCTCTGAAAGCACAGAAAATGAGGAAGGAGGTAGCCTCAGGGCTTCGAGGTAAAGCTCCTTCTGGAAGTGGAGAGGCCCTGCTTTCTGAGGCCATAGATTTAGCCCTTCAGCCCTTCTTTCCCAGCTTTGGGAAGCTCTAGGCTAGAAAACAGGATGGGAAGCTAATCCCATGCATAATTTTCTGCTCCAAAGTGGAAGAGGCTAGGAGTTTTAATCCAAAGAGAAAGGAAGTAAAGGGGGAAAATCAGCCAGACATACCCTTAATCTTTCCCTCTTAGTCCAAAGCCCTAAGAGCATGAGATAGATGATAGTGGGGCTGGTGGTAGAGGTGGGAGCCTCAAATCACTGCCTCATCAGCTGCCCCTGTGACAGCTCCAGTTCTGAGAAGGGAATGGTCCTGTCCCCACTCTGCTCCTGGGATCTAGAGGTCACCCAGGAAGGTGGGCTCTGGAAAGGGGCCTAGTCTCTGGCCCTAGGGCACCTGACTCAGAGGTTCCAGCTGCTGTGGGGGCTCGGGAACAACCTCAGCCCACAGTGATGCTGAAGCCACAATGGAATCTGTTGCGCCAGTGATTGAGGAAGGCTCCAAGGGCTAGGGTGACGGGCAAGGGGGGCATTTTCTTCTCCAGCACAGCACCCACGCACCAGTTACTATCCACCAAGCCTGTTGGGGAAGAGGACACCAGATAGGTTGCTTAACAAGGCTTGAAGAAAGGGGTCAGCAGAAATAAGGTAGGGCTTCCTCGCCCTCTATACCCCTCAAATCCCTCAGCACATCCAAACATCACTGCAATACTCCTCACCTCTAAACACCATGTTGGCCTGGGGCAGAGTAAGGTGGTAACCAAAGGAGAAGGTCGTGTCCTGTAGCCTTGTGTTTGCCTCAAATTCCACTCCAACCTGAACCTGAGAACCGTGGGCAAGGAAGAGAAAGGGATCAGCATCAGTGAAGAGTAGAGGGGTCCTGACAGAGAATCAGTATCACCCAGAATGAAGGCATTTATGTGAGGTGTAGGTAGGGAGAACAGTAAGTTAGCAAGGCCTGTGGAGGTCCAGAGGGGCAAAGGATAGAGCTGTCTTTCTGGAGGTGGGGTGGGGTGGGGAGGGGGGATGAGATCAACAGTCTCACCTGTTCATTTGCTCTGTGGTAATAACTTGCATGGGCCCCACCTGACCCCACATTCAATGTAGCTTCCCAGTGTACAGCTGTAAAAACCAAAATAGAGGGGGAAAGGAACGTTACTGTAGTAGGACATAGATCAGAGACCCCAGCAAAGTCCAGAATTGCCCCTCCCCGTCACTATTTCACCTCACTTCATACCCGAATACTTCCCGGCCAGTGTCAAGATGGCCCCCTCTTCGCCTGGCCGCCGGTGGTAAACTAGCTCCCCGCCCAGCACCAGCCGATGGGTGAGGCTCTGCAGGAAGTGAGCCACCATGATCACTGTGGAGGAGTGTGGAGACATGGGGTCAGGGGACCGCCATAGAGACAATATCCAGACCTGCTCCCTTACCCCTAGTAACCCGCCCCCAAAAAGGTCCTTTCCTAATCCCTGAACTGTTCAGATGAAAAAGCCAACATTAGCAAGCGGGCAGCCAAGGTAAAAAGAACCCTGTCCCAATGCCTCACCCGATTCTCCAATCAGGTCAGGATTCCCTAGGGTCAGAGTGGCTGTGTAGTCGTCCCCCCGATACTCGCCATCAAACTGCCAAGTCAGGAACTTGGCCTGCTGCGTCTGGGTGGGGAGAGCAAGAAGTAAAATCTCCCTCCCTCAGGAAGCTCACTATTGCCTCTGCCCCTCCCACTAAACTCCCCAGAGCAGGTCATTCACTGGGAAGAAAGAGGAAATGCCTCAGTGGATGGAGGCAGGAGGCAGGGTCACCTGGAAGACAGCCTTGGTTCGGAGCCGCTCTGCCAAGAGGAGCAGGACCTGGGCGTTGAGGCTGCCACTGCTGTCCATATCCCCTACCACAGTGGGGAACACCTGTTGAGAGGGTAGATAAGTGAGGCTGAGCTGGGCAACCCTTCCAAGCCTAAACCCCAACACAAGATTTTCTTAACAGTCCCAGGCGCCCCCTGGTGGAGCCACAAAGACAAACTCTGGGCTCTTCATAAAAGTTCCCTTACCTCCCATTCGTAAGACATAGAATCAGGTGCCTCGCCCATTCTCCCCCATAACACACACATTTCCTTCTCCTCCAGACCTGGCTCCCAGGTGGGCTTTTACGGAGATGACCCAGGTGTGTGAAGCCCTCACCTCCGTGGGGCTAAGCTGACAGTCCCCCGCATAGGCTGCATGGAGGTGATAGCCTGGCAATCCCAGAGCGCTCATATGCACAGTGTGAGCCACCTAAAGAAAGAGGAATCATTGGAAGAGAGAACACTCCTGCACCATTTCAGTCCTGCATCCTATCTTCTCCCCACCCAGAGGACCTGTTAAGAAACCCAAACATCCCAACATACACCAAGGGTCATCAAATTAAAAGCAACAAGTCCCACAAGCAAGAGAGGTAAAGAGAGCTCCACATCCTCTCTCATTTGACTCACATAGCCCGGCTAAGTCTGGAATACAAAGGAAAGGAGAAGGCCCAGCGACAGGCAAGGAGGACTAGTAAGGAGGAGTCAGAGAAGTGGGAGCACCTGGAAATGGCTGCTTAGAACCTTGTTGACAATGAGCTTCACTCCCTCCATCTGTGCTGGAAATACGTCTGAAGGGGGCATGAGGGGAAGGAAAAGAATAAGTACAAAAGTACAGACGAGGAACCCCTACCCCATGAGGCAGTCTCCCCTTTCAATCCCATAGGAAGTACTTTAGAGGAATTGACCTCCTTTCAAGTCCTGCAACGAAATGCTCGACTTTATTCTGGCACCTGATCCTCCCTGAGGCTGGCTGCCCAGGTGTGATCACCTCCTTCCTGTTCCCATCACTGGACACCCAGCATTCAAGAGCCTCCCCTCCTCTGCCCCTTCCAACTTGAGCCACCCTAATGCCAAGTTCCCACCTTTGCAGAGGCGGTGCAGCTCATCGAAGCTCCCAGGATTTGGCAGAGGTTCCTCTCGGCGGGGGCTACGGCGGGGCAAAGGCCCTATGGGTGCCAGGCCCAATGTGTTCCCCATTTCAGCCCAGAGGAGGGGGAGGGGCCGGGGTTAGCCTGGGAAAGAACGCTGTTGCTCCGTCTACCCCCCAAGGGCCCCACCCCCCATCATCAGGCTCCCCTGTCCCAGAAACTTCCACATGGTCCGACGCTAGACCTGGAATAGGAGGAGGAGAGGGCACCGATGGAGAGATCGAACCCCATACACACTCCCGTCCCATCTTTGATACCGCACCCCCACCTGTCACCCTGTCCCCTCCTCCACTCTCTAATCCTAGCCCCTACCACAGACCTCACCCAGCTTCCCAGTTTTTTTACTCTTCATTCCCAGGCCCCCAGGCCGGGCCCGCAATGAAGCAGTGGCCCTTACCGTCTCAGACCATCTTGCTGCCCCTTTCCCACCGGCACACCCCGGTCATCTTGATGGGGGCGGCCATCTTGAGTGATGGCAGACTTGAGGCTTCACACTGCATTCTTAGCGTGGTCACGAACGCCATCTTGGAACCGGGCGAGAAAAAGATATCAAAGACCCAACCTACCCACCCCTCCCCGATTGGGCCCCGCCCAATTGATGTAAAAAGGCTGCCTTGTTCTCCTAGGAGCCAATGGGAGAAGAGGAAGCAAAGGAGTGACAGGCCTCACAGCCGGAGAGCTCCAACCCGGGGGCCGCATCAGCAAGCAGGACTTGATTGGGGAAAACCTGTGAGTGTACTATACACTAGGGGGAGCATCATGTGGCTTGGGCCACTGAAGCTCCCTCTCAACCCCTGAGAAAACTGAAGCTGTGAAGTCTGGACTCTTGTAGTCTTGTGAAGGGTGGTGGTGGGAACAATTGTGAAGACTTCTTTCAAATCCTGGTTCATACCTCCCTCTCTTCCGCATAGAGAATACCTGGAGAGTTCTCCTGACAGCCCTCCACAGTACACCTCCAAATGAGTACTACTCACACGAACAGCTCTCCCTAAGATGTAGACACACACATCCTTTGAGGTGTAGATCTCTCAAAGTTCACCATCTTGCCCTCTTGGTGGAATGGGGATGGGTGTGAGAGGAGCAGGTGCTACGGCCTTAATACTAAGAGAACAATTCCCTGAAACAGCTGCCCCTGTAGTTAACTCTTCTTTCCCTGATGAACCCCTCGGCAGAGCTGGCAAATAAAATCCAGGAATACAGAGTTAGGTCCTCAGATGCCTCCACCCCATTGCCAGGGAAAAAATCAGTGGGGTGACTCTCACACACTAAGCACTCCACAGGAGAATAATTGAGAATGGAGGAAGATTCCTTGGGCTTTGGTCACTACCTCCCTCACTAGCCCCCACATCTCCACCCCCATCTCTCAAGGAGTAGGCTTTGAGGGCAAAAGTGTGAAAGATACAAATGCTTTTAATATCTATTTAGCTGATTTTGCCCAAATGCTTTGGGCCTGGGGATCGTACCTCTGCCCTCCCTCACAATCAGAGCCGGAACAAGGGCCAGGGCCTTGGCCAGAGGGATGCTATTGCCCCTGCTGACTCAATATTGGCTGACCACTACCTAGAACTGATAAGGTGATCAAATGGCCAAGGACCTTCAGCCTTTAGCCTGGCAGAAATCTATCATTCACCTTTTTTTTTCCCCCTGCCAGAGCCAACAGTTGAGAGGGGGAGGACAAGGGGCTGCTTTCTGAATTTATTTTATGGGGGGTAGAGTGAGTTCATTGATCAGCACCCAGGAGAGTCATTCTGAGCTCTTGTGTTTTCTCCCCCTGTCTCATTACACATTAACTCTGAAAGGGAACAGAGTCAATCACATCTGCCCTCTGACCCTAACCCCCATCCCCTAAGCCCCATCCTCCTCACCCCTACCCCTACCCCTGATTACAGCTCCCCTCTTCTTTCTCCTCTTTCCTCAATACCACCCTGCCAAGTTCCAGGGGAGAGGGGTAGTGTTGGAGAGATGAAATCTACCCATGATGGAATAAAGATACCAAGGGCTGAGGGCTTAATATGTTTGGGCTTTCCAAAGAAAGAACTAGGAGTCTTGCTTCCTGCTGCATTCAAAGCCAAGGACTGCTAGCCTAGACCCCCCAGAAATGAATCCTAGCTAGGCCTGCAGTTCACCCTCTTGGCCTCTGCTAAGGCCTATACCCCCGGCTCTCACCTCATCACCGTGAGTCCCCATGTGTGTTTGTTCTCTCCTCCCCCACTTCTCCAACTTGTTTACTCCAACATGGCCCCTGCCCCACTGGGCCCCTCCACAGTCCCTGTCACCTGACAGGGTGGGGAAGCAGACAGGTATATATCCACTGCCTCCACAGCCAGGCCAGGCACAGACGCTGACTACATAGGGTGAGGGAGCAGGAGTGTGGGCAGTATCCAAAGAGGGCTGGGTTTTAATTGCGGAAAGGGAAGGAACTAGGTTGAAGTGGGGACCTAGGTAGGGAGATCCCTGGGGAGGTGCTGAAGACCATTGGGCTTCAGTGCCTCTCATCCTGTTCCCAGGCCGCCTTCCCCACTGCTGCCACCATGAAGCTGCTTGCAATGACTGTGCTGCTCCTCACCATCTGCAGCCTTGAAGGTGGGTATGATATGGAGAGGGGGGCCCACGGAGGAGACAGTGCTGATGGTCCTAGTTACCCATCTATCCACGCTACTATGCCCAGGTCTGGCAACTCCAGGCTCAAAGGGAAGATTATTCCCTCTCTAAAGCCCAGAAAGCCCATCCAGAGACCTAGAGCTAGACATCTGTTTGGGGAAAGGGCTGAGAGCTAGGACTGGGTATTGGCAGAGGGTGTGGCAGGAGGCCAGGACTCAGTTGCTGTGGACCCAACTGAGAACAATGTGTGTGTGTATACAGGGGCCTTGGTTCGGAGACAGGCGGAGGAGCCAACTCTGCAGAGCCTGTTTTCTCAGTACCTCCAGACCGTGAGCGAGTATGGCAAGGACCTGGTAGAGAAGACCAAGGCTTCAGATCTTCAGGCCCAGGCCAAGTGAGTCCCAGGGAAAGGGTTCAGGGGCCACAGAGAGAAAGAGGGGAAGATGGGAGGTCCCAGGGAGGACTGAGCTCAGAAGTGGGGGTTGGGAAAGATTAGGCATAAATAGGAGAGAAAATGCCTTTCATGACCCCCAGATCCTACTAGCCTTGTGGACAGATAGGGGCAGCAGGAATGGGGACTTGAACTTCTATCTCTAGCATCTATTCCTCTGCCCTTTGGAAGGTTTTCTTCTCCTCCTGGGGGCTTTGCCATGCCAGGATGGACCAGTCACTAGGGTTTGGGGACCTGGGTCAGTCTGCACTGACCTCCCACCAACAAGGCCCCTCCTGTACCTAGGGTCCCTCACACTAACCTCTAGTCCCTCACATATCCAGGGCTTACTTTGAGAAGACACAGGAGCAGCTGACACCCCTGGTCAAGAAGGCAGGAACAGATCTGCTTAACTTCTTCAACAAATTCATGGATCTCAAAACACAGCCTGCTGCCAAGTGAGGTGTCCAGACCTTTGTCTTTCATCCTCATCTGGCCCCTAAAACACTCACCAGCCAGGCCTAGAGCCCCTCACTCTACTCACCCGTTTTCTACAATAAATACTGAAGAATCAAGCTGTGAGCCTGGTGTGTTTTAGGGATGGGGGGAGGTAGGAGAAGTGGGGGAGGAGTAGGAGGAAGGACCAAGAGAAATCTGATTCTGATTCTAAAAGAAGAGGGACTCTGGTGTGGGGGTGGTAGAGAGAGGGTTAAAGAGACAGATGGTAGAAATGACAGAGTGAGGATGCCTGTGATCCTTCATTCTTTTCCAAACCCAAGAAGTCTCCCTACAGGCCTGGGAATGGCTTCTGTCAGGGAGCACTAAAGAGCTTCGCGCTGAATGTGGAACCATGAAAGAAATGAAGGGGTCATAAACTGAATCCCTAGACTCCTAAGGGTCACAGGAAATGACAGCATCCCTCAGAATTTCCTCTTCTTCTTTTTATGAAGAGACAACTTCCAAGAAATGAACCCACAGATGTCACCCAAGATCCTCCCTTCCCTTCTGAGCCAGAGGAACACTGCACTCCCCCCCACCCCCACAGTGAAAGAAAAGACCAGGGTTTACCCCTCTCCCAAAATGTACCCTCATTCCTCCATTTAAAACCTCTCAGCTAGACCCCCTGTCTGATGAAGACCCATTCCAAACCCCTCCCCCACTATTATCTAGGTGTTTTTCCATAGAACTGGCCTAGAACTAGTAGCCATCAGTGGTCATTTAGAGGCCTGACACGTACCCAACTTGGTAGATACATGGGACTAGAGAAACTCTCAGAGCTCAATTAAATCCAAATGGAATGGAAACCAGACTGGATTGATGTGGGGAGGGTCACAATCTCAAAATGTGGGGCAAGGGAAAATGAAGCATTTCCCAGTTGAGGTTTGTTCCCACTTTACCTTTAAAACAGTTGCTTCCCTACAACTAGATGGTTCCCAGCTAACACCACTGACTGCTGTGACTGGGATCACAACAGACGGTCCTGGACAGAGCTGGAGAAAAATATGGAACAAAATTATAACTCACAAAAAAAGACCAGACTTACTGGCCTGACAGAGACTGGAGAAACCCCAATAGTATGGCCCCCGGACACCCTTTTAGCTTAGTAATGAAGTCACTCCCGAGGTTCATCGTTCAGCCAAAGATTCGACAGCTCCATAAAACAAAACGAGACTAATGGGGCACAGCAGTCCAGGGACAAGGACTAGAAGGCAGGAAGGGATAGGAAAGCTGGTAATAGGGAAGCCAAGGTTGAGAAGGGACAGTGTTGACATGTGGGGTTCTAAACCATCGTCATAAAACAATATGTATACTAACTGTTTAATGAGAAACTATTTGTTCTGTAAACCTTCATCTAAAGCACAATAAAAATAAGTAAATAAATAAGGAAGGAAAAAAAAAAAAAACCAGTGGCTTCCCTACTTTGGCTCATTTCTCATATCTCATCTGAAATCACTTTTCCCCCATGCACTGGAGATGGCTCCAATTAACCTCCCTATACTGATCAACCTCCTCAATCTGGTTTTCCAGGCTCTCATCACTTGTGATTACTTCCCTCTTCTTCTCTTTCCTAATATCTATATATTTTTTTCTCATCTGGCAAAATATCTGGGGACAAAGAGGTATCAGTCTGAATCCCAGCTCTGTCACTTACAAGGTAACCTTGGGCAGCTTAATTAACTTCATAGAGCCTGAATATCCTCACAGGGTTAGTGGGATGATCAAACAGTACAATGAGCCGGGAAACAAATTGCAAGTGTAAGTCACTAGGCAGTACAAAGTATAGGCCAGCACTGGGGCTTGGCAGGGGTAAGCTTGGAGACGCTAGACCCATTCTGACAGGGCTGCTGGGTCAGAGGCAGGACTGGCAGCATCTGATGGGGTTCAGATACTTCCAGGGCATCTTGCCTCCTAGCAGAGCTGGAAACAGGACAGGAACTGACCAGAGGGATTCCTTGACAACCTGCCCAGGTGCTCAAGGGAATTGACCTCCCATCTGTATCGGACTTGTTCCCCTTTGCCTCACCCAGCCCTATCTCTGTCTGACCCTCTAAGGCCCCTCATGCCCCAGAGTCTGCTGAAAAAAATCACTGTTCCCATAAAAGCTTCCATTAGGAACTTCAGACAGCCCTAGTCCCACCATCTCTCCTGTGCGTTTGGTTTTTCATCTGTGCTAATTCCCCTACGCATGTACGTTGTGAGCTGTCCTCATACTGCTCCCTGAAACCCAGACTAATATGGTTTGGTGACTACTTGGGGAATGCAGCCAGACTCCCCCACAACCCAACCTTGGTTTAATTGCCAGACACAGAAGGCCAAGCTGGGGTGCATAAATCATTTCTTAGGTTATCTAATGTCTTCAAAAACAAACCTGGGTGGTGCAAATAATTAACACACTCAGGTGCTAACCAAAAGGTTGGAGGTCCAAGTCCACCCAGAGGCTCCTTGAAAGAAAGGCCTGTCGATCTACTTCCGAAAAATCAGCCATTGAAAATCCAATAGAGCACAGCTCTACTCTGACACACGTGGGGTCGCCATGAGTCAGAATCAACTGGTTTTTAATATCTCCAAACATGCCTAGACTCTCAACACGTTACTCCCTGTGCCAGCTCCATCCCAGGTCACCAGGTCAAGAGTCTTGCCCCTCACCCAGCCACAGTCAACATTCATCCCTCATTCAAACAAAATAGCCCAGAAGTCCATTAACCCGTGAGCTCTGTGAGGTCAGGAACCGAGTCTGCTGTACTTCAGGTTAAAACAGCAAATTTTTTGTGAAATATATTTTACCACAATAAAAACCAACCAACCAACAAACAAACCTGTATCTTCAGTGTCCAGCCTAGTGCTTGGTAGAGGCTAAATAAATATATGGTAAATGAATGAATGAATAGAATCCAGACTGTGCTGGCTTTATTGGAGGAACTCTCATGACATTGCTCCGTAAAAGAGGATGGGGAGGAAGAGAAGATTAGGGCAAGGGGGCTAGACTAGGATGTTAATGAATAGCATTTGAACATAAGTCTTTGACAGGCAGGAGGTTCCATTGGTGAATATTAATGAGGGGCAAGTGTCATTACAGGAGTGGAGTCAGGTGGCATTCACTGCAAGGGAGGGGAGCATATGTGGATGCCAACCACATATGATGGGAGGAGGACTAGGGCAGAAGAAGAATGTCACCAAGGGTATCCATTTTAAAGCTACTGTTGTGGTTTCTCGTGCTTCAGGGTCGCATACGTCTCCTGGTTCCGGGTGCTCAGGCCCTGGAGGTGGGGGTCAGAAGATGATCAGAAGTTTGAGCCCATCCTAGAGCCCCACCCATCCCCACAGACTCCACCCCTTCCAAAGGTCACTCAAAATTCCACCCTTTTCTGCTGACTTGCTGAAACTGGGGGTGGTGGTGGTGGGAGGCAGATTCACTCACCGTGTAAATGGCATCTGACTTCTGTGGAGGCAAAGGGGACAAGGCATTAGAGACTCACACCTCCTTCAGGGCCCTCCAGCACCTTCAACCCCACCCAGGGAGGTATCTGGCCAGAGGTGGCTAGCCCCCTTGAGCTAGAGGGCACACACACAGATGCCCTGACACATGAATGAATACATATTTGCCTATATGGCTACAAACACACACAGACACACAACATAGAACTCTCTCCGATACTTATTGTCATCCTACCCTTGATTCTTCCCTGTGGCTCCGCTAGGAGGTAGAGTGGGGTAGGGTGAGGTGGGGTAGGGTGAGGTGGGAGGGGGCCACCTGACATGTATGCCCTCTAGGAGGTCCAGAGGCCTCAGACCCCGAGGCTAGAGTCCCAAAAGGGCTGAAAGTCTGAAAAACAATTGACATCCAGGGGTGGGAGAATCCATACCTCATAGCTGGCTACTGCCTTTCGCATCTGGATCTGGAGTAGGGGAGAGGTAATCAGTAAAGGGGAAGTGAGTGACCCATCCTCCTTCCCTCCAAACTTCATGGGAAACCAAAAAAAACAAACCCTCTGCTGAGTCGATTTGGACTCACAGTGCCCCTATAGGACAGGATAGGACTGCCCCATAGGGTTTCCAAGGAGCAGCTAGTGGATTTAAACTGCCTACCTTTTGGTTAGCAGCCTATCTGTTAACCACTGCACCATGGGGGAACTCTTTTATTTCTGCTACTGGAATCCATACCGCCACCATCCTCCCACTTCTCCTTCCAGCCCTCACCCCAGTCTGGCCAGCCTTACCTTGAGTCGACAGTAGAGCAGAGTGAGAACGATGCCGTACAAAAATAGGATCGCGTCCAGGACATAGCAGAGCTGAGGCTCTCCCAGGGCCTCTGAGGGGATAGAGGATGCCCATGGGGTCAGGGGCATCAGGGAGGATCTGGTGCTCGGAGGAGAGAAGGGAAAGGGCTCTGGGAGGGAGGACAGGGTCTGGAGGGGAGTCCTCCGAGGGAAGAAACTGCCTTCCCCCTTGGACTCCTATTCTCTTGCCCCCCCACCCCCCACCCCCCATCAGCCCCCTTCTCCCCACTTCAGCGCAGTCTCAGAAGTGTGAAGGGTTCTGCTGTGACGGAACTTATATGCACTAAGAGTTGAGGACTTCCCCCTTAGCTCTCAATCCTCACTTTTTAGTACTGTGGGTTCCTCACACACCATTGAGCACTTCACCCCCCTCAAGGGACCCATCTGCGCTCACTGGGCTGAGACCCAAAACCTCAGCCCAGAGGGGTAGAGTGTGAGGGAGGCGGTGACATATTGCAGCACTGAAACCACCGGAGTGTCTCTGCTAAGTCCTGTGACCTGTGGCTGAGGGCTGGACAGGAAGGATGTGCACTGGGGAAGGGAGAGAGGGCAATTTACCCTGTTATTGGTGGTCATCTTGTAGCCTGAGCTGCAACGCTTTGTGCCTTCCCACAAGACACTTAAATATGTAAAAACAAGAGGTCTGCTCTCCTAGGTCTTAGAGATACCAGAGGCTTGGGACAAGGCTGGGGGAGTGTCTTAACGCAGCTCAAGGAAATGACCACAAGCTCTGTGGATTCCATCTCCCGCTACTCTGCTCTGTCACTCACTTACTCACTCTGGGCCTCTGAGAGGGGAATTTTCGTGTAATTAAAAAAATGAAATAGGCTCTGGACTCCAGAGGTTGCTCCAGGCCCCTAGCAGAAGGGCAGTTGCGCATGTAATTGATATCAGTGGAGGACTTTTTAGTCTACGACACTCTTTTCACACGATAGTGCATAAATCTCGAAACTACCCTGAGGAAAACATCGTCATCGCCATTTTATGGGTGACGAAACCAAGGCCCGGAAAAGTTAAGTAACTCATCCAGGGTGACAGAATTAAGTGGCAGAGCTGGAACTCAAATCCAGGTTTTCTGGCTCCAAAGCGTGTGCTTTTTCCATTATGCCTCATTGCCCTCGCTCCCTCCTCATCCCATTGCAGCAAACTAGTAGCCAACTTAATCTTTCTGCCTTCCTAGCTTGGCTGGTGGAGCTCCTCCTCGTCACGCTCTTTCAATTTCCCCAGTTTGCCTGAAGTTTGCGAACTCTCTCCTCTGCAGGACCCAGCTGCCACCATCCCCATCAAAACACAAAGACGCACACACGCACACACACTTTCAGTATAGACTACCCAGATAGCAAGAAGTGAGAGTTCTTAAATAGAGTGACCGGAGCCTTAAGGCCACTGGGACTTTCCCCTTTCTGCCCGTTTCTCATCTGATATCAAGGTTTCTAAAGGTCATTTTGTGCTGCCCACTGTCATGTCAGCATACTGACAGAATGGTGTTACGAACACCCACAGAAGCAACAACCATGGCAGGTTTTTCTTGACCATCCTTGCCTCACTCCCAAGCACAAGGACAGGACCCTACCTTCTTAAAGGCATCTCTTTACTATTTAACCAGCTAGCGATCAGCTCCCAATGGACAGGACCGAAAGTATCCTATGTGAAGACGCTGATTGCGGGAAATGGAGCATTGCCCCCACCAGATCTTATGTCACACAACCACCCACCTCCCTGGCCAAACTGAAGCCTCAGGAGTACATCGATCCTTAAGAGAGAAAAGTAAGACTGGAATGGGGTAGGAAGAAGACAAGAAGAGCTATGACAAAGATGGACAAGAAAGGAGGGAATTATGAGACTCTAGTGCCCCGGGTGCAGCTGGACAGGACCAGCCTCTGGGTCTCTGTATCCACCTCAGCCCTGTGCCTGTCTACCCACTAGCAGTCTTCCGTTCTGTCTGCCTCAGCCCTTGAACACATGCCCTGGACTCCCACCCTGGAGCCCAGCTCCCTGTCCCTCACTAAACCTTCTCACCTGCTTGTCCAACCAAAAGGAGTAAGAGCAAGACCACTGCTGAAATCATCCTGGGCAGCGGGCTGGGGGCCGAGCTGCGGATCGGACGCTCTGACAGCAGTGCGCAGCTGTACGTGCTCAGCGAGCAGTTCCCTGACCACAGAGTTCCCCCCTTCCTGCCACGCCTTCCCCCATGCTTTGGCCCCTTCCCCTTCCTGCAGTAAGAGACCGGGCGGCTCCGGAAGGGCCAACTAGGGGAGCTGGGAGATCCGGTCGTTTAAGCCTCAGACCTTCATTGATCAAGGGTCTTAATCTGTGGAAAGAAGTGACTCTCGTGCTTGTGAAAGACTGTCTACATCTGCCATATTTCACTCCACCCCTGTTCAGAGATGTATCTGTGATAAATTGCCCCTCAGGATTGCCTAAGACCCTACTATAGACCTTTTCCTCCCACCCAGAACTTTTATCTCATCTTGATTTACATACTTTACCAATTTGTGTAGACAACAAGAGGATCTGGACAGAGGAAGGCTAAGAAGAAAAGAGGAAATGGGAGATGGAGAAGTAGAAGGCATACAAGTCAGAGAAGGGGGTTGGGATAAGCAGGAAAAATTGGTAAGAAGTAAGTCTAATAGAGAAATGGAGGGTTAACAGACACTCTTAAACTTCCCATCAAAGTGAAAGATAATTAAGATTCTGAGAAAGATATACCAGAAGTTTGGGCATAGGGGCCGCAAAGCGGCTAATTTATTATCACTTTTTCCTTTTCTAGTACACACACAGAAAGCCTGACAGCTAAGTGTACACGTACGTGTACACACACACACACACACACACATACACACACACACAAACACACACCCATTTCCAATGATGACAAACGTCGCTGAGGAAGCTGATAGGAAGCTGATAGGTGGGGGAGATCAAATGTTGTTCCCCTGCTCACCGATCCACTTCTCCAAATACAATATCTTGGGTACCTAGGAGGTCAGGGGTTGGAGAAAAAGTGGCATTACCAAGGATTCAGAACCCATGCCTGTGCCTAGGAGGACTTGAGCCCATACCCATACCAAAACCAAAACCAAACCCATTGCCGTCGAGTCGATTCTGACTCATAGAGACCCTACAGGACAGAGGAGAACTGCCCTATATGGTTTCCAATGAGCGCCTAGTGGATTCGAACTGCTGACCTCTTGGTTAGCAGCTGTAGCTCTTAACCGCTACGCCACCAGGGTTTCCCCCATGCCCACAGTGTATGCCAAACAGGGAGGGCTTGCTTCTGTCCCCAACGGAAGTCCCCAACCCCCTCGTCCAGGACACCTCTCCTGAACAATGGGCCTTGTACCTAAGATGGCAACGACGTCCGCCAACATGTGTCCCTTAGACATCTTGTCCAAACCAGCCTGGGGAGATTGAGATAGCAACAGTGTTAAGCAAGACTTGCAGGGTAGGGGAAGGAAGGAGAGCTCATAAAAATCTAACCAAGGTCAACGAATTACTGGATCCATTCACTGGAGGTAGAATCATTGGGATTGCTTCTTACCAAGTGGGCAAAACCAGGAGCCTTGATTTTGCATCGGTAAGGGCGGCTGCTGCCATCAGATACCAGGTATACGCCGAACTCGCCCTGTCCGAGGAAGAAGATTGGCTGCCTCCATTAACAGGAAGAACACTTTTCTCTGCCAACAAAATCTCTCTGTCCACCCTCATGTCCTCTCTCACTGACAAAGAATCATTTATTGGAACACCTATTCCCAGTCGCCCACTCCACATACTATCTTTTCCCTCTCCCTCTCTCCTCACCTTAGGAGCCTCAATGGCAGTGTATGTGGTGCCTGGAGGAACTTGGTAGCCCTCAGTATACAGCTTAAAGTGATGAATCAGTGATTCCATAGATGTCTGGAGAGGAGGAAAAGGGAGCATCAATAAGTCAGATACAGACTCTATCTCCTGGGCCTTTCCCCAGCACAGAAAATATTATCTAGGGAGACTAAAAACCCACACGTAAGTCAGTGAGCAGAAAAGATAGCGAATAAGGGAGGAGAGCTAGTAGAGGTTAAGAATCTTACAGAGTTGGTTCTTTGAAAAAGGAAAACTGAACAGCTGGGCCTAATCCAAGGCTATGCCTCTCTGGCTGTTGGCCTCCTTCCAAGACCCACTTTCCCTCTCTCCGCAACCAACCTTCATCTCTGCCCGCTTAGGAGGGGACACTTTGGCATCATCAACCTTGATCTCCCCGGGAGGCATCTTATTTAAACACTGTAAGATGATTCGAAGGGACTGACGCATCTCCTCCACCCGACACAGGTACCTGAAGTAGGTGAGACAGACACAGAACAAGAGAAGGTCAGAGGATCAGATATCAAAGGGCAGGGAAGGGTGCCCTTTGGCCAACCCGAAAAAGAGTTAGGTAAACTTTTCTCATTCTCTTCTCCTCAGTACAGCATCTCTGCTTGGCTTGGCCACCCAGGTAAGTCTTCTGATTCCACTATTGAGTCCTTCCCCAAATCCTCTCATTTTCTCAGACCATGCCCTGCGGTATTTCCCTCTTTAAATACCCTCTTAAACAAAAAAAAAAACATAGGGATAATGTAAGAGCAAAATAAAGATGTCACATATGTGAAGGTGCTTTGAAAAGCAACCCAGTTTAATATATATAAGCAACTCCCATAGATATTGGGAGGTAGAGCAGAGAAGAAAGTGGGCAAAGAGAAAAGTGAGGCAGGGAAAACTAGCTGGACAGTGAGCTGGAAAACCATTTGGGCCTTACCTATCATAGCAGTCCCCTCGAGAGCCAATAGGAACATCAAACTCCACCTGGTCATAAACATCATAGGGCTGAGTCTTCCGCAGGTCCCACTGGATACCTGAGCCCCGGAGCATCACCCCACTGTCGAGAGCATAATGGGAGAAAGGGCCACATTCCACAAACCAAGAAAGGAGATACACTCTCCTCTTCAGTCCCCCCTTTTCCCTCTCCCACATGCAGAGTGTGGGATAAAAATGAAGAGCATGACCAGGAGGGTGCCACATATACCTGAAGCCAAAATATTAGGCTGGAACTCCCCAACCCTTCCCCTCAACTATAGTCCCAACCCTAAAGAGGGGGGTCAGAACTAGACATCCTGGACGACAGGACTCCAGGAGAGGGGTCTCATTCCTCACACCTGAAACCATAGTTGAGTGCATCCTCTAATGTTACGACCCCAATATCGACTGTCCGATTTTTCCAGATCCTATTGTTGGTCAGCATCTGTTGGTGAAGAAAAGTGGTGTGTTAATACTCTTCATATCAGGATACTTCCATATTTCTTTACAAGTGGGGACAAAAAAACAGATTTTTCCCAGTGACTCCTATCTTACCTCCTCCACCTCATCAATCCGAAGAGAGAAGTTCTTAGAAAACTCATAGATGTCATCCATAAGCCCAAGAGGCAGGTCCTAGAAGCCAAATGGACGGTGACTATAAGTACAGCAGAGATTCAACCAAACAGAGCCAGCTGAGTCTCCTCTCTCAGAGCTAGCGGGAACAACCAGCCTTTGAGATTCCACCAACCAGTGCTGCCCTCAAGTGGCCACAGAAAACACAGGCATGGACTGAAAGTTCAGGGAGGCTGGGAGGCTGCTCACCTGGTGCACTCCGCCTGGCCGGATGTAAGCAGCATGCATTCGCGCTCCAGACACTCGCTCGTAGAACTCAAACATCTTGATAGGACACACTGGGAATTAGTGACAAGGTCCCAGGCCCCTAAGTCCAACAACACTGTGGTCTACTCCCCCATCCCCTACCTTGCCATGGACAGGCAACCCCTCCTGATACAGAGTTCCTAAGAATATAACCCGAGTTATACTCTATACCTTCTCCCCACAAATGTCCTTCCCATGTTCTCTCTCTTTTAACCTGTGTCTCCTTCATATCGTCTCTACTTCCTGTACTTCCTTTCCCATTCCTATCCCTTACTCTCTCTCATACCTTCTCTCTTTCTTCAAACATCCAGAAGAAAGGAGTCATGGCCCCAATGTCCAGGGCATGTGTGGTCACAGCCATGATGTGATTCAAAATGCGTGTGATTTCCCCAAAGAGCACTGAGGAGAAGGGAAAGCAAAAGTGAACAAAAGGGTATAGGAGCTGACAGGGAAGTTCTTAGAAAACCCACAGACATCAGCCATGATACCAAGGGGTTGGTTCTAGTAGGCAAATGGAGGGTGACTGTGAGTTCAGCAGAGATTCTAGTATACTTGAGTTCAACGCTCCTAAGATGGGGTGAGCACTGCGCTGTGCTCACAATGGGCCGCAGGAAGAAGGGGAGGGGACATACCTCGGATCCACTGTGCCCGCGGTGGAGGCTGGATGTTGAGCAACTTCTCCACAGCCAGTGAATAGGCCTGTTCGTTACACATCATGGACACATAGTCTAGCCGGTCAAAGTATGGAAGGGCCTGGGAAGAGGGAGGGATCTCGGTGACATCTAACAGACTCAGGAGGCCCCGGTCTGGCTGCCGGAAGCCTTGCTCTCAGTGGGCATCAGGGGTTGGTGCTGTATAAGCCTTGCCAACTTCAGAAGCCGTAGCAAGACAAGACGAAACATCCCCCAAACCAGCAGTATTATGCAAGTCAATGTTTCATAACCAGCTCCCCAAAGGAGGAGGAAAACTCCCGATATTTGTCATGTTTGCCAATTCCCATGGTGAAAATACTCCCACCATGGCCAGTTTTAAGCTACCAACATTACATAACTGAATGCTGGGAAGAGATGTGCAGTAGCACACCGTTATGTAGTATTTCCACCATACAGATAAATACCTCAAGAGCACAGCACAGTAAAATGCAGTACAATTTAAAAGTGACGACTTTCAAGTACTTCGTACCCTTGTTTTTAATATAATGTATTAAATTATGAGTTTAGGTAATTTAAATTTGAGTAACGGCTATGTTTAACAACCCACTCACAAAATTCCCACAAACGTAACAATCGGCTCTCACAAGGCACTATGAGCTGGCTCTAGGACACCAGTGCCAATAATCCTCTGACCCAGATGACTCCTCTGCCAAAGAACAGGACCTCAGACTTCCAAGTCTCCTTCTTTTCTCTTACGTCTCTTAAAATTGAGCTATCGCAGGACAAAGGGAAAGGGAATCGGTCTTAGGAATCTTGGGGAGTAAGGGATTTAGGGAACACAGAGCACTGGGAAGGATGGTGTTTGTTTCTGGAAGGAGTGATTGGGAATGACGGGTTATTCCCCAAAATACCAAAAAAAAAAAATCCTAGCTCTCTGCTAAACCAGCTTCGGCTTCCAGGAAGGAGGTGGAGCTAAGATACTCCTCTTTGGGACAGCCTGTTCTTGTCCTGATGTCATTCTGACGTGGGCTAATGCTACAGGGCGTAACTCTGTGGACTCTGGGACCGGGGACCATCATTGCCTGGGCTCTGTAGGGGAATCACATTCTAGTCACTGTGACAAAATCCTAGTCTAGTGACTAAATCCTAACCTCACGATCCTCTGTATCAGGACTGACTTCTTCACAAAAGAAAGAAAAAATTTCAGATTCTTAACCCAGATCCAACTCCTTCAAGTCTGACCCACACCATTTGGGTCACCCAGTTCTCCTAAAATTGGCAAACTCAGTCATGAACCCCTTCCCAGTCACTCTGACTCATTAAGTGCTTCGAAAACAAACTTAGACAGTAAGAAGACACAAGAATCAGCTGTTAATCCTACAGCGCTGACGTCTCTCTCCTCCTTCCCTTTCTCCGGGGACTCCAGATCTGACGCACTAGTACAAGAGCAGAGAAACTAAGGCAGTAAAGTAAGGATAAAGTGATCAGCCAAACGTCAGCCAGAGAAAAGCTGGGAGTGTAGCCCCAGCTCCAAAGCAATACCGTGGGATAAACCAAATCCAGATGACTCAGCATCCCCTGCCACCCCTTCTCTAGCATCCTCCCAATAAAGACTGCCCCAGTGACCTCAACAGGCTGCTCCCCTCAACATCCCCGTCCCCTGGGGTTCTGGGAACAGCAACCCGGCAAAGTCTCAGGATAAAGCATGCCAGGATCCTGTCACCAGGCCCCAGTTTGCCTCCACACCTGCAGATAGGTCTTGTATTCAATGAGCTTCTCAGTGCCTCGGTGCAGCAGCCCGATGTGAGGGTCACATTTCCGAACCATCTCCCCACTCAATTCCATCACTAGGCGCAGGACTCCATGGGCTGCTGGGTGCTGAGGCCCAAAGTTCAGGGTCACGTTCGACACCATTGTGTCCTTTGGAGGGTCCACATCTGAGAAGTGGGAAATAGTTCGGAGCTAAATAGTAATTCTCTTGGAAATCCCCCAAGAGACAGTAAGGAGTTAGCATCTCCCTACAGATCTTCCATTTAACGATTCAATATCTTGTTAATTCTATTTTCACAATCTCCAAAATAATAAGCTCATTAGATGGGCAAAAGGGAAGGGAGACCTAAGCTCTCTCATGGGAGGGATGGTAAACCTCACTCTTTCCATGTCTCTCAGAATACGTTTTTAATAACAGCAATACAGAACACTTATACAGCCCTTACTACGTGCCAAGCACTTTACTGATTTTAATTAACCCTCATAACAATCATGAGTAGTTAAAAAAAAACAACCAAACCTGTTGCCATCAAGTCGATTCCAGCTCATAGCAACCCTATATGATAGAGTAGAACTGTTCCATAGGGTTTCCAAGGCTGAAATCTTTACAGAAACAGGCTGCCACATCTCTCTCCCGCGGAGCAACCGGTGGGTTCGAACCGCCAACTTTTCGGTTAGCAGTCGAATGCTTAACCACTGTGCCACCAGGGCTCCTTATATGAGTAGTAGGTACTATTATTTTCCCGCTTTATTGGAGATTCTGAGGTCAGACAGGCTAAATGACTTGCCCAGGATCACAGAGCTAGTGAGTATACTTAATGCTTACTACTAGTAAATGATAGTTTCTACCCTCAAGAAGCTTCCAGTTTAATTGGGGAAATAAGTACTTGTGAAAAACTAGTAACCCAGGCCAAATTTATAAGCTACCAAGTAAGTGGCTTGCAAACCCTGGTGGCGTAGTGGTTAAGAACTATAGCTGCTAACCAAAAGGTCGGCAGTTCGATTCCACTAGGCCCTCCTTGGAAACCATATGGGGGGCAGTTCTACTCTGAGTGGGAATCAGCTCAACACCAACAGGTTTGTTTGTATGTTTTTTTAAGTAAGTGGCTTAGCCATTAAGTATTTAAAGGAAGGAATGAATATTGTGAGGATTCATGGAGGTTGGAGCTGCGCTGGTTCTTAGGTACAGGGAATGATTCAGATAGGATGCAGGAAGAAAAGGCATTCCAAGCTGTGGAATCAACACACACCGTATCTTAGAAACAAGGAAGTAAATATCTGTGGAACTCCCATCAGGCCAGATCAAGGGGCAGAAGGCTGGTGTTGGGAGACAGGAGGAAGTAGTGGTTAAATTATCTATATCATTAATTACTGTTAATATTTATGAAGAACTTACCACGTGCCAGGTACTATGCTAAGTGGTTTACGTTTCACCTCATTTAATCCTGACGACGATGCAGTGAAGTAGGTACTCATTCACTGGTAAATGTATTTCAAATGAGATTTGAAACCAGAACCTATCTTCTCCACCAAAATTCTTCACCAGGGGTTTTAGAGTCCGACAGGTCTGAGTTCAAAACCGCCTGTGTGTCCTTGAGCAAGCTTTAATCTCCTTGCACCACACTGTCGTTGTTAGCTGCTGTCTAGCAGATTCTGACTCACGGCAATGCCGTATGTGCAGAGTAGAACTAGCTACCACCTAGTAGATTCTGACTCATGGTGACCCCATGTGTGCAGAGTAGAACTGCTCCAAAGGATTTTCAAGGCTGTGACCCTACGGAAGCAGATCACCAGGCCTGTCTTCCGAGGTGTCTCTAGGAGAGTTCAAACTGCCAACCTTTTGAATAGCAGTCGAGCACTTAACTGTTTGAGCCACCGAGGGACTCCTCCTTGCACCCTAATTTTCCCCAAATTAGAATAAGACTAGTACCACTTTCACTGGGTGTAGTAAGGATGAAGTGAAATAACGCATCCAACGACACTCAGCACACAGTGGTAAGCACTAAGCTACCATTACTGTTAAGCTATTGAAAGGTAACTAGAAATGTCTTTGACCGTTTCTGAGCATGAGAATGAATGACAGGATAAAACGCCATTTGGGGAAGATGAAGGCAATGATACTGTATAGGACAGCTGGACAGGGGACAGATCAGTGTCAGGAACCCAGTGAAGAGGCTCCTAAAATAATTAAGGTCTAATACAAGATGAATCTGAACTAGACGACAGCCATGTGAATTGAAGGGAGAGACGACCAGATGTGAAACTGTATGAAAGACTCGACATGGATGGCTTGATCACTTATTGGACAATGGACACAGAGGATAAAAGAGAGAAAAGACCCAAGGATGACTAAAAAGTTTCAGTCCTGCAGGATTAGGAGAAGGACAGTGCTAATGAAAATCAAAATAAAAAAGTCAAAAGAGCTAGTTTTGATAAAGGAAAAAATGGTTTGTATTTAGGCAGGTTTCATTCGGGCAGCAGTGGGAGACCACTGTGTCCAGAGAGGGAGTTGAAAGCGTGGTACCGAACTTCTGGGGGAAAAAATGAAGCTGAAGATTCAAATTTGGTAGGGGTTTACAGGTATTGGCTGGAACTTATCCTTTCTTTTCTGCTTGGAATGCCCTTCCTTTCCTTCTCTACCTGGCAAACACCAATTATTATTAACACTACTGTATTTGCTGATTTGGATGGTGAAAGAAACAAAAGATGGGGGCTAAAACTTGCCTAAAACACAGAGCAGCAACCTAAAATGACAAGAGCCCAAAGACACTTAAAAATCTGCTTAGGGCAGGGATGGGTGTGGGTTGGGACGGCAGCTCTACGCACTCACCATTCCAAGGTGGAGGCTTCCAGTGGGCTGTTTCCTTGGTGGGGTACATGATGGCTCCCCCAAACTGCTCTGCCCATTCCACATCTGGCTGCCACTGCCGAGCACCTCTGGGGAGTTAAAGACAGATCCTAGACAAACAGCCTAAAAGATACTTTGTTTCTCTGTTCCCATTGACTCTCCAGTGGGCCCATGGAAGGATGTCTTGGATCCTTCAATGCCCCAAGTCACTGACACACAGTAATGTAACCCTACTGGTAAACAAGCTGGAACGCTAGGGGTTCCGTTTCTACTAACAACTTATTTCTGGAATCGCTTCACCCATCAGCCCTGTGCATGCAAGGTCGGGGATCCTAGCTCTTTCATATTCATATTCCCAACCTGGAGAACATGAATGCTAGAAAGTGCTTATTCCAGGTCAACCAAAGACTAAGAAGCAGGAGCACGTAAGCATTCTGGCTCCTTGGCTGAGCATTAGGTTGCTCAGGCATGACCCAGTGAGGTGCATTGGGGCCAACCAGGGATCCTAGTTTGCGTTGCTCCTTTTACTCCTTTATGCGCCCTTTCCTCTTCTCCCACAGCATCCCAGTCTGTAAGGAGACTTTTCACCAGGAGCACCCTGCCCCTCGTGATGGGGGTTGGGAGGGACAGCAGGGCATAAGGACGGGACACTACCACTAATGTTGACGGGCAGGGTCTCCTATCCCACTGATCTCACCCCTGGCAAAACAAGCTCAAGACCCTCTTCCCTCTCTCAGCCAGAGTGGGCGCCACTGCATCCTGGATTCCGAGTCTTGAGGCTTGGGCGCGAAGTCACAGATCTGGGTCATTCTTTCCTGGGGGGTCACAGGGCCTATGGAGTGTCCCAGACTAGAGAAACCCTAGCCTTGGGGAAACCGCGACGAGCGCCGTCCTCGGTCTCACCTGCTGGGCTGAATCGGCAGTCGAACCCTAGCCCCGGGAAGAAGCACCTGGGCCGCGATGCCCCGGAGGCTGCAGAGAGCCCTCAGCGCCGCCATCTTATTCCCGCTGCAGACAGCGGGAAGGAGAACCGGGCGGAAGTGGCTTCTGCGAGCCTCCTTGTAGGCTTCTCGCCTATTGGCACAATGGAGCCGCCCTTTTGAAAGCTGGCGGTGTCGCCGACCGCGAATCTGACAACATCCGGGTTCTGTGTCTGCTTCACTTTCGCTTAAATAGCTGTGACTGCCGTCATCTTTACTAAGGACAGTTCTTCCCGTCGCTACTGGCTGGCTTGTCAAGGCGTGAGCCAGCGAAACTTGCCACTCCTGCCAGGGGCAACAACCCGCTTAGGGCTCTTCTTGCCGAGCCCGCCTGCGAGTACCTTAGAAGCCGTCCTTCGCCGCGTCCCGGGCGCACACTCGCTCCGGGGTTCCTTCCCTGCTCCCTTCTGCCTTGACTGGCTCTTTGCTTTAGTTATGCTCTCCAGCAGCGCCTGAGCCCTGCCCATCTGGGGTTGTTGCTAGCTGTCTTGGAGTCCGCCCGACTTATGGCGACCACATGTGCTCCATAGAAGTTTTCTTGGCTGCAATCTTTACGGAAGCGGTTCGCCAGGCTTTTCTTTGCTGGCATCGCTGAATAGGTTCAACTCGTCATCCTTTAGGTTAGCAAGCCTAGCCCCTGCCCTTCGGGGTTAACCCCAGGCTTTCACAATTACCTCTCCACCCTTGAATCCAAGAGGTTCCAATCCGGGAAAGCCACACCCTTTGAACTTCCAGATGTCCTGAATCAGGTTAGGGAAAGGGGGCCCAAGTGGGGCTAGGTAGGTCTGAGCGCTCCCGCCAAACCAAAACAGAATAAGAATAGAGCACCAAGGCCAACTGCCTGCAGGGCTGTTGGGGAGCCACCTCTCCCCAGAAAGAGGGGAGGTCCCCTATGGGTGACCCTGTTATCTGTCAGGCTCCCTGAGCCTACAGAATCACAGACCCAGGAAGCACCCTTAGAGATGCCTCACACCCACCTTCCAGCCTGGGTCAGTGTCTTCCCTCACCTCTTTCTGACCCTGCCTCCGTCCTGGGCAATGGCCAACAGCACAGAAATGTGGTAGCACCAGGCATCTGATCCCAGTTTTGTATGGAAGAGACAAAGAGCTTTCCAGCCTTGGAGGCCAGTTCCTTTTCTCTCCCTCTGCCCTCCAAGCTCAGCTCCAGCTGGGCCACCCGTTGAGTTTTTACATCTCTTCCCACCCTGATCCTGGAAAGAGGCCTTCCCTAGATCTCCCCCAGACAGGGTTCCTGGGACACAGCCCACCAGCAGCGCAGAAGGGTGGGACAGACAGACCAGGGGAGTGGCGGAAACGGAATTATTAGCTGCAAAGAAAGAGGGGAAAGCCAGACTTCTTGCCTGGGAATGGGAACCAGACCAAAGGGTGGGGCCAGAACCCTGGCTGCGGGAACTGACCAGAACCTGGGGTAGACGGGGCAGCCCCCACAGAGCCAGGGTGGAGATTCAGCCCCCTTAGCCCCCTTATTCCCCACCTTTCCCATGGGCTTTCTCTCCCTCTGTGCTTGGGACATAGTAAATGTGATGGGGGTGGGGGTGGAGGGTTGAGGGATTGCATTTTTTTTGCCCTAGTCCAGCCCGGGAGAAGTCAGGACAGATTCTGGGCTGCTTAGCCCTGGGGACAGCTTGAGCTGGGACTGGGGTGAGGGCTCCTGGGGGCTTCCTGAGACACTGCATCTTTTGTGCCTTCTCCCTGCTGCTAATACCCACACATACACTGCTGCTGTGACTCTAAGGCCCTTTGTTTCTCACTGCTTAGTCACTTAGTCACCCCCTTTGTCCTCATCTCAGATGGGGTGGGAAGGGGCCATAAGAGCCCTCTGGGGATAGCTCCTCTTGCCCCTGCCTCTGCTTGTCTCCCATCTCGTGTCTAACTCCTCCAGCCCCAGCGCCCTCAACTCAGGACCAGGGTCAGGGTGTTTGGTGGGTCTCAGGGCCAGGGGGTGGAGGGTGGCACAAGAAGTGATGGGCACCAGGGCAGGTGTTAGTGACCTGAGCAGGAAGGGAGGGGAGAGGAAGTATTAGGCGGATATGAGGTGGGGGACAGGAGGTGACAAGGCAGAGAGTGAATAGGTGGATGGGGGCAGGGGGAGCTGGTCCACCTCTGGGAAGGGAAGAGATTGCTGACTGCACTCTCCTTCCTGGGGATTTCCTGGGGAAATGAGTGGCTATAGGGTGGGGTGAGCAGAAACTGCCCCTACTTCTGAACCCTTTACTGACTCACTTTGAGGGTCCACTGTAAGATCACTTTTCTGAGTTTCCTCAGCCCAGAACCAAGGGAATCATTTTGCTTCCTTTCCCTAACACTACCTCTTCGACTTCCCTACCACAGGCATTGGGTTTCCATTTCTCCCAGTACTCTAACTTCCCTATATGTACAATAATGCTGCCTCCTTCCTCTCTCTGTTCCATGGAAATGAGAAATAAAGATGACTAGGTATTTCCAGAAAGATTGGGCTCTTATGGCAAGGTGGGTCCAGGGGAGGGAGCCAGGTGGCGATGCCCTCGGCTTGACACTGGGTGCCTCTGGATTCCTGAGAGCAAGTCCTTTCTGTGCTGGGGGCCTGGGGCTGGCTGACTGGAGGCTGGAGGAGGATTTAGGGCATTTGAGAGTGGGTAGAAGCAGGGCCAAGAGTCTAGGGGAAGCTACTGGGATCTGGGCCAGAGAAAGGGGAGTCAGGAAGTGGGGGGCCATGGGGAACCGGAGGCGGAATGGCTGGCTGTTCAGAGCTTTGGAGGGGGTGGGTAGTGGTAACTCAGGAAGGGGGAGCCTGAGGGAGAGTAGGGACGTTAGAGAATAGGAGGTGCCACCCTGGATCCTCCTCCTATATAAGGAAAAGTCGTTAGCCCCTCCTGCCTTGTCGTCTGCCCCCTCTTAGTGCCAGAATGATCCCACCTTCAGGCAATAAACTCCCTGATCATTGTCTCACTCATTTCCCCATCCTCCCTGCTCAGTCCTGTCCTGAACCGTGCCAAGGCTCCCCCACCTCCTTTCTTTGTCTGCCTTCGGTTGCTTCCTTACCTATTCCCCACCCTTTTTCCCCAGCAGCTTGCTGAGTCCCCACGGCCCAGGAAGCCAGCTTCTAGGGGCAGAGGGTAGCATGAGGAAACCCTGAGAAAGCGGAGGTCATACCAGGTTGGACAGAGGGATCAGAATTCTCCCAGGACCATAGTCCTCTCTTTGCGTGTTGGCCAGGCCCTTTCCCCAACTTCCTAACCCTCCTGGGGCTCTGTCCCACCAAAAAGGGAAAGAGACAGCTGAGAGCCGTTTGTAGGATTTGGGAAAAGGCTCTGTCATCAGCTGGCCCAGTGCCTATGACCCATCCGGTTGCTAGAGATTCCCCCCTCCCAGCCTCCTAGGCAAGTCCCTTTTTTTTTTTTTTTTAAGGAAAACAAAAAGTAGAATTTTGGGAAGCAATGAGACACCCATCTGAGTCCCACCATAGAGCTCCCGGCTGAGTGGCTTACAGCTCAGCCAATCACAGAAACTCGGGATGCTTAAAGGAGCTGGCGCGGAGAGAGGCTGAGGAGAACCCACGGGGAGACCCACAGACACATAGACACGGGAGAGACAGAGGAGGAGAGAGACAGAAACAAAGGCACAGCGCAAGGAGGCAGAGACAGAAAGGACAGGCACAGAGACGAAGCCAGACACAGTCTTACATAGGGAGAGGCCAGAGAAGCTGCAGAAGACACAGGCAGGCAGACAAAGATCCTGGAGTTTGGAGGAGCCAGACCACTGGAGACCTCCCCTCAGCCTAGCGGCCAAGTTTTCTCCATCTCTTCCGAAGGTCCCCAGCCCCTCTGAAAACTTTGCCTCTGACCCGAGCAGGAGTCTGAGCCCCGCAGGCTGCAGAGAAGGAGCGTTCTAAAACCAGGTTTTGGAGGGCTGGGTGCCCCAGACACCTCACTCCCTCCCAACTGCAGCACTAGAGCCATGTCCTGGATGGGGCTTCCCAGGAGAGGCTTGGAGGGCCGCTGGTCTTGGGGAGTCCAACCCCGCTTGCTGCTCCCCACCGTGCCCCTCTCCGGGCTGGGGCGGCTGCTGCTGCTGGCCTCCCTCCTGCACTCAGCCCGGCCGGCCAGCCCCCTCCCCCGGGAGGAGGAGATCGTGTTTCCAGAGAAGCTCAACAGCAGCATCCTGCCTGGCTCGGGCACCCCTGCCAGGCTGGTGTACCGCTTGCCGGCCTTTGGGGAGACGCTACTACTAGAGCTGGAGCAGGACCCCGGCGTGCGGGTCGAGGGGCTGACGGTGCAGTACTTGGGCCAGGCGCCCGAGCTGCTGGGCGGAGCCGAGCCAGGCACCTACCTGACCGGCACCATCAACGGAGACCCGGAGTCAGTGGCATCTCTGCACTGGGATGGGGGAGCCCTGTTAGGGGTGCTGCAATACCGGGGTTCTGAACTCCACCTCCAGCCCTTGGAAGGGGGCACCCCTAACTCTGCTGGGGGGCCTGGGGCTCACGTCCTACGACGGAAGCTTCCTGCCAGTGGCCAGGGCCCCATGTGCAACGTCAAGGCTCCTGCAGGGAGCCCCGGCCCCAGCCGCCGAAGAGCCAAGGTAGGCAACCCTCGAGTCCATGTCCTGCAGTGTCCTCCCGCCATGTCTGTCCTACTGACCTTTATTCACCCTCTCCCCACCCACTTCCACTTCTGGCCGTCCTGCTTCCCTTCCTCCTGCCTGCCTTTCCTCTTTCCACTCGTACTCTTTCTTTGGGATCTGCCTGGCAGAGAAGTCAGGGACAGCTGGGGAACACAAAGGCTCTGTCCTCTCCCCAATCCAGCCCCAGCCCTCCCTCTGGCCAGACTGATCCCCACCGAGGTTTCCCAGAAGTGGGTCAGAGACTCTGGGTTGGGAGTGACAGCTCCCACCCTCGCCTGGCCGTGGCATCCCCTGCTGGCCCAGTCCCCAGCAGTAAGGCACAATTCACAGTCCCTTGGCCTTGGCTCTTTGGCTTGCCCCTAATTTGGTTTCCACTCCACCCCATCCCCCACAGCTAAAAGAGTGAGGTTGGAAGCCCTGAGGGATTGGCCTCTGGCTGCTGACGCTGCCTTCAAAATTGTCCCGGCAAACTATAAACTAGGGCAGAAGTGGGCAGAGGAGGAAGACACCTCATGCCTCCTCTGGTCAATGGCCTTCCCACACTGTGGACTGACTTCCAGGCCGCCTGAGGCTCCATCCTTTCCTCCCACCCACTCCAGCTCTCCCCCCTTCCTCCCTTTCTTCCTCCCTCCCCCCTTCTCTAACTTTAATCCAGACCAGACGCTGCTCCCTGGGCTCCCTCCACACCCGCCACGCTGAGATCTGGCCCTGGCCCTAGCTGCTGACTGAATTGTTCCTGCGACCACACAGGGCAGACACGTTGCAGCCCAGCCATCTAGCCCCAGTCCCCACAGACCCCTGCCCCACTCATGCCTGAGGGACCCAAAGCCCCTCCCCAAGGCAGTCTCAGCTGCTCTTCACCTCTGGGTCCCACACAGCCCTGGGACGTGGCATTCCCCCTTCTCCTCCCCATTCTCAGAACCAACAGCTGATTCTTTAGAGTTACCGCAAAAGCCTGGGATTTGGGGGTGGAGGAAGGGCCCAGTCAAGACCAATCAGGAATCCCGTGGGGTATGCAAGGCCCAGCTGGCTCTGCTGAATTCCAGACCCAGGAAGTGAGGGAGGGGAGAAATGAGCCACAAGTTTGGGAAGCTATTTCAGGATCCTCCTCTCCTTTTTTCTCTCCAGCGCTTCGCTTCACTGAGTAGATTCGTGGAGACCCTCGTGGTGGCAGATGACAAGATGGCGGCATTTCACGGGGCAGGGCTAAAACGCTATCTGCTGACAGTTATGGCAGCAGCTGCCAAGGCCTTCAAGCACCCAAGCATCCGCAACCCTGTCAGCTTGGTGGTGACTCGGTTAGTGATACTGGGGCCAGGCGAGGAGGGGCCCCAGGTGGGACCCAATGCCGCCCAGACCCTGCGCAGCTTCTGTGCCTGGCAGCGAGGCCTCAACACCCCTGAAGACTCAGACCCTGACCACTTTGACACAGCCATTCTGTTTACCCGTCAGGTGAGGCCCCGTCAGCACCGCAGGCCATGTGAGGCCCCGGTCAGCACCACAGGCCATGCGCCGCACAACTCTAAAGCGCGATTGCGTCGGTTAGGGTGTAAATGGCACCCTTGGAGTGGCGCAACAGGGCACCCTGGCCCAACCACACTGCCAAAGCCGTCTGCAGCCTGACAGCGCTGTGATCTCTCTCAACAGGACCTGTGCGGGGTCTCCACTTGCGACACTCTGGGTATGGCTGACGTGGGCACTGTGTGTGACCCGGCTCGGAGCTGTGCCATCGTGGAGGATGATGGGCTCCAGTCGGCCTTCACTGCTGCCCATGAACTAGGTAAAGAGGGGATGCGAGCATGGGGAACCTGGGGTGGGTAAGAGATGTATCAGGGATGGGGTAAGGGAATGGTGAGCTCACTAGGGTGCACATGGGGCTCCCAAGGTGTAGCTTCCTCCTTCCCAGGCCTAGGTCCAGGGGTTATTATCTTTCTCTGCTCTGGGTGTAAGCAAATATTTATATTTTCCTATTAAGTGAGATAGAGTGTGGAAACCTATTGTGCACTTCCTGCGTGTGTGTCTGGGGGAAGGAGTTAGCACAGTATCAAGAGAAATATTATTCACAAGAATCAGTGAGGGAGCAGGTGAGCACAAGGCTGGGAATGTTGGCTACAAGGAAAAGTAGGGAGGGGACCTGAGTGTATTCTGGGGAGACAGAGCAGTGAGGGCTACATTCTGGGGAGCCTTCAGAGCACCAGAAGGACCTTGGTGGTGGGTTGGGATAGGGAATGGACCTGAGCATCCCCAGCTGCAGCCAGGTTATAGGCCTGATAGGCCTGATAGGCCTGCAGCCTCCTTAGGGCACAGGATGGGACCTTTGGAGCCCAGAATGCCTTCTCCTTTCACAGGCCACGTCTTCAACATGCTCCATGACAACTCGAAGCCGTGTGTGGGTCTGAATGGGCCTGGGAGCACTTCGCGCCATGTGATGGCTCCTGTAATGGCCCATGTGGACCCCGAGGAGCCCTGGTCCCCCTGCAGTGCCCGCTTCATCACTGACTTCCTGGACAATGGCTATGGTAAGCAGATGGCACTCATCTATGTGTCAGGCTCAATTCCTATCCCCTGCTACACTCTCACTTCCACTACATCCACACAGGCCAAACCGACTTCCCCAAGTGTGCTTCCTTGGCAGTGTGGGACAGGGGAGAAATGCTCCTGTCTCTGTGGTCCCCACTTCCTCCCAGAATAAATAGCAAAGCCTAGCGGAGGCAAATCTTAGCTCAAGAGAATTAGAACTGATCTTTTAAGGGCCAGAACTGCCCAACACTGGAATGAGCTTGCTGCAAAGGAGCTTGAGGAGCACGCACAACACGGGATAACTACTCCTGGGCAGGGCTGTTTCTGAGAAGCTGATTCAAGAATTCTGTAGTTGGTTAAAATAGACAGGAAGACTTAGTATTTTGAGCTCCTCTCTGGATTTTGTTCTTTAGATATGTGTAAATGTGTGACTAAGTTACTTAACCTCTCTGAGTTTGTAGCTAGTCTGTAAAATAGGTATAACAATAATAACTACCTCATAAATGTTTGCCATGATTAAATGAAAGAATGCTGGTCAAGCATTTAGCCAATGCTCATCACATAATAAGTATCCAATAATCTGTGGCTGTTATTGAAAGCCTCTTCCAGCCCTAGGATTTGGATTCTAGGATTCCTTAGGCCCCAGGGAGCCCAAGCTTTTTTTTTTTTTTTTGCAATCTAGAATGCTCCCCTTGGCCCCTTGCTGACTTCATACTCCAACTTTCTTCCCAGGGCACTGTCTCTTAGACAAGCCAGAAGCTCCTCTGCATCTACCTGCGACTTTCCCAGGCAAGGACTATGATGCTGACCGCCAGTGCCAGCTGACCTTCGGGCCCGACTCACACCATTGTCCACAGCTGCCGCCACCCTGTGCTGCCCTCTGGTGCTCCGGCCACCTCAATGGCCATGCCATGTGCCAGACCAAGCATTCACCCTGGGCTGATGGCACCCCCTGCGGGCCGGCTCAGGCCTGCATGGGTGGCCGCTGCCTCCACATGGACCAGCTCCAGGACTTCAATGTGAGATCACGGGGCAGGAAGGGGCCGGGGAGGGGGCTTGGAGGACTGTCCCTGAGCCCAGGAGAGTACACTTATCCCACCTCCTGTTCTGTGCCTCTGCAGATCCCTCAGGCTGGTGGCTGGGGTCCCTGGGGGCCATGGGGTGACTGTTCTCGGAGCTGTGGAGGTGGTGTCCAGTTCTCCTCCCGGGACTGCACGCGACCCATCCCCCGAAACGGTGGCAAGTACTGTGAGGGACGCCGCACTCGCTTCCGTTCCTGCAGCACTCAGGACTGCCCAACTGGTTCAGGTGAGGGGTGGGAGGGGTGGGAACCCTTGGGAGTGGCTGATAGGACCGGAAGGACTGCCTTTTGGGTGCTGGGACCAAGGGAGTGTTCACTGACCTTGCTGGGGCGGGGGCGGGGGCGGGGGCGGGTGGCTGACTTTACCCTTCAGCACTGTTCTGACTGTCCGTGGGGGAGGGAGACGCAGTGCTGTCTACAGGGTCCAAGGGGCTTGGCAGAGGTGCTGTTGGAGCAGTGTGAGGGCGGAAGGCCCTGACTGTCCATTTTATATCTGTAGCACTGACCTTCCGCGAGGAGCAGTGTGCTGCCTACAACCACCGCACTGACCTCTTCAAGAGCTTCCCAGGGCCCATGGACTGGGTCCCTCGCTACACAGGGGTGGCTGCCCGGGACCAGTGCAAGCTCACCTGCCAGGCCCGGGCCCTGGGCTACTACTACGTGCTGGAGCCACGGGTGAGAGCCAGGATGCCCCGGGCCCTGTCTATGCTCACATACTTCCCAACAGTCCCTCTATTTTCTGCTGGCAAAGATCCTCCAAAACAGCACCATTGCTGGCATTCCCACAGCCACACCAGGCCAGCCCAGAGGTCCACTCAGACTTAGCTGTCCATAAACCAAAAAATAAAACCAAACCCGCTGCCGTTGAGTCGATTCTGACTCATAGCAACCCCACAGGACAGAGTAAAATTGCCCCATAGGGTTTCCAAGGAGCAAGCACCTGGTGGATTCAAACTGCCGACCTTTTGGTTAGCAGCCATAGCTCTTAACCACTGTGCCACCAGGGTTTCCTAGCTGTCCATAGGTATTGGGAAAACAAGCCCCAGACTCTGGCTAAGTTGCCAGCCAGGCAGCTCTAGCCTGTTCCGTTTCTCTCAGTTTCCTGTCTTCTCTCTCCCTATCATCCAGTGCTCCATTTGGTGAGAATGGGAGTGTGTGGCCTTTGGGGCAAGTCCTTGCCTCCCTTTCTGTGGGCTCCTCTGTAAGAGTACAGTGGTGGCCTCATTCAGCTCATCAGTGGCCAGTCCCTCAGTGGAAAGGCCTCCCGGAGATGGGTGACATCAATGTCCTCTCCGTGATAGGGTGGCAGTTTGAGGCGTGAAGAACAACAATCTCTTAACAGAGTTTTGCTCCCTTCGCGCCTACTCTGGAGAGAATTCCTACAGGTCGGCTGCCCTCTAGTGTCCATCTAAGAACAGTACTATCAAGGTTTAGGGCTTGCAATTCCCGCCTTGACTTGCCAAGTGTGTAACCTTTGGACAAGTTTCTCAATCTTTTCAACCCCAGTGTTCCACCTCTAGAAACCTCCAATGGTTGTTGAGAGATCTATATTCATGTTGACAAGGACTTAGTCCAGTGCCTGATTCATAGTGAGTGCTCGGAAAACTGTGGCTTTTTTAATTAGTGTCATCATTATGATTGCCATCCCATGTGGCTGGTGGCTGGCGTTCTCCCTACATACCATCCACATCTCCTACCTCACCCAACTTTTCTGACACTCCTTCCCTGATGGGCATGGATCTTGTTTGGCTCACCAGCCCCCTGACTTAGGAAGAGCCCTTAGCATTGGTCCTTCTCTCCTCAGGTGGTAGACGGGACACCTTGTTCCCCAGGCAGCTCTTCAGTCTGTGTCCAGGGCCGCTGTATCCATGCCGGCTGTGACCGCATCATTGGCTCCAAAAAGAAGTTTGACAAGTGCATGGTGTGTGGTGGGGATGGCTCTGGCTGCACCAAGCAATCTGGCTCCTTCAGAAAATTCAGGTTCATTTCCCATTTATTTCCTCCTCCACCTCCCTAGACACGATTCTGGGCCCTAGGACTACAGAGGTGAACTCAACACTGTTTTGACTCTCAGTGAGCTTATAGTCTAGTGGGGGAGTCAGACAGGTCAGTGGTTACAGAACAGCGTCACATGCGTTTGATGGGTGTCAGCTCAGGGTGCTGCCAGGACCATCAGGGAAGGCGTCCCCAGGAGGTGAGCTGAGTCCTGGAGGGAGACTAGGAACTGGACAGGCACCAAGGGAATGGGGTGTAGAACGGCACCTCAGTAAGGGGGGGCAGCAGAGATAAGAGGGAGAGGGATCATTTGCATGTAGCTCAGATCTGGCCTGCATGACTCACATAGGTTTGGGGAGACAACCCTCTATGCACACATATACACACATACCTCATATAAACACAGCTCAGAAAGGCTGAGGGGATTTGGGAAGATGCTGAGCTCCCCACGTCCTCCTTCCACACAGGTACGGCTACAACAATGTGGTCACTATCCCCGCGGGGGCCACCCACATCCTTGTCCGGCAGCAGGGGAACCCTGGCCTCCGGAGCATCTACCTGGCCTTGAAGCTCGCAGACGACTCCTATGCCCTCAATGGCGAATACACGCTGATGCCCTCCCCCACAGACGTGGTGCTGCCTGGGGCAGTCAGCCTGCGGTACAGCGGGGCCACTGCAGCCTCAGAGACACTGTCAGGCCATGGGCCGCTGACCCAGCCCTTGACGCTGCAGGCCCTGGTGGCTGGCAACCCCCAGAACGTACGCCTCCGTTACAGCTTCTTCGTGCCCCGGCCGGCCCCTCCAACAGCACGCTCCACTCCCCAGGACTGGCTGCAGCGCAAGGCCCAGATCCTGGAGATCCTCCGGAGGCGCAACTGGGTGGGCAGAAAATAACCTCACCATTCCGGTTGCCCTTTCTGGGCACCGGTGCCTCAGACTCAGCTGCGTGGAAGAGGGGCTCCTACAGCTGCCTCATGCTAAGTCCCAGTAGGGAGGGGCTCTGGGACGAGAACCACCCCTTCTCTCTGTCCTAAAGTGCAGGCTGGCCCTGCCCTGGTGTCCTGCCCTGGCAGGCAGTGATAGGTCGGTGGATCCAAGGGGGCTGGAAGACAGTCCCCTATCTAAACTGCCCCCTCTGCCCTGCTGGTCACAGGAGGGGGGGGAGGCAGGGTGGACCCCAGTTGTATTTATTTCGTATTTATTCACTTTTATTTAGTAGCAGGGAAGAGGATGAGGATTAGGGTCCTGGGGAAACTGACCACATCCCTCATAGCCTTCACCCTGGCTAGGAAATCCAGGGTGGTGGTGATAGGCATAAGTGTCTGTGTGTGTGTGACTCTGTGTGTGTGTGTGTGTGTGTGTGTGTGTGTGTACGTGCTTATATATGAGGTACATCCTGCCCTGCTTTTTTTTTTCTTTTCTGCGAAAGGAAGAGTCATGGGTAGGATGGGCCTTCAGGGAGTAAGGGATATGAATGCATGTCTTTAAAATAGAAATTGAATTCAATTATTTATGTGCTCCTTTGGTGCCAGACAGATGTGGGTTGCACCCTGGCTCCACATCTCTGAGAATTAGTTTCCTCATTCGTAGATAAGATAACCTCCCTTGGGAATTTGTGAGGAGGACTGAATAATGTAAATAACTAGCACAATGTCTAGCACTAGGGAAGTGCTCAATAAATGGCAGCCACTGTTAGTTATTGTTGTTGTCTTTCTGTCCACTTCCATCCTCCCTGGGGACTGCAATGCACTTGAAGGTGACAAAGATCCGTGTCAGTGGGGTCTGCCCCCACATCAGGTTGGCGGAACCCTATCCTGAATTCCTAGGGCCTATCAGAGAAAGGACGATTCTGCCCCTCACCTCTGGAAGCTCCCAATCACATGGAGGAGACTTAATAAACACTTGGCTACAAGCACAATTGACAAGAACGTGGAGGTGCAAAAATAACAAGAACGACTGCATTAACACAAAAAAGCAGTTAGTAATGAGAGCGGTAGTTGGAGGAGGTGGGGGACTGTTGTAGAAAGAGCACCAGAGCAGGAACCTTTGGGTCTGAATTCGAGTTGGGGTTCAGCATCTTACTAGCTGGGCGGTGCTGGGTAAGTTAAAGATACTGAGGCTTAGTTTGCTCATATGTGGAATGGGGCTAATCATACCTGTTCCCCCAGGGTTGTTCTGAGGACAAATGTTAGAATACTTGAATAGTAAATGTTGTACCCATGTGAGAGGATACTCTGACAACTCCTGACTGACTGGGACAAGGTCCCCAGAATCAACAAATATAAACCCAGCAGCCTTCTTAGAAAAGGTGAAGTTAAAAGGGAATTTAATAAGAGGAACAGAACATGGTTTGGTAGGGGATAGGAAGGCAGGTGGAAAGAATGGCGTGGAGAAGGATGGGCAGTGAGCGAGTGGGAGCCAGGTGTGCAGTGGTGGCGAAACACTTGAGAGGCAGAGGGGTCCTGGAAAGCGCTCGACTTTTCCTTCTGAACAGATTACTGCTTCAGAAAGAGCTTGGGTAGTCCTGTGTACATCACGGAGGGAGCAGGGACGGGAAAGGGCGGGCAAGTGGACCCTGCAAGCATTTGGAGTTTCAAGTGGCAGTAGTGGGACTGCGAGGGATTGGGGAAGAAACTAAATACGGAGGTGAGGGAGGAACTATAGGTAGAGAAGACTTGGGGCTGGGATTGAGAGAGGGGAGACCAGGGAACTAAAGGTCCCTACTCGCCATAAGAGAACCTAGATGGGCTGCCAAACATTGCTTGGGGTATGGAGTTGGGACTATGGGGTTGAGGCTGTGGTGGTTGTGTGATTGTGGGTGCTGTGCTCACTATGGCTGGGCTTTGCTGATCAAGTTCTGTTACCAGACAGTGCCTTAAAACAATGCCCTGTACTTTATACCACGGGGCACAGCGCCTACTTCTGCAGCAATGGGACAAAGGCCACCCACGCTCTCTTCTCTCCAGCAAACACAACTTCCAAAGCTGTGCTTGGCCTCTGGCCATTCCTCTGGCCCGCCTACCAACCAGGCTACAGGAGGTAGAAGCAGGAGAGTGGGACAAGCCCAGAGTGTTCAACTGTTTCACCTAGTTAGCAAAACTGGACCACCAATAACATGTTATGGACCATAATACTGTGGACTAATGGTACAATGAGCAGAGCCTGTGCTAAGGAGATGTGAGGCACTAACACAGACAATATATGACCATGTCCAAAGGAGCTCACACTGCATTCCAAGCGGAAGGTTATGTACTACACCTCCACAAAGAGAAACAATGGGGCAATACAAGGACCTGTGAGACAAGGGCAAAATGAACTGTGCAGAGGCTGAGTGCCAGACTTAAGGGACTGTGAGGGTTACGGAGGGTGAGTCTTGGGCTGGGACATGAGGAACAGGTAATCATAATAGCTCTTCTTTAGTACTTAAGGTGATTCACACTTTGCAAGTCACTTTCACACATATTATTTCAAGCAGAAACCCTTTGCTCGCTGAGTAGGGTTCTAACTGGCATAAAGGAGTTTTTCCCAAAAAGAGACTGAGCTTATAAGTCACCTCTGTGATTGGGCGTGTGGGGGGCATATAGTGAAAGGGCTGAGATTGCTAGCTCCTCAAAGAGAAGTGATGGACAGACGGGCCCTCAATCCCCGGCAAGACTTGACCCTTTTCTGGAGTGGTCTCCCGCATACCACCCTTCCCAGACCCAGGCTATAGACTCTACCCAATGTCTTGAAGCCAGGAGCCCAGCAAGTTCTTCCTGGGGAGGTGGGGATGCATATCCCCCTGCAAGGGCCAAGATGAGCTCTGTCTCCCCAGTCTGCCCACGTGTTACCTTCATAGACCTGAGATGGGAGCAGAAACAGGAATAATAGGAAGCAAGGAGAAGGCATTGACTGAGACAGTTCCAGGATCTGGTCGGAGAGAGAGGGAGGAAGAACAATGAGGAGCTGAAAAGAGAAGGGCCAGTGACTGCTGAAGGAGTGAGCACCGTGCCCTGAAGAGGTTCAGCAGAGTCTGGATAACCATTTTACGGGAGGGCAAGGGTAGTGTGTGAGTGTGTTTGTGGTGGGCGAGAAGGTTGAAGCAATAACTGAGTTGGGCCAATTTCTTTAAGCTTCTGCCCCTGAGAGTCTCTGCTTCTGTGGTTACAGCAGAGGAAATCTGGGCATTAGTCCAACCACTAGTTTTGGGGTAGGGATGGGAGAGTCACGATTTCTAGGGGGTGCTGTGGAATGGGCTGCTACTCATTTACACTCATACTCCCATTTCTACCCCACTTCTTTAAGATCTGTACAGTATTACAGTATTCTTTTCCCTAAAATATCAAATTGACAGTGACAAAACTAGTATCTCATTGGTCTGGGCTTATGGGGGATGAGGAGGAAGAAAGTGGAATTCAGTGTATTTGCATCTTATTGGCTGAGAGGATGCTTCTGAACCAATTGAATGCCTTCCCCATTGACTTGTTGCTAGGGGGAATCCAAAATCACTGGCACCAAGACTAGGCAGCTGACAGCTGGCGGAAACCACCATTTCTGAAAATGCTCTGAAAGGGGGGTAGTGAGGGAAGGTGGAGGAGGAACAGTACTAAACAACTTCCCCAGACAGGACCTTATATGGGCGCAGGCCCAGAGTACTTAAGTAGCCTTAGGAAGAAAAGAGTGGCGGAAGTAGATTTAAAGCTTCCTTTACCGTCTTTGGAAACCCTGGTGGTGCAGTGGTTAAGTGCTACAGCTGCTAACCAAAAGGTGGGCAGCTTGAATCCACCAGGTGCTCCTTGGAAACTATGGGGCAGTTCTACTCTGTCCTATAGGGTCACTAAGAGTCGGAATTGACTCCACAGCAATGGGTTTTGTTTTGTTTTATTACCGTCTTTGAGCAACCAGCAGCAAGCCCCTCAAGCCCAGTAACGTACAAGAACACAGTGACACACACATGTCCAACAACATAGAAATATATTAGCATGCTCTCTTGATAATATAGATGCAAATGAGCATTGCAGAGCTGAAAATAGGAGAATTTTGGCCTGAAAATGGATCTGTGGAAAAGAGTAAAATATATTAATTGTCCTAATCTCCCTTTGAGAACTTGCTGTTTGTCTCATTTATCTGTTCAATAAATGTCATTGGGTTATAAACTGGAATCAAGTCATGCTCTCAACAGCATCTGGTAGGGAGGAAAGGAATGGAGTTTTGGAGTCAGACGGAACCCAAAGCTTTGCTACTTGCTTACATGCAATGATATGACCTTAAATTACTTGGTCTCTGTGGGCCTAAGTTTCCTTCACTGTAAAATGGGTATACTATTATCTGCCTTATGGAGTGGGTGTCAGGATTTAGAATATAATGATTTAGGAATATAAATGCTTGGCACTGCGTCTGGATTCTAGGAAGTAGTCAATACATGCTGATTCTCTTCACCTTGCATCTCTTCCTTTGCCTGCCCCCGCTTCTCACCCCTGTGTTATTAGCATTAGAAAATAATTATACCAGGAACTGTCTACAGATTTAAGATGAAGTATTTTGTAGAGTTTGTGCCAAAAGTTCTAGGTGACATTCAGGGGGTGATAAAAGGAAAGACATGGTCCCTGTCCCCAAAGAGTTTACAATCTGGTGCTGAGAAAGTCAGGCAGGACAAAAATTCCAGACCTGTGTGACAGATGCCATGAGAGAAGATGGGCACCTAGCACAGAATATGGGGACCCCATGGAGACAGTAGAGTGGCAGGAGTAGGAAGGAGGATTTCTGTTTGCTAGGTGAGCTCCAAGGCTCTTCTCTGTTATTTTTGCACCTCTGTTACAGTTATGCAAAATTAAGGTGAAGTAAAGAAGAACAAATCTGAAAGTGGAGGATAATACAGTAAAGAGCTGAGCAAGGGAGACACCTGGAAAAGCTATGTGGGCTGAAGGGGGTTGGGAAAGAGAGTTTTGGGGAGAATGTGACATGTACGTGAAAAACGTTTGTGCCCATTGTTGCAGTCACTGTGTCAATCCATCTCATTGAGGGGCTCCCTCTTCTTCACAGACCCTCTAATTTACCAAGGATGATGTCCTTCTCCAGCGATTGGTCCCTCCTGACAACATGTTCAAAGTAAGACAGTCTCGCCATCCTTGTTTCTAAGGACGATTCTTGCTGTACTTCCTCCAAGACTGATTTGTCATTCTTCCGGCCTATGGGATATATAAAAAAACCAAACCCTTTGTCCACAAATGGATTATGACTCATGGTGACCCCATGCATGCAGAGCAGAACTGCACTCCATAGGGTTTTCAAAGCTGTGACCTTAAGCAGATCACCAGGCCTTTCTTCCAAGGCGTCTCTGTGTGGGTTCTTACAGCCAAACTTTTGGTTAGCAGTTGAGCACTTAACCCTTTGAGCCCCCCAGGGACTTCTACCGATACCAAACCCAACCCAACCCAAACCCACTGCCTTCCACTCGATTCTGACACAATTGCGACCCAATAGGGCAGAGTAGAACTGCCCCCATAGAGGTTTCAAGGCTGTAATCTTTACAGAAGGAGACTGCCACATCTTTCTCCCGGAGAGCGGCTGGTGGGCTCAAACCACCAACCTTTTGGTTAGCAGCCACCAGGGCTCTTCCACCGGACACCAAGGGGATACAAAAATGCTGCAGAGCAGCCTGCGACGTTGTAGCCTGCGCGAGAAACAATCTGGATACTAAGTGGCACTAGGCTGCAGGGGGAGCCATTGACACGCCGGGAGAGGGGCTCGGCCTGGAGGGGCTGAGCGGATAGTGAGGTCATCGGACGCACTAGAAAAGGTTCCACAGGTCTCTCTTGGTCAGTGTTGGCGAGGCCGGACGGGTGAGAAATATAATCCTGCTAGGAGTCGGCGGGATTGGGATGAGCCCCAGCGCCGGCTCTGGGAGGGCCAGGCCCCATCCCGCCTCCCGCCTGCGCTGCCCCCGAGCCTGGCGTGGCAGCTCCGCCGCGGGGGTCTCCCAGCCGCGAAACGATGCGACCCAGCGCTTCGTGGGCCTGGGCGGCTCCACCCGAAGCTCCGCCCCGTGACGCGCGGCCCCGCCCCCGCAGCGCCCGCTTCCAAGATGGCGGCAGCGAGACTTGCCCGGCTGTCAGGGCGGCGGTGACGACCGGAGGCAGAGCCCAGGTATGTGGACTAGTGATGATGGTGACAGAGTCCCCGGAGAAAGATTCGGGCGATAGGGAGGGTGAGAAGTTTTAGGCAAAGGAAGGAGACAAGCTTGAGCTGGCAGGAGGAGGGGTCCCAGGTGGAAGTCTGGACGGGTGCTGGGCGAGCTCACACTGCAAGGTAGGGCAAACGCAAGAGGCGATTGGGGTGGGGCTGGGGTCTCCGGTGGAGCTGGGTTTTAACTCCCTGCAGCGCGCTGGCCACGCCCCTCCAGGTGAGTCCGCTCAGGTACCCCTCCCCCCAGTCTCTGCCCCCGCCCTCCCTACCGTTCTCAATTCGGCTGCAGCTCTCCTCCTCGCCTCCCGCCCTCCCCTGCTCGGACTAGAAAAAGGTAGAAGAGGTAAAGGACGCCACCCCCACCCTACTCCCCGCGTGCTCTAGGGCTGTTTGCTTGCTGCTCCCAGGTGGTCACGCTCCCTGCACCTGCGGAGCTAGCTCCAAGGCTCGTGAAGAACGGAAAGAAGGCTGTTTCCTACCCTGCCCTGGGCTCTCCTGAGGTCACTGCACGGTCGTGTCATGACTGCCTCGCCCCCTGAACAGGTTCTTGGTCTGGGGGAAAACTGTCTCCATGAGCTGCTATGTCCCACTCCCCAAACGGGTCCGTCCTGTTGGGGTAGGGACGGGGTGGTGGTGAAGTCCGAACTTGACACTGTCACTCCATTGTAGCATGGGGGTGGGGGGAAGATCCGGGACCTAGCATCCCTTAACTTTCCTACCGCTTTCCCTCACTTCTGCTGAGAAACCGGCCTTACCCAGCTCCCGAACTCTGCCCCTCCGTAGGTGGCTGGTTCTCCGTGACCACTTCTGTTCCGGCTGCGTCCGAGGCTCGCCGTTGGAGTGCTGGATGGAGCCCTTCTCTGTCCTCTGGGACGTTTCCAATTTTAGATAATGCCTCACGTCTCTGCTCCCCCTGGACCCCTTGAGGTCCCCCTACCCCCCAAGAAGACAGCTTGAACTTAGGTGAGACTATCCTTTCCCCCTCTAAGTTTGGAAAGGGGGTTCTCTAGGCACTCCTCTGAAATGGGCGGGAGACCTGAGTGATGTAAGCATTCTTGGGAGCAGAACTGAAAGTAGATAGTGGGAGTGGTTTGAGGGAAATAGGAGGAGAGTAATACTTGGGGTGGAAGTAACAGGTGGTGGGGTTATTGATAGTTATATTCTGTTTCTTTTCCTCACGTGATGGTACATCTGTGTGCTGCTTGATGGTTACAGTCTGTTTCTTTTCCTCAGGTGACGGTACATCTGTGTGCTCCCTTCCCTAACTTTGTTCTCTGCCTCTTTCTCCTCTTTGCCCCCACACCCACCACCTTCACCCCTAGCTGCTCATCTCTGCTGGCTTGCTTTTCCTGCCTGCCCCCAGAACTCCTTCTCTCCCTCCCCAGACCCTTCCCAGAATGTTGCGGAGGCTACTGGAGCGGCCCTGCACGCTGGCCCTGCTTGTGGGCTCCCAGCTGGCTGTCATGATGTACCTGTCGCTGGGGGGCTTCCGAAGCCTCAGTGCCCTGTTTGGCCGAGATCAGGGTCCCACCTTTGACTATTCTCACCCCCATGATGTCTACAGTAACCTCAGTCACCTGCCTGGGGTGCCTGTTGCGCCAGGAGGCCCTGCAGCCCCTCAAGGTCTGCCCTACTGTCCAGAACGATCTCCTCTCTTAGGTGAGTTCAGAAGGAAGGAGACAGTGAAGGAAAGGGCAGGATGTGGGGGCAGGAGGCTTGGGCAGGCATGGGGTGGTAAGAGTGGGACTTAGAACAGGAGGTTAATGTAATCGGAAGGTGGGCTGGGATTGGGCTAGAGTGGACTCTGAATTTGGAGTTACATTGGGCTCTTGATTTGGACCATAAACTTTCCAATGCCTGCCCACTTACGGACTCTTCCTGCCCCAGGCTAACAACTGCTTCCTTGTGGCTGAACCCTGGTTTAGTTAGTTGGAAGTCCTTCTGTTCTTTCCATCCCCCAACTGTGAGGAATGAGAAAGTTAGGGAACCCTAAAATAAGAAAGTAGACTGGAGGGTCCGGAGCCTGCACCTTCAGGCTTTGCAGAGCTGTCCCAGTGGTGGTGAACCCAACACTTGTGAGATTTCTGAGTGAGCCCTGGAGGGAAGTGAGCCTGAGAACCAGGCGCCCAGGGCCAGAGGAACTCCCAGGCCCTGGTGTTCATTCTCTTCTCCTTGCCCCTCCGATCCCTGACCTTGCCATGCCCTCCCAACAGTGGGTCCTGTGTCGGTGTCCTTTAGCCCAGTGCCATCACTGGCAGAGATTGTGGAGAGGAATCCCCGGGTGGAACTGGGGGGCCGGTACCGCCCAGCAGGGTGTGAGCCCCGCTCCCGAACAGCCATCATTGTGCCTCACCGCGCCCGGGAGCACCACCTGCGCCTGCTGCTGTACCACCTGCATCCCTTCCTGCAGCGCCAGCAGCTTGCTTATGGCATCTATGTCATCCACCAGGTACCGCAACCCCCGCCTCACCCTGACTCTTTCCTGTAAGAAAGCCTCAAGCAAATGCCAACCCACTGTCATCTAATGGGTCCCTGGAATCATTTTTAAGAGGACCCGACTGTTAAACGTAGAGGGCACTTGGCATTGCTGTATCAGACTTGTTAGCCCCACGCTTCTCCTCATTCTCTTTCGGGTATTCCTGCTGTCCCGTACTTTTCCATGACTTTTCCTTTGTTCCATGGCTTGTGCAGTAGAAAGCACACATTTGGAGTTGGACAAATCTGGGTTCAAATTCTAGTTTTGCCATTTGTTACCTGTGGGACCTTGAGCAAGTTCCTGAACCCCCTACAATGAGGCACACAGCAGTAGACAATCAGTCGGCCACTAGGCCACCCGTTTCACACGGTTGTTGTCAGGATTAAATGCTAAACACCGGCATGCTAAGTATCAGGCACACACTGCTGCACAAGGAAGATGTGCTGAATGATGAAGTGAAAGATCGTTTGCCTTCTCGTCGTTCTCCCTGTCCTGCACCCTGCTTTGATGTATCGCCTGTCACGTTTATACTTCAGCCGTCTTTTTCCCCATGCTACCTACCTGCAGACATAGGCTGGTCCCCTCCGTTATCTTCCAGGCTGGAAATGGAACATTTAACAGGGCGAAGCTGCTGAATGTTGGGGTGCGGGAGGCCCTGCGTGATGAGGAGTGGGACTGCCTGTTTCTGCATGATGTGGACCTCCTGCCAGAGAATGACCACAATCTGTATGTGTGTGACCCCCGGGGGCCCCGGCATGTCGCCGTTGCCATGAACAAGTTTGGATACAGGTAGTGGGCATGGGAGGGTGCTGGGAAGCGGGGAAACCCACTACCCAGTGGGAAGAGAGCTGAGGAGATTGTGGGTAGGGCTGTCTCCCCGGAAGACTTGTGTGGAATCCAAGGATCTTTCTCTCCCCAGCCTCCCATACCCTCAGTATTTCGGAGGGGTCTCAGCACTCACTCCAGACCAGTACCTGAAGATGAATGGTTTCCCCAATGAATACTGGGGCTGGGGTGGTGAGGATGACGACATTGCTACCAGGTCAGACTTCCTGCTACCACCTCCTTCCCCCTACACCAGCCTAGATTCCCTGTCCTCTAACACCCTCCCTGGGGGGCCATAACCCTTCAACACCACCTTTAGCTCCGCTGGTCCTGCACTGAGCTCATTTCTTCCCCTTAAGTCGTTTCAGTCCACCCAGGTCGTGCTTCGCGTACTATTTAGTTATGTTCCAGGGAGAGGAGATAAGATCAATAGGACGTAGTATCATGGGGTTCCAGAGCTAGAAAGGGGCCTAGAGACAGTTTAATCCCACCTTCTGCTAGGGCCGCATCCAAACTACTTCCTGTGGAAATGGAGGAAGAGGGGCTCTACTCCCAGAATCACTTTAAAAAAAAAAAAAAAAAAAGAAGTGCCATTGGCATGATGCCAACTCCTTTTTCAGTTGGTGAACTGTTCTGGCCTTCAGCCTCAGCTGGCCTAATTTCATACCTGGCGGGGGAGTATTTGGGCTTGGTATGCTGGACTCATTGCTTCCCCTCCCCTTGGGTCATCTGGGATGACATCTCTGAATTCTCATCTTCTGTAAAACACCCAGCAAATTGTAACTGTATGTATTCTTCAGTACCTTCTGAAGATGGCAGGAAGGCCATCTTCACTTCCTGCTTCTTTGTGTCAGAGTTGGGGTTTGTTTCCCTCCAGGTCCTGACACCCGGATGCTACCCTGATTTTAACATGAGGGTGAGGGCGGGGGTTAGCTGGGGCAGCTGAGCTTGGGTCTGCAACTCTGTTTTGTCCCATCCTTTTGACAAAATGGCCTCTCTGTCCTTCCCAGACTACAAGGGCAGCTCCTGGGACTCACTTAGAAGACCAAGGTGGGAGGTGCAAACCTCCCTTTGTCAACTGTTTAAAGGCCCCAGGGTGCCTGGCACTGGGCCCGAAGGATTTGGATACATCCAGCTTTTGTATTCTCTTTAGCCATTTCTTTCTTTCTCTTTGACTTTCTCCCCACACCACTACCTGGCACTTTTTTTTTTTTTTTTTTTGCCCTAACTAGTTATCGCTGTTGTTCGTGTAGAACCATGTAGTCCCTTCCTTGCTGGCCTTAGTTCTTCTTGTTCACCTGTCAGCAGCTTGCCTCCACTCTGGATCCTCCAAGGTCTCTTCACTTTTCCTGTAGGGTGCGCCTGGCTGGGATGAAGATCTCTCGACCCCCTACATCCGTGGGACACTATAAGATGGTGAAGCACCGAGCAGATAAGGGCAATGAGGAAAATCCTCACAGGTAGGAAGGGAGGACTGCCTGGGAATTGTTAGTGGATCCTCAGGATTCTGCACCCCTAGGCAGGAAAGTCCTAAAGGTCTAGAGATTCCTGGCTGTCCCTTTCTGGGTCTTAAGTTTCCAACCTCTAACCCTCAGATTTGACCTCCTGGTCCGTACCCAGAATTCCTGGACGCAAGATGGGATGAACTCCCTGACCTACCAGTTGCTGGCTCGAGAGCTGGGCCCTCTCTATACCAACATCACAGCAGACATTGGGACTGACCCTCGGGGTCTCCGGACCCCCTCTGGTCCCCGTTACCCACCTGGTTCCTCCCAAGCCTTCCGTCAAGAGATGCTACAGCGCCGGCCCCCAGCCAGGCCTGGTCCTCCACCTACTGCCAACCACACAGCCCCCCATGGTTCACACTGACTCCTCCTTCCTGCCTACCTTAATCATGAAACTGAATCAGAGTTGTATTCTCCCCACCCTCAGTCCCTCACTCTTCTTTAGAGGGATGTGGGAGACCTGAATGCTAGTGCTATGCTGGGGGCCAGGGGCCTCTCCTCACTGCTGGACTGGAGCTGGGCTCCTCTAGACCTGTTAGTCCCTCTTTCTAGGGTCACCTACCAAGGCTTATGACTGTGAATCCTTGATGTCATGATTTTATGTGATGACTCCTGGGAGTCCCCTGCCCCTGGGGTAGCAGCAGGGCTGGACCCCAAGCCCCTTCCTCTTCTATGGAGAGAAGAGTGACCTGGCTTCTCCTGGGGCCTCCTGTGAATATTTATTCTATTTATGGTTCCTGGGAAGTGTGTTTGGTGAAAGAAGCCCCTCCCTGGGCACTTTCTGCCAGTGCTAGGGTAGCTCCCTCTCCTGAACCTGGCTCAGGGGGCTGGGATTTTGATATATTTTCTAATAAAGGACTTTGTCTCATCTCTGTTCTTGCTTTCTGTATCCCAGGTACCCTTTGCCTGTCTTTGCCTCCACTGTCCTCATGCCCACAGGAGACAGAAAAGCCAGACAAAGCCACGCTCCAGTCACTTCTTTTATTTTCACGGGTGGGAGAGTCCCTGCCAGCAGGGGCAGGAGGAGGTAGAAGTTGGGGATCACCTTGCAGGTTCTATGCCCAGGGCCCGGGCTGCTGCCTGGCGCCCACTTTCTATGCATTCATTGACAGCAACCCCCTCGTAGGAGGCTCCGGCCAGTGTTAGGGGCAGCCTTTGAACAGCCAGGAATTGGGTAGCTGACTCTGGAAGGAAAGGGTGAAAGGAATAATACAGCTGGAGGTCTGATTTCCTTGCCCGCCCCCCCCCAGCCCAGCTGCTTTCCCAACTTACCCAGTTTTTGCCAGTGGCCTAGTGTATACTGGGGAATACAGTTCTGGGGAGAGAGCAGGGGATGCACGTTTACTAGCTATCCCGGGCCTCTGGTGGGCATACAGTGACAAATAGGCCAGTCTCTACCTTCAAGGACTCCAGCGGGGTAGCTAAAGGAGTTTACCCCAACTCACCTTATGCAGATGGACCAAGCAGTGACTTGGTGGCTCCTTCAGTCCTAACTGTGTGGCAGCTGCTTTCTCTGCCTCCTGTTGGAACAGCTCCTGAGATAAGACACAGCCGCTGGCCTCCTGCATCTGGAGCCAGGAACCTCCCAGCATCACCTAGGGAGGGACACAACACTGGCCTTGCCTACACTGGGGCACAGAGGAGCCCTTTGGAAGCCCCCACTAAAAGCTTCCCCTTCTCACAGTCACTCTGAGGCCAGGGGGGCTCCCATCCTGCTCAGGGAAAGCAATCGAGTCATATATGATTCCCAGGACACCCGGGTCTTCTGAGGATGGCACCAAATGTCCAAATCCCTGGAGAGAAGGAAGAGACTGGGTCAGCCGGGAAGGGCTCCAGCTGAGCCCTGTCTCCTTTTCCCTCTGTGTCACACCTGGACTGGCAGGCGAGCACCTCGGTACTGCAGGTTCACCACGGCGACAGACGCAGCAGTGATGGTACGCAGGGCACGAGCCAGCGGTGCAGCCTCAGCTGGGAGCAGATCACTGAGCACTGGGGGAGGTCAGGCAGAGGCCGGGTTAGGAGGCATTCACACTGCAGTAGTCATCAATGCCCCTGACATTAGCATCGCATAGAGATGGCCAGTTCAGGGGCATGTGGGGTCCTGCTGGCCCAGGAAGGCACAGCTGTTGCATCACCCTGCTTGGGGAAGGGGAGGGCGGCTATCCCATTACCTGAGGCTGGAACAGCGCTAATAACGTGATCAGCCTCCAGGCTGCTGTCTCCTAGAGACACCTAAGAGGAAGGAAACATTTGAGAGAGATAATGGGAATTTTATGGTAGAAGCAAGACTCTTGCTGCCTCACCCTCAGTTTCCCAGGCACCCAAGTGGCAGGAGAGACTGCGTGTTGACCCAGTCTCAATCAAGTGACTGCGTGGTCCATGCAAAAATCACTCCCCTATAGGCTCTGGGGACCATGGTCTTGGGGAACATCTAGCTCAATTGGCATGACACAGCTTATAAAGACAATGCTCTACATTCTACTTTGGTGAGTAGTG
>NW_004444224.1:232893-283036 GCF_000243295.1 Trichechus manatus latirostris
GGTTGATATGTTGTGGGGTTGTTAACCAATGTCATAAAACAACATATGTACTACTGTTTCATGAGAAACTATTTGTTCTGTAAGCCTTCACCTGAAGTATAATAAAAAAAATAAAAATCACTCCCCTATACAATCCAGGAAGTGGGGCAGACAGAGGCTAGTGTGGCCACTCAAATGTTTCGTGGAGTTGGGTTGTTCCTTCCCCCTATTCCCAAGCCATTTATAAGCACTACTTCTAGCCACAGGCTGAGATCAGAAGGTCCTGAAGGAAGGGCCCCAAATGAGGCCTTGGTACCCAGGGTGGTCCATATTTGTGGACTAGCTCCTGGGGCAGGAAAACAATGAGTAACTCCGGTCTGCCAGCCCTGGTCTGGTGAAACCACACAGACAGATGGCAACACCGACACCTAGGTTCATTACTCTCCAGGGGGCTCCCCTACCTTCCAGCGCCCTTCTGCCTGGAGGCTGAGCCCACGGACTGGCTGGCCTCTGAGAACGCTGACACCCCTACTAGTCAGGTGGGTGTCAAGGGCCTGGGGCAACATCTCCAGCCCTCCACGGAGGGACCACTGGCTCCAGCGCTCCGCCCGGGCCTGGCGAACGAGTGCTGAGTCTGGCTGTGGGCTCTGCCCTGCAAAGGAGGAAACAGAGTAGAGTCATCAAGATAGCACCCCTTTCTGCTCCCCTCCTCACTCTGGTGGTCCTCAGTATCATCAACCCTTGAACCAATCCCTCCTTACCTGTCCCCAGCAGGAGCCCCAGTAAAATGGAACGATGAGTTTGTTCAGCTTGGAAGAGACTGGGGAAGCAGGACCTGATGCTGAGCTCACGGCTGTTGCCTGCAAACACTCCACGACAGAGGCTGTCCATAGCTAGAGATGCCACCTGAAGGGTGAGACTCGGACTGAGAGGCCAAGGAATACGCTGCACTGACTGACTTCCACTGGCCCTGCCTGGAAGGGAGTGAGGTGGGATAGGGTTTGGGCTGGGGTGCATCCCCACCAAAACAGAAGGATGGGAAAGAAGTAAAGGCATTCACCTCCAACAATGAATGTAGGGGGGGATTCTGAGAATAAGAAGAGAAGAAGCCATTCCCAAATGATACAGAAAAGCCCCTAGGTGCTAACTTTGAAGAGAAGGTTCTGCAGCTGATTTAGGAGGGGAGGGGTTTCGGCAGTATCACCTCAGGTCCAAGGCGGCGCTGGGCAAAACTGTGCACAGTCTCATCAGGCTCTTTGCCCCGGGGCTTGGTCAACTCTTTCAGCCCAGCCCAGAATAGAGGTTTGGAAAAAGGAGGTGAAGGGCGGAATAGCCCCCTGCAAGGAGGAAGGTATAGTGAGGGGCGAGATGCCGATCTACCCTTCCAGCTCCAGGGGATCATTTCCATTCATTTGGTCCCCTTATGCTGGGAGGGCTGATAGGGAGGTGAGGAAATGGAAGGGACCTGAGAATGGGGACCAAAGTGCAGTAAGGAAACGGTGCTGTTACCTGAGGCCATTGGGCAAGGGGTGCAGGGCGCCTCCTATGTACAGGAACCTGTTCTGGGCGGCTGGATGGTCTCCCCGGACAGGCAACACTTCTGAGTCCAAGCCAAGCTCAGAAACCTACTCCCCACACTCAGGAAGAGGACAAACTAAGGGAAGGACTGACCCACCAAGTACACATCCTCCCCTCAACTCCATTCCCCAGTAAACGCCGCTTTCGCAACCTCTTCTAGGCACTCCACAGGCCTCTCACCATGAGCAGGGTCCGGGCTCCCACGGCTCCAGCCGGCCGAATTCCTCGAGGTCCAAGTTCAAAGATAGCACCATCCGGCCCTCGGACTGTGCGGATCCAGCCTCCCAGACGCTTACTGCCCTCCACAACGACCACCTGGGGACAAGAGGGAAACAGTACAGCACCGCCTATAGCCGTGGAACAAGGGCTCGGGAGGGGAAGGGGATAGCCAGGATCCAGCTTTTGCTGGAAATAGGAGAACAAGTGGGAATCCCTTTGAAGGAATGCTCTTGGGTGGGACACTTACCTTGGGGGGACTGGGGGCCCGGCTCAGGTGGTAAGCGGCGGCCAAGCCGCTGATGCCTCCGCCCAGCACAACTACGGTCCGGCCCATTGGGAAGTCTGGGGAAAGATGGGGGGATAAAGACAAGCAGACTGCTCCCAAGAAGCCTCGCCAGTTCCGCGTTCAACTCCCGCCCCTTCACTGCTTTTGGGGAAACTAAGGCGGCGCGCGCAGACGGGCTGGTGGAATAGTGAGATCCCTGCCCAGGGGCCAGGACTCACCCAAGAGAGGTCCGGGAGGGTCGGAGAAAATGAGGGAGGAGCAGGCAGTGGTCTCAGCCCCAAGACCTCACCCCGCCGGCGCTCCTCTGGGAGGCAGATTAGGGCCACACCCACGCTATCTGTCCTCGCAGAGCTCCAGGGGGGCCGGCCGGCTTCCTAGGTCCTCAGGCGATCTTCTTCCCACGCCTCCCTTCGCCGACGAGCACTTCAAGTCCACTACTCCCACCCACGCTACTCCCGCCCCCAACCCTTTCGGCCTCTCCGGCTCTCCGTCCACTCTATTCTCGCGCACGCTCCTGGCTCTATTTTTCCTGCTTCTGGATTGGTGGGCCCTTGAAGGCCCCGGATCACATCCACCAATGAAAACACTAAACTGGCGGTGACTTCCCCAGCAGGGGCGGAACGACGGCAGCTGTACAAATCAGCTTTGTAGAGCTGGCGGGAAATTAACCGGTTCGGTGCCCAGTTGGAGTGAGCTGCCGTATCCGGCACACCCCTCCCCCTGGCCGGAGCGACGAAAGCTGAATCTTGGAGTTGGCGTTCCCCAGTTCAAGCTTCCCAGGCCCAGCTAGGGTGAGAACCCTGGAGGGGGCGCCCCATGAGCTTTGGTTGTAGAGAGAGGAGACAGGGACACTGGAGCTAGTCCGTGGGGAGGCGGCTCCATAAACAGCTCCTTGATGTTAGCAACAGGCCGGGCCTACGGGAGCTAGGGCCGCCTGGCAACGTACCCAGTGTTTGTCAACAGGGGTCCTTGGGTGCCTCCCTCTCAAGGGGCAGATACCCGTCGTCCAGTGCCTGCATTTTTGTTCCCGGCCTCCTCGCAGCTTCACGAGTCTCAAGTTTGCCTTCCTCTTTTCCTCCCAATACTAAACCTTCGCTCCTTGGGCACAGCTAGGTATCAACATGTCCCCTCCCCCCTCCCCCCGACGGCTGAGAGCGCCCCCATCTGTTCAGAAACGGACCTGGGGGCCAGGACGACTCCAAATCATCCCAGTTCTATATTCCCACCCCACCCCCCCAAAGCACGAATACAAATTAGGACATCACTTTTTCTTAATAAATTTATTCACAAAAAGTGAGACTGTAGAAGGACTGGGGTCTGTACACGGGCGGGGGTCTGGTGAGTTCTGTACATGGGGCTAGGAGACTAGGGAGCCTCCAGGTTGAAGGGTTATCTTTTTAATAAAAAAAATACGGGCGCTACAACCACCCCCTCCCCCCTCCCCGATTAAAAAGACACAAAAATAGACGTCTCTGAGGTAAATGGGGAGTCTGGGGCTTAAGGGTGTCAAGGGATTCACAGGTGCTGGGGCTTAAAGGGAGTGTCACAGGCACCGGGGTGGCTCCTGCATCAGTTGGTAGAACAGCACGTAGCCCTCACTGGATGCCACCTGGTTTTCACTGACAGGGGAGACACTAGGAAGAAGAGAGACGGGGAAAAGATGGTGATTATTCCTGTATATTCCCTCCTTCCACAAGACTCAACCCCAGAGCGCCCAGGAAGAGATTAGGAGGGGTCTGACCTCTCCTTTTACCAGACACCCTGCTGTCCTGGGGCCTCACAGAAGCGGAAGGAGTCAGGGCTGCAGTGGGAATGGGGCAGGAGTTGGGTAGGAAGCTGTTCTCACCGAGAGTCATTGTAGACATGCCAGCCAGTCTGGCACCGGCACAGGGCTGTGTAGTGGCCACAGTGGACGCTGCCCGAGTGATTGCAAAGGGCATACAGCTGGTATACGGGGCTTCCTGTGGAGTTAGAGATGATCAAGTTCTACTCTCAGAGCTGTGCCCCCCTCCTGGGGCTTCCTAGAACCTTCCCCTCCAGACTCACCTGATTTGTCACTGGCAAAGTCCCCGAGGCTCAGTCGCTGCAGCGGGAAGTCTACACCTACTGAACTTTTCTTGATGGAGCCACGGGAGGCAGAAAATCGATTCAGATCTAAGCTGTGGTTAAGGAGCATTTGGGAGGCCTCTGAGGGAGACTATAGTCCTGACTGCTAGCCTCTCCCTTACCCCCGCCCCCGCCACACTGGGAGCATGGTGGAGAAAGGTGGAAAACTTGATTCTCAAGTGGCCAGCCTCTGCAAACGGGAAGAAAGAGGGCAGACACTAGATGGGAGGTATCCTAGGAGACATAACAATTTGAGGATTAGGATATGGAGCACGAGGATTCGGGGGAATCTTTGTACTGTCAACTTTTTGGTACTTCGTGTTTTCTGCCGACATCGGTCACACACCTGAACAAATGTCAAATAGTATTAGACTAATGTGCTCCTCACCTCAACTGGCTTTTCTGACACACAAACCAATTCACTATGCTCCCCATTACTTCTGTATCCTCTGGGCCACTCCCCTTGGCCCAGGGAGTACTCGCACATTCCTGAGACTTCACCACACACGCAGACATAGAAGTATTATTCCCCATACCAAGGCATCATGCAACCCCTTTTACCCACATGGAGTCCCAGGACTCCCACCCTTATTATATCCCTCGTGAACACCCACATACTGGGGCATTCTCCGACTCTAGCTCTTCTTCCTTGGTGAAAAGGCTGAAACAATCCCGCAGAGACACTTTGCCCCCAGCAAATCCTTTCTGGGGGGACAGGAGAAAGGAGGGGTCAGCGCATCCTGAATTCCCATCACCAACTCTTCTCAATCATCCAGGCTTGTGTGCTGCTCCAGTCACCCTCAGGGTTCCCTCCCACACTCTGGGGGTGGGTAGGACTGGGTCACAGAACCCATGGCCCATCCACCCCTGGAATCCTCTGGAATCCCACCTTGGGGATGGGCAGGGACAGGTCACAAAAAACCTCGAAGGTCGTGGAGCGATACCCACAGGCCTGGCACTTGAGGCAACTTTTCAACTGGCCCACAAACAGGTCTAGACAGAAGCAAAAGGGCAAGAGAAAAAGTCATCGTTGGATGTCTGAGATACTTTCTTGGATTCCCATCTCTTCCCATCCTTTGGCCTGACCCTCCCTTTCCCACTACCAACACTCCTAAGAAACTGTTCATACCATTTCTCCATTTTCATCATCCAGTCTTGTTCCCACACCCCGTGACAGAACCAATTTTTTTCTTCTAAGTCTGCATGGCTCATGCATTAATTTTCCCGTTGCTTTGCCCCGCTCCATACCCACAATCTTGCTGTCCTCTCGCTCCAGGTAACGCTTCCACATTAGGTTGGCTCGGTCATCATCACTACCACAGACCAAGGGAAGTGGGGAGCACCCATGAGACAGCAGCAACACTGAGTGCTCCCAACACCACTTAAATGATCCACAGAGCCGTGTACCCTAGCCAACCCCAGCCACCCCTAGATCCTTCCTGAAATTTCAAGGAAAAGTCCCCAAAGGAATAATGCTTCAGAGAACTTCCTGGGGAAAACCAAGGTGAGAGAAGAAGAAAGAAACGCAGACGTGGAAGAACAGGTTCTCTTCCCCCACCTGACTTCAAGCCCTTTATGTCCCTTGCTGTAAATCAATTATTCCCTCCTCCCTCAGTACGCTGGCATCCTTAGCAGCATCCTCTGCCTCCATCTGCACCCCTCAGCCTCCCTTCTCCTCCTCTGCACTGCTTCTCAAACCATTTCTAGGCTAAAGGCTTGCCCGGGGCCCTGCATTCTCCATCTCGACTAGCTCAAGACGAACACTGCCGATAAACTACTGGGGAGAGGAGGGAGGGGAGTAACCTTTACCTTAGCTCAGCTTCTTCCAGCAGACCCCCTCCTCGACGGGGTGGCGAGGGAGCTGCATTGTTGGCCAGGATTGGGGGAGCCCGGCGGCCTCGTCGGTTGATTTCCAGATGCAGCCGCTCCATGAGGAGCTTCAGGAATTCTTGGGCATCCTGCTGGCTACAGCCAGACAGAGTATATAGGCAACCGAGTCCCTCCTAGTCCAGAGACACCATCCTCTGCACAAACAGCAATCCCCACTTCCTGGATGAAGGACATCTCAAGGCTGAGAACAATGCTGCCAGGGCCCCTGCTTGGCCCTACCCCCAGACATGGCAGGAGAGAAGTCCCATACCCTCCAGCTCTCCCACCTGTATCCAGAGAAGGAGGGAACATATTTCTGGAAAACAGCTCGGAATCGAGTAGGATTCACAGCTTCGCAGGAGTCAGGGTGCCACAGGGCACCAATCACATCTGCAAAGGCTAATGGGGTGGGAATGGGGAAAGGAAACAAAGGTTAATGACTAGAAAAGGCAGGCAAGAGGAGACTCAGAGGGTGGGGAGAAACCTCTAGGAAAGTAGGCACTGGGAAAAATGGATACAACTGCCAGATTAAAGGGTTGGGGGCCACCAGTACTGACAGAGGAACCTGCGGGGGGCAGGGAAAAAGGGGACTTGAAAGGAGGGAGCAGGAGTGGTTGTCCCACCTTCCGTGAGCTCCTGGGCTCGGCCCCCTCCAGGCACCTCTTGCCGAAAGTCCCTTCGCAGACAGAAATCCCGAAGAGGCCGAGTGCTGCTCAGACACTGTAGCACGGCATTTAGGAAGCACTGGGGAACAGCAGGGACACTGCCGTTCTCTCTCCAGAACAGTGCCCCGGAAGCATCAGAAGAGCTTCAGTGCTCTCTACCCACACCCCTTCCCCAAGTCAGCAGGTCCCCCCACATGCACCCTACTCCCAGCACCATTTCACATTCCTTTTGGAGAGGAAGAAGAGAATGGCTCTCACCGTGTTCCCCAGGTTTCGGAGGCCAACATGACCAGAGCCTAGAAGCAGTGTGTGATGAGCCTGGAAGGGCAGAGACAATCAGCAGGTTCCCACATATCCGACCTGGCACTTTAACCTTTCAACAGCATGCTGCCCACTGCCTCCCCCACCCCATACGTGCTTCTCCCCCAAGCTCTACCCTCTTTCCCTCACTTAATATCCTGGTCTCCCTACCTCACTGGCCATGAGCAGTAAGCCCATCACAGCTGAGTGTACCACGGACTCAGCCATGGCTGTCCCGCCTGTTCCCCACTTACTCCTCTGCCCAGCTAGCCTGCGATGCAGCTCCAGGGGCAATTCCCCAAGCACTGGCATGGCTGTCCAGCTGCTCCCAACCCCCACCTTGCTGCCCCCAAGGACCCCTCCTGCCCCCGTGGCCCCTTCCTGGACCCTCTCCTGCTGGCTCCAATTCGATCAGCCTAGCTCACTTAGCTCAGGGAGCAGGCAACCACACTAGCTCAGATGTTCTGGGTCCGCCCCTCTTCAGCTCCAGAGATTAATTAGGCCTCCGCAAAGTCCTAGGGGAGAGGGTACAGCGAGGGAAAGGAAGAGCCGAGGGACTCAAGAAAGAATTCCAAATAGTTGGGTTAATTCCCTGGGGAATTAACAGCACAGCATGCTGCGGAGCCACGGACAACCCAGAAATGGGTCTATGAGGCTCAATGCTACTTAAGTAAGGGAGAGGACAGAGTCCAAACTGCTGCCATGATGGGTTGAGAAAAGAAATTGCAGAAAAGAAGGACAGGGAAGCCATATTCTGGCAAGAAAGCTGAGGGCATGGAGAACACGGGCAGGGAAGGCTGCGCGTGCTGGCAAGTCCTCACCATCTTGTCCTTGGAGTAGAAAGGCTCAGAGGACCGGGTAGATATCACGTGGAAGGAACCATGAGAGGTAGGGGGCTCTGTCCTTATGCTGAGCAGGGTGGGGGGCCCAGGAAAGCCCCCAAGGCGGCGGAGAGAGGTGCTGCGTCTCAAAGGGGGTGGCTCAGGCCGGAGCGCCAAGCGGCTCAGTGCAGCCCCCAGCTCTCCGGCACCACGGTGCCCTCCCAAGGCAATCCCCATTGGACGCAAGTCCCCACTGCTCACAGACTTGGAACGAGCTAGGTTGGTCCTGGAGCGGAGAGGCAGAGCCGCAGATGGGGGTGGTGAACCAGGCAGGGGAACCCCATGATCTGCCCGAAGGGGGCCTCTGGGTCGAGGGCCTGAGGTTCGTCCCTGTCCCAGCTCCAATTTCTTGAGCCGTTCCTCAGGGGGACCTGGCCGGGGAGGCAGAGGTCGTAACATAGGGTTTGGCCCAAGGGCTGGGTTGCGGTGCTCCTTGCTGCGGGCCCGGGGGGCAAGTGGTAGCTTGGATCCCACCCAGGGCTGGACATTAACAGGTGGCTCTCGGGTTCGGCCCAGGCGGTGCTCAGAGGCCTGGGGCATTGTGGACACCACAGGCTGGACCTGGGAGGAGAAGAGATGGTCAGCATTTGAGTACCGAGGGAGGTGGGAACTGGGCTCCCATGCTAACCTCTACACGCTCTGAGTGCAGGAACCATGTCTATTTTATCATTGTATCCCCAGTACCTCGGTTAGTGTTTCACACAGAGTAAATAAATACTTAGTATCTAATGAGTAAATAAATGAATGAATGATAGCAGCCCACGACTTTGACCCTTTCTGTATCTCCCACCCCCACCCTGCAGAATACATCTTTACTGAAAAACCAGTGATAGCCCCTATCTCCTGTCTTTATAAGCTCATGACAAGGGCCCCGATACCTGTCTAGTCAAGTGCAATGTGCCCCTGGTCACTTAGGACCTCTGGTCAAATGGGGGTGTGGATGCAAGGATTAACAGTCCAAAAGACGGCAAGCATTCCACCCTCAGAAACCTGCCCCTCCGTGCTCCAATGAAGCCGACTAAACAAGTGAGTGACTTGTGGTCCACTCCCTCCCCCACTCCCGAGTTCCGACAAGGTGTCGGGGGGTAAGGGGGTAGTGGGCGGGGATGGAGCACGCACAACTCCTTGACCCCTAATATCTGCTGCACCTCTGCCACCTTAGCCGGGCTTTAGCCGGGTCCGCCCCCCTCGAGGGCAGAAAGGCCGAGGACGCTGATTGGCTACGGGGTCCGGCGGCGTATTCCCCACGGTTCAAGGATGCTGTCCCGCCACCCCAGTTCCCCCAGGCCCCTCTGGGCCCCACCGCGCCTCTGCCTTTGTGGAGAGCGTCCTCTTGGGTCTGGAGCAGCCTTCCCTCAGCCCCCCGCGCCATAACGCCCCAGCCCGTACCTGTCCCCCAGTGAGGCGGCGGGGGAGGCCAGCCAGGGCCCGGCCCCAGCTCAGGGCCACCCCCTCCTACCCCCGTGCAGCTCCCCCGCGGGCCCGGCTGCAGCTTTAGCCGCAGCTGCCGCCCAGATTGCTCCCGCCCCAGGCGCCGCCGCCATCTTTGTCGGTCCCGCCCGGCGCCGGGCTACCGGCTTCACCGTCTCTCAAAGCGCCTGCGCACCCACATTCGGACCCCACCCACTCCCTTCCTTGGCGCTTGCGTGAACCCGCCCCTTGGCTCCAAGGCCGACACCATGGAAACACAGCCAACGTTAGGACCAGCAGTTCCCGGCCCTGCCCAGAATGGTCCAAAGCCAAGTCTCTGAGATATAGGGTCCTGTCGTCCCATCTCATGGCCTGTAGGGAGTAGACATGACAGTCGTAGTATGGCCCCCAAGCTTGCAGCACAGATCCTGCCCAGACTGCAGGGGTGTGCCTATGGGAAACTGCAGAGCCTGGGTCCAGCTTGCAGACCAATGGAGACGCATCCAGCACTCCACAGAGGGCTGGGAAGACCCCTGGAGGGCGGGGAGTACTGGCTCTGCAAAAACCCTTTCTCAGGCTCCTTGCAAGCCGAAACAATAGGGCGAAGCATAGCTCACAGGAAAAGGTCAAAGGCAGATCTCAGCAGGAGGGAGAGCACATCAAAGTCCCCTTCATTCTCCAGCTCCTGACCAGAGATCCTGGACTTCTCCCTCCCTCTCAGCCTAGTGTAGCTGTATATGTGCCTCGGGGCTTAGCCTGCTCACCCTATTAGCAGACACCAATGAGAACCACAGGCCACCAGAGGAAGCAGCTTTTATTGATGGGTTGTCTCCAGAAATCAAAAAAGCTGTCCCCACTTTCAACTGCCCCCTATCCCTCCAGGATCTAACATTGCTCCACCTGGGGAGGGCCTCTAAATTGCCTCTTGGTTTTCCAAGGCCCAAGTCTTTCCCTTCTCTATGCAGCCTAACTTAGAAGCTCAGTAGCAATATTGTCTTGTGGTTTTTTTCTCCCCAGCAATGCCTGCTGCAACTACTTAGTAACACCTAGGAATGGAGGGGGACAGGGGAAGCAGTTGAATGAGTGAGAAAACTGAAGCACAGGAAAACAGAAACCTAGCCTATCAAAGGTTCCTCTGTCCTGCCTCAGTGACTTGATCCTTCATTGGTTGCATTTCTCTTTATGCTGGATCACGCCCTTCTGAATCAGATCCGGGATTTCCACTGCCAGCCATGGACCCAGCTGCAATACAAGGGAGATCCTGTGATTACTACCACCCAGTCAACACCTCTTGTCCCATCAGAAGCTCCTTCCTGGAGAGGGGCTCTAGGGGGAACATGTCCAAAGGACAAAACTGCTATTCCTTGTTGACTCTCAGCTACTTTTCTTATACCTCTTAAGGCCTCTCATCCCTCCCACCCCCTTATATACCAAGTACACCAAACTTACCCCCAGAGCCATGAGATGAGCTAGTCCAAACTTGGGTACATTCCTGGCCCACAAAGGCTTGAAGTGATCAGTCAGGCATATTTTGCCACCCCTATGAGAGGGAGACGAGGAAGGTGTTGACATGTAAGGTTTACCATAAAGCACAACAGTCTCCTGAGAATACAGGAAGACTACTAGTGATCCGAATTGAGAACCAGGCCAGCTAAGTACAAGACTAGGCTTGGCAGAGGGAGGCTGGAGCCCCTCTAGGCCAGAAGACTCTGGGAAAATCTTCTGCCTTGCCGAGTTCTTCCCTAAGGTCTTCTCTAACCCTTTCCCATCTCCTCTTCAGTCCTACCTGTACATCTTTGCTGTCTTTCCATCCAGTTCAGGGACTGCAATTTCTGGAGCAGTAGTGGGATATGTGATAGGAATCTGGAGGAATTATAAAGTCTTAATGAAACACAGAATCAGGATAGAAAGAAACTAATCTAATCAGACATTCATATTGCTTGGTGGAACTGAAATGTTCGGCAAACTTCCCAAGCAGCATGTACACACCAGAATTCTGGACATGGAGATAACTGTAACCTATGCTTACTTCAATCCTCAGCTTTCCCCTCCCATTTTAAAAGTTTTCTTTGATCCCTCCAAGTGAAGTTAGCTTGTTAACAATCACCTAATTCCTCCCATTCTACCAGCCTCCGCATTTCCCACTCCTTCACACTCACATCAAACTCGATGTCAAACTCATATTTGAGGAGGTCATGGATGTACCAGCATTTTCCAAACCACCTGTAACAAAGACCAACACCTCAGTCCAATTTGTCCATTGTTCCCATACTCAAATGAAATCTTGCTTTAGGCCACTGGCCTGGGAGACTCATTGTGGGTTGGAGATTGGGGAGCTCTGGAGCTGGGGGGATGGAGACAGCTAAAATAAGCCAGGGTAGCCCCAGCAGTGGGATTTGGGAAACCAGATTACTCAAGTCAGGTAAGACTCCCACCCCCATACCTCCCAAGAAGGTCTGCCTACCGAGTCCCTTCTTTGTTGGACTCCAGTCGGAACCAATCATTATCCGCATTCTTGTTGTTCTCCACATACTAAAAGCAGAGAATGAGGTATTTGAGGGGGAGTTGAGGCCAAGGGCAGTCTCCCTTCCCTCAAAAAAAAGTATGCAATTACTTTCTCTATTACTATGTTTACCCAACTTTTCTCACATGAGGAAAGTTGAAGACAAAGCCACATTGGTAAGTAGGGGGTTAGCCCAGAGCAGAGAAAATAATGTTTGGGTTCCACACACTTTACCCGTTCGCCATCATGTCGATTCCGACTCATAAGGACCCTAAAGGACAGAGTAGAACTGCCCCATAGGGTTTCCAAGGATGTAAATCTTTACAGAGGCAGACTGCCACATCTTTCTCACATGGAGCAGCTCGTAGGTTCAAACCATCGACCTTTTGGTTAGCAGCTGAGTACTTAACCGCTGTGCCACCAGGCCTCCTTCCACTCACTTTAGCAGGCACAAAACACTTGATGACATGAAACACCTGGACTCTCTTCAGGCTTCTGATAGTGTCTGCCCTCAGCCCACAACTTACTTCACGGTATACGCTCTTTCTGGAGGACCTCATATAGTCCTGGTTTCAACCAGCACCCACATGCCAATGACTCCCAAATCTTATTTTTAGTCCAGACTTTTTCTCAGAGCTTCTTACCCCAATATCTAACAGTATGATGGAAATGTCTACCTTCATTTCACAGCTACCTCAAACTTAACATTTCCACCTGGAAGTCACAATAGTCCTGCAGACCTGTTTCTCCTCCTGCGTTCTCCATCTCAGGGTGGCAGTGTTATCATTCACTTAGTCACCAAAACCAAGACCCTGGGAATCATCCTTGACCCTCCCGCTCCTTTACTCAACCAATCCTTCACGATGTCCTATTGATTTTACCTTCAGAGTATTCTTCAAATCCACCTCCTCTCTATCCTCACCACAACCGCCTAGTTTAGATCATCTTTTGCACTCAGATTAATGACAGTCTTTTAACTTGTCCCCTCCTGTCAATCCTATCCCTCTCAATTCTATTTTCCTTTCTAGTTACCGTGACTGATCTAAACCCAAATCTGACCATGTTATTCCTCAGTTTAAAATCCTTTAAAGGCATCCCAATGCCGCCAAGATAAAATCCAAGCGCTCAAGCCTCTCTCTCCAGCCTTAGCTATCAATCACTCCCTGCTTCACATGTGATGCTCTAGCAACTCTGAAGTACTTGTTTCTTCGCACACATCACACCATTTCAATCCTCTATGCCTTTATTCATGCTATCCTTTCTGCCCTGAATGTCCTCCTGCCCTCATGTTTTATCAGGTAAACTTATGTTTACCCTTTAAGTCAGTTTAAGCATCGTTATCTTCCCGGAACCCTTCCCAGACCAAACCCAAGCTGGATTAGGTATTGCTCCTCCATGCTTTCAAAACATCCTAGCCATCTCTCTTTTTATTTTGTCACTTAAACACTGTGTTATAACTACATCAATAGGCTCCATCTTATCGGGCTTTGTATTTTGTATCCCTTCCCTAGGCACTAGGTGCACAATCAATGTTTTTTGAGTGAATGAATACATGCCATAGGAGAGCTGTTAGCTTTTGGAGTAGACAGAGATCACTTCAGGGAAGACAAGCTTTCTTCTCTTCCAACAGAAGGGGGTTAGAGAAGGCTGCTCATTCCTGTGGGCTGAGTTCCCCAATTTTCTGTAACTAACACTTAATTGGATTTTCGGCCCTAATGTGTTCCTCAGGAGGAGGGAAGGAACAGAGAGATGCGGACGGGGACATACGGCCCCGGAGAGTCCTTTTGACCATCTCCTCTACCTTTTCCAAGAGAGCAAACATTTGGAGCTGGAGAGACACGTCACCGTTCGGGGAGGTGTATCCCAAAAAGAACTGCTGCTTTCAGGCAGAAAGTCTGATCCACTGTCCTCCTAACCCGAGTCTCTTTTGCCTCTTCCCTACTATCATCCCTTAGTCCCCCAGCCCCGAAACGACCCCGTTACTATGAATTTGGGGGGGGGCCCCCCCCCCACTTAAAAACCGGAAGCGGCTTCACACGGAACCTATTCCTGAGGACACGTGGTTGAATACCCTCAACCCCTTTAAGACGCGGTAGGCCACAGAAGCACAACTAACCCGTATGAGGGACTGATATTCCTCCTTGAGTCGCTGCACCCACAACTCCCGATCTCGAGGTCCGGCGTTAGTCTTCAGTACTGGAATCTCTGACACCACACGCCGGGTGGCTTCATCCGCCATCTCGGACCAGGGCGCAAGAGAAACGCGGAAGTGATGTTTGCCAGCAGCTTACACTCCGGGTGCCGCCATCTTTACTATGGGTAGGTGGGTAGTTGGGCTACCTGAAGACTTCTCTGCATGCGATCTTTATTTTCTTGTAGCGAAGACAAATTTGTCACCCTGCTTGTGGGTGCAACAGGAAGAACAGAATGGAAGCGGATATCTCTGTCCTGACTATGGCATCTGTCATTAAAAACACCGCAGACTGCTCAAAGAATGACTTCCGCTCATGCTCAGAAAAGTAATCTCAGAAAACCGTTTCGGACACCTTCGCGAACTTGGCGAGTTAGAAATTTAGGCTGCTGTGGGCACTGTTCTGGGCATTCTTTTCCTGAAACTGGCGATTCGCCTGTTTCCGCCTCAAAGAAGCTTTATTAGCTTCCATGTAGTGCGGCTGAAGTAGCAGGAGCCATATTCAAGTAATCTAATAGAAGGATATTGGGCTCCTGATAATTATTAGAAACCATGGAGAATCAAAATAGAACATACAATCCCTGACCTGAAGAATCAACACAATCTAATTAGGGAATTCTTAGTAAGTGCCAAAGGAGTTTAGAGATCACAGGAAGACTTACCTCAGTCTAGCCTAGAAAAGTCATTCACTGACTGAATCCTAGACATTAACCTGGACTTAACTCATCTAGGAAGGGATGTCTCTCGCAGTGAGTCTGAATTGGCAGGAGAGCAGCTAACAACAACAACATCATCCATAGTGCATGGCACATAATAGGTACCCAGTTTTCTTTTTGCAGAATTTTGTTATCTTCCAGTTGCTTTCTTCAACCTAAACACATTAATATTGGCCCTAATTTACATATCTTGCTGATTCAATTAATCGTTACAGCCTGTGGCAGTAATTTTAGATACATTTCTACCAATCATCAAATTCTATAGTCCGTCTACAAATTCGATAAGCATGCTATATCTTGTCTAATGCCTTGGCTGAAACCTTCAGCACAGTGTTGAATAAAAGTGGTGAGAGCAGATATCCTTGTGTTGTTCCTGATTTTAGGGGGAAGACCATTCAGTCTTTCTCCACTAAGTATGATGTTTGCTGTAGGTTTTTCATAACAAACACACACACACACACACACACACACACACACACACACACAAACCCACTGCCGTCAAGTCGATTCCAACTCATAGTGACCCTATAGGACCATAGGGTTTCCAAGGAGCAGCTGGTAGATTTGAACTGCTGACTTTCTGGTTAGCAGTAAAGCTCTTTAACCACTACACCACCAGGGGCTCCAGATTTTTCATAGATGCCCTTTATCAGGCTGAGGAAGTTCCTTTCTATCACTAGTTTGTTGAGGGTTTTTATCATGCATAGATGTTGGATTTTGACAAATGCTTTTTCCTACATCCATTGAGAGATGGTGTGGTTTTTATCCTTTATTATTAGCATGCTGTATCTCTCATAAAAATATTGGACACAATAAGGCAAAGGTAAGGCTCTGTAATATCTCACTAGACATCTCTCTCCTAAGGGGAATAAAGATTCTTTTTTGGGTGAAAACACTTTTGCATGGTAAAGAGAGCAGAGATTTGGAATGAGGCTTGTGCTTTGTCATAAGACTTTGAAGATTTACTTTAGCTCTGTAAACCACATTTTCACACCTATAAAAGGATAATAAAGCTTATAGGGTTATTGTAACTATGTATTTAATGTCCCTTTATTCACATAACAGGCTTTCAGGATAAAATTCAGATAATTATATGGCAGTAGTTTTCAAAAGTTTCTGTACTAGTAGAGCCAGGTTTACAAACAAAATCTTACTTGGAATCTCAGAATACAAAAGTAATAAATGCAGAGTTGCTCTGCAGAATACTTCCGAGTATACTTCCATAGGGTAACCGTTCATCACACTTTACAAATTACTTGCTTTATTGTCATTATAGACTGGAAGATCAATCAAGGTAGGGACTGTGTATCTGTTGTGTTCACTGCTTTATTTCTAAAACCTAATGCAGTGCCTGGCATGAAGTAAGTAAATGCTCAATCAATATTTTTAAAATAAATGAATATCTTGATGGGTAAGGCAATCACCAAGAAAGCTGTCATTTTAAAGCTATATGTTGTTTTTTCTTTCATTATTTTAGAAAATCACCTTATTAGACTAGAAGATTTAGTTAACAAAGGTGTTTAGTGGCTGCATCTTGTCTTAGGCTGGGTTCTCTAGAGAAGCAAGACCAGTAAAGTGTATAAATATATAGAGAGATAAATTTATATCAAGGAAACGGCTCATGCAATCGTAGAGGCTGGAATGTCCCAAGTCTGTAGATAAGGATAGAAGCTTCTCCTGATTCACATATCTGAAGAGGCTGGTGAACCCAAGATCGGCAGGTCAGAGAGCAGGGCTCTTGTTTACACGTTGTGAAGACTGATGGATCCCAAGATCGGCAGGCAAGACCACAAGGCTTCTCCTGATTCACGTAGTTGCAGGGGCTGGCAAACCCAAGATCCACAGGTAGGAGAGCAGGGCTGTTGCTCACAGGCTGTGAAGATTGATGAATCCCAAGATTGGCAGATAAGCTGTTAGCTGAAGTCCCAAGAACTGGAGGTCAGGTGAACAGAAGGCAGCTGCAGGATCCAGAGCAGGCAAAAGCCAGAACATCCACTTATATTTGGATTCAGGCCACACGCCCAAGGAAACTCCCTTTCAGCTGATTGGCTACTCACAGCAGATCCCATAATGGGAGTGATCACATATAAACACTGAGAATCACAGCCCAGCCAAATTGACATACAATCTTAAACATCGCACATCTCATTGTATGGATCTATCATAATTTATTCAACTAGACCCTAATCAATAGATATATAGATGAAAAGACAGTCTCTGGGGAGGAGGAACTAATTGCAAACAATCACCATATGTGGTGCTATGGCTCACATTTATAAGGCCTTTCTCGCCATGGTCTTGGAACTTCTACCCAATGACTGGGTGGGACTATACAAATGAGGTGCTTATCGTCCGTCAAGGGGATTGGACAGCTTGCTAATAATGCAAATAAGGTGCATGGCACCCTTGTGCGGGTGGGACCATGCGAATAAGGTGTATGGAATCCTAATGAGGGTATTGGTCAGTTTTGTCACCCCTCTAGGCCTACAATAAGCCATTCCAGAGGCAGACAGGGAGACCTGACTACCACCAAGAAGAAGAGATGAGAGCAGAGCATGTCCTTTGGACCCAGGATCTCTGTGCAGGGAGCCTCCTAGACCCAGGAGACAGAGAGAGGAGCTGTAACATAAAAGACAGCGAGAGACAGTGGTGCAGCAGTAGCAAAATCAATAGTAGTACAACACAGCAGGAACCAGGAAACCAGCACAAGACAGTGCAGTGGGCTTCCCGGCTGATGGAGCAAGGTGGGTACAGTGGCTATGCGACCCTTGGAGCGAGAGAGCTGAATGTCTTCAGGCAGGAGGCTTCCTGATGGAGTAGGGTGCCTCTGGGTACTTACTGGCAGAGCTAAAAGAGCTTTGTAACACTTACCTGAGCAGCGCAGACAGAGGCTACGCCAGACCAAGAGGCCTGAGGGTCTGAAGGTCTGAAGGCCAGAGAGAGGCCTGCCTGCAGTATGGCAGGTAAGAAGCTGCCCTGATCAAAGGACTATATCCTGAGTGTTCCTGAACCTGAATTGTAACCTGTTACTTCCCTAATAAACCTCATAACTATAAGTATGGTCTGTGAGTTCTGTGCGGCCAGCGAAAGGAATTATCGAATGCAGCAGAGAAGTAGCGAGTGCTAAGGGAGGGACAGTTGGTGTCAGAATTAGTAAAAAGGTTGGAGAGCCGAGGCATGTCTGACCTCCACCTCATAGGAATCAACCTCAGACTGTTGGCGCTAATAATGATTCTCTCTCCCCCCTCTGAAGTTAGACGAGGTCAGATGCTGCCACCACATGACTTTGGTAGTTGGTTTTACGAGCAGGATTCCTTGCAATGCTTCCAGACCCATGGAAGCATAGCACTTTGTAAGAGAAAAAGAATGAAGGAGTATAGGAAGTGAAACTTTAAATTCTTAGTTTACTTTGGTCTTTGTTACCTGTAATGGCCAAAGGTAAAGAGATGTTATGCTGCAGCTGAGTAGAGAAAAGCCACTTCCAGAATGCTTGGGGCAAAAGCCAGGCTGGATAAGCAAGATGATTGATAGGGGGCCAGGGCATTCTAGTTCCACCCAAGACCATATTCATATGAATGGGAAGATCCTCAAGTGTGGAGAAGATGAAACTGGAGTGTTTTAAAAAAAGATTATGTGTTTATCTGAATGTACTATGAGTATTGAATGTTTCTCCTACCTATTGAATTAAAACAGACTTAAATTACGATAGAAATGAATGTTGGGTATTATAGATAACAGAGAGTATGTAACTTCCCCTTCAGCCAATACTTGATTGGATATGCTAAAAGGGGAACTAGGATTTCCCTAAAAGAAACACAGGCTGTTGGTTTGAATGCAGTAGCCCTGTGTATAGAGTATTGGGAGCTTAGATAAAAAACCTGAGCCCCCTCCATAAATTTACATATGAAAAGACATGCAGACCTAACCAGAACTGCTGAGAAAACAGGAGATTTGCATTTGAAGGAAGGACCTGCAGGGGAAAAAAATGAATTTCACTTTTTGAATCTCCAGCAAGCAGTTTTCCTTTGGATGCATCAAGGCAGGAAAAATCAGTGGCTATCAGAAGAACCCCCTTCCAGGATTAGAAGTTAAAGGCAGCCAGTAAGTAGACAGCTTGTTATGCTCACTTGTGGTGACCACCTGGGTCCACTCAATGAGTGGAAGTGGGGGAGGTGCAGTAATGAAGAGACTAGCTAAGTTTGGCATGTTGCATTGGCGCCTGTTGACCTAGCCCATGGAGGCTCAGGATGAGAGAGAAAGGGCTGGCTGGTCTGAAGTGCAGGGAGTTGTGTGGACTCCTCAGCGTATGGGTGGTGCCCACTGACCTAGCCCATGGGGATGAGGGATGAGAGAGAATGGGCTGGCTAGTTTGAAGTGCAGAGAGGTGTGTGTGAACTCCCAGCCCATGGCTAGTACCCATTATGACCTAGCTTGGATGGCTAGGGATGAGCTGACCAGCTGAGCAGACCACATGAAGAGAAAGATGTTTGACACTGTGAGCTGGTGTAAATTGCTGCAGTTTTATGGCTTGCTCTGGACTGGACTTTGCTTGTGGATGCAGATGCTCAAAGTTCCGATTGGAATGAAGATTCCTCAGATCAAGGAACATGCTTGTCTCCTCAGAGTACTGGTTTGATAGGGATGGGCAATTTAAATATTGGCTATCTAAAATGGGGACGGGGAGATAAAGACATGAAGTGGCTGGCTTATACACTTTCATGGATGTGCTTACACTCAAAATTAGAGGGACAAAGGAGGATCATCACTGAATAGATTCCTCCTTTCCTGATGGGTCTGGGGAAGAGAGGGTGGGGGAAGATGCTGATAGGATTATGTGATTCAGTTGTGAGTGTTGACTGTTAACAGGGTTAAAGGTGGTTGTTAAAACAGTAACTATGAAAGAGTGGACTAAGGAGGAGGCACTGCTGGACTGGAGTCCAGTGGCCTAACCTAAATTCCCTTAAAGGTTTTGCTATGCTAATACCTCAAGAGAGGCTCAGAACAAGGGAATAATCTCTCAGTTAAATTTTATCCAGCACCAGAGAGGGTGAAGTCAAAATGACTTTTGCAGAACCTGACCAGATCAGGTGGACACCTGCAGCAGATCTGAGTGGCTGGTACCTGAGTAACCTCACCCTGAGGACTCTTTGCCCTACTAAAGGACTAATTGTTAATGACTGTTTTGGACTGGTAAAATGATTGGGAGGGGGAAGTTAATCCTTCAAGTATGAAAGGGCCAGTGGTTAGAAGAGGCAGTGGGTGGCCTGTGGTGCAGTGAATTACTTAACATGGTCCTTCTAGCCATAGTCTTTGTAACTTCCACCAAATGACTAGGTGGAACTATGCAAATGAGGTTTTTGTGGTCCACCAAGGGGATTGGATAGCTTGCTAATAATGCAAATAAGGTGCATGGCACCCTTGTGGGAGTGGGACCATGCAAATAAGGTATATGGAAATTTAACAAGGGGATTGGTCAGTTTTACCATCCTGCTAGGCTTAAGATGAGCCATCCTAGAGGTGGACAGGGGGCCCTGACTCCCTGCAAGAAGAAGAGAAGAGATGGGAATGGAGCACATCCTTTGGACCCAGGGTCCCTGTGCTGGGAACTTTCTATATCCAGGAGACAAAAAGAGGAGGTGTAACACAAAAGACTACAAGAGACAGCAGCACAGCAGTAGCAAAAGCGATAGTGGCATGAGATGGCAGGAACCAACAGACCTGCACAAGATGGCACAGTGGGCTTCCCGGCCCATGGAGCAAGGCGGTTACAGTGGGTGTGCCGACCAACAAAACAAGAGAGCCTTCAAGCAGGAGGCTTCTTGGTGGAGTGGGGTTCCTCCAGGCACTTGGCAGCAGGGGTAGGTTCACCGATCCATGGAGTGAGAGAGCTGAGTGCCTTTGAGCCGAGGCTTACTGGCAGAGTAGGGTGCCTCCAGGTACTTATCGACAGAGCTAAAAGAGCTTTGTAACACTTGCCCAAGCAGGGAAGAGGTTGGGCTGAGGAGCCGAGGGCCAGAGAGAGGCATGCCTGTGGCACATCTAAGAAGAGGTTGTCCTGATCAAACAACTGTATCCTGAGCCTCCCTGAACCTGAACTGCAACCTGTTACTTCCCTTAATAAACCCCATAACTGTGAGCATGGTCTATGATTTCTGTGTTCACCATGGCAGTGAATTATAAGACCCAGCAGAGAAGTAGAGAGTGGTATGGGAGGTATGATTTGGTGTCAGAATTGGTGAAAAGGTTGGAGAGAGGAGGTATGTCTAACCTCCACCTCATAGGAATCAGCCATGGGTTGTTGATGCAGATAATAGTTCTCTTTCCCCCTCCTGAAGTTGGAAGAGGTCAGACTCCTCCACCACACCGGTTTTTTTTTTTTTTTTTAATTGTTGTGCTTTAAGTGAAAGTTTACAATTCAAGTTAGTCTCATACAAAAGTTTATACATACAATGTTTTGTGACCCTACTTGCTCTCCCTATACTGTGACAGCGCACTCTTATTTTCCACCCTGGATTTCCTGTGTCCATTCAACCAGCTCCTGATCCTCTCTGCCTTCTCATCTCACCTCCAGATGAGAGCTGCACATTTAGTCTCATGCATCTACTTGAGCTAAGAAGCACACTCTTCACGAGTATCATTTTCTGTCCCATAGTCCAGTCTAATCTGTATCTGAAGAGTTGGCCTCCGGAATGGTTTTAGTTTTGGGCCAACAGAGAGCTCAGGGGCCACATCTTCCAGGGTGACTCCAATCTGAATAAAACCATTAAGTCTGGTCTTTTTACTAGAATTTGAGTACTGCACCCCACTTTTCTCCTGCTCCATCAGGGACTCTCTGTTGTGTTCCCTGTCAGGGCAGTTATTGTGGTAGCCGGGCACCATCTAGTTCTTCTGGTCTCATGCTGATGAAGTCTCTGGTTTATGTGGCCCTTTCTGTCTCTTGGGCTAATGCTTTCCTTGTATCCATGGTGTTCTTCATTCTTCTTTATTCCAGGTGGGTTAGGACCAACTGATGCATCTTAGATGGCTGCTCACTAGCTTTAAGACCCCAAATGCCACTCACCAAAGTGGGATGCAGAACATTTTCTTAAAAAACTTTGTTATGCCAATTGACCTAGATGTCCCCTGAAACCATGGTCTCCAGACCCCCACCCCACCCCTGCTACTCTGTCCCTTGACATGATTGGTTGTATTCAGGAAGTTTCTTAGCTTTGGTTTAGTCCAGTTGTGCTGACTTCCCCTGTAGTGTGTGCTGTCCATCCCTTCACCTAAGATAATTCTTGTCTACTTTCTAGTTAGTGAATAGCCCTCTCCCTCCCTCCCCACCCTTGTAATCATCAAAGAATGTTGTCTTCTGTACCACACCATTTTTATACCATATAATAAGAAATCCCTATTCTAAAAGTATACAAAGTACTGGTCTGAGTAAGTACACCTGAGAAGGTCTAGAAAGGCTGATAACATTTGAACTGGAACTCTTAGGTTGAGTACATTGGGCATGCAGTAAAAGAGAAGGGGAAGTATGGGGTCTAGACAGACAGAAGACCATGTGTAAAGGCAGGAAGGCATGAGGGAATATTGCTTTTACTAATAATGGCAAAAATGCAGATGATTGTGTATAATAGAAGGGGAAAAGAGCTCCTAGAAACCATTAATGCGATATTAATTTATGTGACATGCTATATAGAAACACAAATATTTATAAAATAAATTATAAAACCAGAACACAAAATTTTATACACATGTGGTTCAAAAATATTTATTTTTGAATAGGGAACTCATGCACCTGCTCAAAATGCAAAAGGTACAAGAGGGTATACAGTGAAACACAAACCATTCCTTGGCTGCTTATTACCCCCCCTCCCCACTCCCAGCTACTTTATGTCTGCTTCCAGATATATTCTGTACATCTACCAATATGTACACACATATGCATTCTTTAAAAACTTTTTAAACAATTAGTACTGTAAAAATGGTGTGGCAGAGGTGTCTGACCTCCTGTAACTTCACAAGGGGGAAGGAGAATCAAGAGCAACCGCCCAAGGCTGATTCCTGTGAGGTGGAGGTCAGACATACCTCCTCTCACTAGCCCTTTTTTACCGATTCTGATACCATCTATCCTTCCCAGGACACTCTCTACTACTCTGCTGGGTTCGATAATTCATTGCAATGACCACACAGAACTCACAGGCCATACTCACAGTTATGGGGTTTATTAGGGAAGTAACAGGTTAGAATTCAGGTTCAGGAACACTCAGAATAGTTTTCTGTGTACAAGAGAACAAAACACTGCCCAGTCCTTCGCCATCATCACAATCGTTGCTATGTTTGAGCCCTCTGTTGCAGCCAATGTGTCAATCCTGTATCAGCATAGCAAAACCTTTACAGGATTTTAGGTTTGCCCATTGTACTCCAGTTCAGCAGTACCTCCTCCTTAGTCCACTCTTTCACAGTTACTGCTTCTACAATTACGGTTTTTACAATCACCATTAACCCTGTTAACAGTCAACATTCACAACTGAATCACATAATCCTATCAGCATCTTCCCCCACCCTCTCTTCCCCAGACCCATCAGGAAAGGAGGAATCTATTTAATGGGGATCCTTCCTTGTCCCCCTCATTTTGAGTGTAAGCACACCCATGAAAGCGTGTAAGCCAGCCACTTCATGTTTTTATCTCCCCCGTCCCCATTTTAGACAGCCAATATTTAAATTGCCCATCCCTATCAAACCAGTACTCTGAGGAGACAAGCATATTTCTTGATCTGAGGAATCTTCTGTTCCAATTGGAACTTTGAGCATCTGCATCCACAAGCAAAGTCCAGTCCAGAGCAAGCCATAAAACTGCAGCAATTTACACCAGCTCACAGTGTCAAACATCTTTCTCTTCATGTGGTCTGCTCAGCTGGTCAGCTCATCCCTAGCCATCCAAGCTAGGTCATAATGGGTACTAGCCATGGGCTGGGAGTTCACACACACCTCTCTGCACTTCAGACCAGCCAGCCCATTCTCTCTCATCCTTTACCCCATAGGCTGGGTCAGTGGGCACCACCCATAGGTTCAGAAGTCCACACAACTCCCTGCACTTCAGACCAGCCAGCCCTTTCTCTCTCTCTCTCCCATCCCTAGCCTTTGTGGACTAGGTCAATGGGTGCCAACAGAACAGTCCAAACTCAGCCCATCTGCTCATTACTGTACCTGCCCCACTTCTACTCATTGAGTGGACCCAGGTGGTCACCACAAGTGAGTATACCAGGCTGTCTACTTGCTGGCTCCCTTTAACTTCCAGTCCTGGAAGGGGGTTTTCTGATGGGTACAGACATTTCCTGCCTTGATGCATCCAAAGGAAAATCACTTGCTGCAAATTAAAAAAGCAAAACTGTCACTTTTTTTTTTTCCTGCAGGTCCTTCCTTCAAATGCAAATCTTCTCTTTTCTCAGTAGTTCTGGGCTGGTCTGTATGTCTTTTAAATGCAAAATTCCTAGGTGGGGCTCAGGTTTTTGACCTAATGCCCTGATAGGCTACATTTAGGTCTGTTTTACAACACTAGCTAGAAGAAACATACAGTATCCATAGTACATTGAAATAAACACATACCCCTTTTTAAAAACATTCCAGTTTCATATTCTCCACCCCTTGACTGTCTTCCCATTCATATGCGTATTGCCTCAGGCCTTTGGTTGGGTGGAACCAGTAAACCCTGGTCCCCTATCAATCATCTTGCTTATCTTGCCTGGCTTTTGCCCCAGGCCACTCCAGATATGGCTTTTCCCCCTCAGCTGTAGCACAACTTTCCTTTCAGCCATTATAGGTAAACATCTAAGCATCAAGTTTCACTTCTCAAGCCCTTCCTTTTTTCTCTTACAGTGTCCCATGCTTCCGTGTGAGTCTGGAGCCATTGCAACAAATCCCGGTTCTGAATGCCAACTGTAAAAATGGCGTGATGGAGGCATCTGACCTCCTCTAACTTCACAAGGAGGAAGGAGAATCAAGATCAACAGCCCAAGGCTGATTCCTAATGAGGCTGAGGTCAGACATACCTTCTCTCTCCAATCTTTTTACCAATTCTGACACCATCTGTCCCTCCAAGGGCACTTTCTACTCTTATGCTGGGTTCAGTAATTCATTGCAATGATCACATAGAACTCACAGGCCATACTCATAGTTATGGGGCTTATTAGTGAAGTAACAGGTTACAATTCAGGTTCAAGAACACGTAGGATACAGTTCTTTGATCAGGACAGCGTCTTCTCAGCTGTGCTGGCAGTCACACTTTTCTCTGTCTTCTCAGCCTCTTGGCCCTTTGGCCCAGCCTCTGCCCTACTTGGGCGAGTGCTACAAAGCTCTTTTAACTCTGCTGGTAAGTGCCCAGAGGCACCCCACTCTGCCAGCAAGCCTTGGTCTGGAGACACTCAGCTGTAGCTCTGTGGTCGGCAATCCTAGCTCCACCAAGTGCCTGGAGTGTCCAGGCATGGACCAATAAAGTGAAATTTACCTCCAAAAATGAAGGGCACCAAGAGATCAAAGGAAGAGGTGAGCAACTCCAGTGCCATGGTGAAGGAGTTCATTAGGGAGACTTATATAGATGTAGCGAGTCCCATGCAGCCACAGGACCAAAGCAGATCTCCGCACCAATAAGCAACATCATGACAAACAGACGAAAGATTGAAGTTGTCAAGGATTTCATTTTACTTGGATCCACAATCAATGACCATGAAAGCAGCAGTCAAGAAATCAAATGACATATTGTATTGGGCAAACCTGCTGCAAAAGACTTCTTTAAAGTTTTAAAAAGCAAAGATGTCACCTTGAGGACTAAGCTGCGCCTGACCCAAGCCAAGATATTTTCAATAGCATCATATACATGTGAAAGCTGGACAATGAAGAAGTGACTATGGTTGTTGCTGTTGTAAGGTGCCATGTTAAAATGGCATGGGGGTGGGGCCTGACCTTCTCTAACTTCACAAGGGGAAAGGAGAATGAAGATTAACAGCTCAAGGCTGATTCCTATGAGGCAGAGGTCACACACCCCTCCTCTCTCTGCCATCTTCACCAACTCTGAAACCAACCATCCCTCCCATTGCTCCCTACTTCTCTGCTGCATTCGATAATTCATTGTACAATTATGGATTTTATTAGGGAAGTAACAGGTTACAATTCAGGCTCAGGAACACTCAGGATACAGTTATTCCATCAGGATAGCCTCTTTTCAACTGTGCCCGTATGCACACCTTTCTCTGGCCCTAGGCCTCTGCCCTGCTAAGGCAAGTGTTACAAAGCTTTTTAGCCTCTGCCAATAAGTCCCCAGAGGCACCCCAAGCATTCAGCTTTCTTGCTCTATGGGCCAGGAAGCCCACTGCAAGGTCTCCTGCCTGTCTCTCCTGCCACTGTTTCTCACTATCTTCAGGGTTACAGATCGCTCGCTCTCTTGGTTTCCTGGTTCCAGGAGCTTCTTTGTGTAGGAATCCCAGGTCCAAAGGAAGTGTTGGCTCTTCTTCCTTGTTGGTGGTGGAGTCTTCTCCTTCCTGCCTCTGGGTGGCTCATTTCAAGCCTAGCGGGATGGCAAAACTGACCAATCCCTTTGGTGGGCCAAAATTACCCTATCTTCACAGTCCTGCCCAATCACATGGCAAGAAAGGCCACACAAAAGCAATCCATCGCACTGCGTGCTGTCGAGTTGGTTCCAGCTTATAGTGACCCTATGTACAACAGAACAAAACATTGCCAGGGTCCTGTACCATCCTCACCACTGTTGCTATGCTTGAGCCCACTGTAATTGCAGCCACTGTACTGCATTGGGCAAATCTGCTGCAAAAGACCTCTTTAAAGTGTTAAGAAGCAAAGATGTCACTTTGAGGACTAAGGTGAACCTGACCCAAACCATGGTATTTTCAATTCCCTCATATGCATGGGAAAGCTGGAGAATGAATAAAGAAGACCAAAGAAGAATTGATGCGTTTGAATTATGGTGTTGGCAAAGAATATTGAATATGCCATGGACTGCCAGAAGAATGAACAATTCTGTCTTGGAGGCAGGTACAGCCAGAATGCTCCTTAGAAGTGAGTATGGTGAACTGGGGAAGCCAGCACAACTTGTACAAGGAGAGTCATGGAAGCTTCATAGACACATCCAAACTCCCTGAGGGACGGAATTGCTGGGTGGAGGGCTGTGGGGCCCATGGTCTCCGGGAACATCTAGCTCAATTGGCACAACACAGTTTATAAAGAAAATGTTCTACATTCTACCTTGGTGAGTAGCATCTGGAGTCTTAAAAGCCTATGAGCAGCCATCTAAGATACTCCACTGGTCTCACCCCTTTGGGAGCAAGGGAGAATGAAGAAAACAAGATACAAGGGAAAGATCAGTCCAAAGGACTAATGGACCACAACTACCACAGCCTCCACCAGACTGAGTTCAGTACAATTAGATGGTGCCCAGCTACCACCGCTGACTGCTCTGACAGGGATCACAACAGAGGGTCCCGGACAGAGCTGGAGAAAAATATAGAACAAAATTCTAACTCACAAAAAAAGACCAGACTTACTGGCCTGACAGAGACTGAAAAACCCTGGGAGTATGGCCCCCGGACACCCTTTTAGCTCAGTAATGAAGTCACTTCCGAGGTTCACCCTTCAGCCAAAGATTAGACAGCCCCATAAAACAAAACGAGACTAATGGGGCACAACAGTCTAGGGACAAGGAGGGACAGGAAAGCTGGTAATAGGGAACCCAAGTTTGAGAAGGGACAGTGTTGACATGTCATGGGGTTCTTAACCATTGTCATAAAATAACATGTGTATTAACTGTTTAATGAGAAACTATTTGTTCTGCAAACCTTCATCTAAAGTATAATAAATAAAAAAAGAAGTGAGTATGGTGAGACTTTGTCTCACATATGTTGGACATGTGATCAGGAGGGACCAGTCCCTGGAGAAGGATATCATGCTTGGTAAGGTAGAAGGTCAGTGAAAGAGAGGAAGACCCTCAATGAGATGGACTCACACAGTGGCTGCAACAATGGGCTTAAGCATAGCAATGATTGTGAGGATGGCGCAGGACCAGGCAGTGTTTTGCTCTGCTGTATGTAGGGTTGCTATTAGTCGGAACTGATGCAATGGCACCTGTTTTAGTTATCTAGTGCTGCTATAACAGAAACACCACAAGTGGATAGCTTTAACAAAGAGAAATTTATTCTCTCACAGTCTAGAAGGCTAGAAGTCTGAATTCACAGTGTGAGCTCCAAGGAAAGGCTTTCTCTCTCTGTCGGCTCTGGGAGAAGGTCCTTGTCATCAATCTTCCCCAGTTGAGATTCTCAGCACAGGGACCCCAGGTCCAAAGGACATGCTATTATCCTGGCTCTTGTTTCCTGGTAATATGAGGTCCCTATGTCTCTATGCTCACTTCTGTCTTTTATACCTCAAAAGAGATTAATTTTAGACACAACCAGATCTTGTAGATTGAGTCCTGCCTCATTAAATAACTGCCTCTAATCCTGCCTCATTAACATCATAGAGGTAGGATTTACAACACATAGGAAAATCGCGTCAGCTGACAAATTGGTGGACAATCACAGTACTGGAAAACATGGCCCAGCCACATTGACACACATTTTGGGGGGACACAATTCAATCTATAACAGCACCTAACAATATTAACAACAACTTCCTTAATAAACCACTTAACTGTAAGTATGGTCTGCGAGTTCTGTAAGGCCATTGCAACATATTATCAAACCCAGAAGAGAAGTAGAGGGTGTCGTGGGAGGGACAGCTTGTGTCAGAATTGGTAAAAAGTTTGGAGTGGAGGTATGTCTTACCTCCATCTCATGGAAATCAGCTTTGGGCTGATCCTGATCATTATCTCCCCTGAAGTTAGACAGGTTCTGACAATACTACTACCGTTGTTGTCAGGCGCTGTTGAGTTAGTTTCGACTCATTGCAACTCTATATACAACAGAATAAAACACTGCCTGGTCCTGTGCCATCCTCACAATCGTTGCTAAGTTTGAGCCTATTGTTGCAGCCACTGTGTCAATCCATCTCATTGAAGGTCTTCCTCTTTTTCGCTGACCCTCTACCTTACCAAGCATGATGTCCTTCTCCAGGGACTGATCCCTCCTGATCACATGTCCAAAGTATGTGAGATGAAGTCTCACCATCCTCACTTCCAAGGAGCATTCTGGCCATACTTCTTCCAAGACAGATTTGTTCCTTCTTCTGGCAGTCCATTATATATTCAATATTCTTCACCAACACCACAATTCAAAGGCATCAATTCTTTGGTCTTCCTTATTCACTGTCCAGCTTTTGCATGCATATGAGGTGATTGAAAATATCATGGTTTGGGTTAGGTGCACCTTAGTCCTCAAAGTGACATCTTTGCTTTTCAACACTTTAAAGAAGTCTTTTGCAGCAAGTTTGTCCAAAGCAATATGTGATTTGATTTCTTGACTGCTTCTTCCTTGGCTGTTGATGTGGGTCTCAGTAAAGTGAATCCTTGATACCTTCAATTTTTTCTCCGTTTATCATGATGTTGCTTACTGGTCCAGTTGTGAGGATTTTTATTTGATCTTCATGAGGACTACTACTGCTACTACCATTTCCAATCATACTGTACACATTTCTGTGCCTTGCTTTTTTCACTAATATATCTTGGGAATTGTTCCATATTATTGTATTTGAAACTACCTCATTCTTCTCTTCCTTCCCCTCATCCTTCTGGTTTAGAAGAAGCATCTCATGGTATGGATCTATCATAATTTATTCAACTAGAGCCTAATAGATATTGAGATTGTGTTCAATCTCTTTCTATTACAAACAATGCTGCAGTGAATATGGTAGTCTTGTCCACTCATTGTTTTGTACATGTGCAGTACTTATATATGGAACTGCCACCTCAAAAGATTTGTGTATTATTGTATTAAATATTGCCAAATTGACTTCCATAAAGACTTACCAAGCAATGTATACGATGAGAAGCTCTCTCTAAAACCTTGTCATCAAAGTGTTGACAACAAAGTTATTTTTTATTTTTGCCGATTCCATTATTGAAATGCTATCTCAAGACAATTTTAATGTCCATTTCTCTTATTATGAATAAGGGTGAGTATCTGTTCATAGGCTGAGTATTTATTTGGATTTCCTTTTCTGTAAATTCTTATATCCTTTGCCCCTTTTATATTATTTTTTGTATTTTCTTACCAATTTGTAAACATTTTTTACTTGCTTTTAGTATTAAAGTGCTTGGACATTTGTGATGAGTTGCAAATATTTTTTCCCAGTTTGTCATTTATATTTGCTTTTGTTCATAGTATTTTTAATCATGTGGGAAATTTTCATATATTAAGTTGAGCTTATCAGTATTTTGAAAGTCCCTGGGTGGTGCAAATTGTTAAGCACTCGTCTACTAACTGAAAGCTTGGTGGTTTGACCCCATCCAGTGGTGTCACAGAATAAAGGCCTGGTGATCTGCTTCTCAAAAGATTACAGCCAAGAAAATCCTATGGAGCAGTTCTACTCTGTAACATATGGGGTCTCCATGAGTCAGAACTGACTTGGCAGCAACAGATTTGGTTTTTGGATCAGGCTATTGTGGTGCTATCTCACCACAACAGTCTAGATTATTTTTTAAAATTATTCCATGTTTTCCTCTGGTACTTTCCCCCTCAAAATAAAAATGCCTTTATTGTTTGTTCCAGCTTTCCTTTCTCCTGCTTTCTCTGGATTTAATTTACTGTACTAGGTTTTTAAGATGGATGCAAAACTCATAAATTTTCAGCTTTTCTTTTTTTCCCTAATATATGCATTTAAGACTATTCATTTTCCTCCAAGCACAGCTTTAGCTGCATCCCGTTATTTTTGATATGTGGTATGGGGATCCAACATATTTTCCCCAGAGGTCTACTCAGTCATCTCAATCAAGACTTCAAACCAGTTCATTCCATTTCTAACAAGTTCCCAGGCAATACTAATGCTGCAGGTTAGGGACCAATTCTGAGAACCACTAGTACAGCAGTGGTTCTCAAAATGTATTATATATAAGAATCACCTGAGGATCTTGTTAAAATGTAGATTCTGATTCAGTATATCTGGGGTGGAAATGCAAATTCTCAGCAAGGGTTCAAACTGGAACAAACTGGCTTGAAGCCCTAGTCTCCATACCATTTATTAAATAATTCATATTCTTTTCACTGATCTCAGATGACACCTTTATCAACACAAAATTTCCATATGTATTTGGGTCTGTCTCTGGACCTTCTATTCTGTTCCATCAATTTGTCTATTCACAGATGTCTTAAGTAGATGGCTTTAGCAAACAGAAGTTTATTCTCTCTCAGTTTAGAAGGCTAGAAGTCGGAATTCAGGGAGGCAGCTCCAGGGGAAAGCTCTCTCTCTCTGTCGCTCTGGGGGAAAGTCCTTGTCATCATCAATCTTCCCCTGGGTCTAGGAGCTTCTCAGTGCAGGGACCCTGAGTCCAAAGGACATACTCCACTCCTGGCTTTTCTTGCTTGGTGGTAATGTGGTCCCTCTGTCTCTCTGCTCTTTTCTTTTATATCTCAAAAGAAATTGATTCAAGATATGACCTAATCATGTAGCTTATATCCTGCCTCATTAACATAACTGCCTCTAATCCTGCTTCATTAATATCATAAAGGTTAGGATTTACAACACATAGGATAATCACATCAGATCACAAAATGGTGGACAACCACATAATACTGGGAATCATGGCCTAGCCAAGTTGACACCCATTTTGGGGGGACACAATTCAATCCATAGCACAAGGCATTAACCCACTGTTTTCATTACTGTAGCTTTATAATACATTTTTATATCTGGTTGAGCTAGTTTCTATTCATTACTTTTCTTTATCAGAATTTTTCTTTAAATTTCTGTTTATTTTTCCATGTGAACTTTAAAATTTGCTTGCTATATTTTAAAAAATCCTGCCAAGTCCACAGAAAAACCTGCTTACAAATGTTTGTAGCAGCTTTATTCATAATTGCCAAAAATTATAAGCAACCAAGATATTCTTCAATAGGTGAATGGATAAACAAACTAAAGTATATCTATGTAATGGATTATTATTTAACAATAACAACAACAACAAAAAATACCCCTCAAGCCACAGAAAGACATGGAAGAAAAATGTATATTTGTAAGTGGAAGAAGCTAGTTTGATAAAGCTACACACTGCATGATTCTAAGTATATGACATTTTGGAAAAGGCAAAATTATAGAAACAGTGAAAAGGTCAGTGGTTGCCAGAGGTACAGGGATTCAGGAAGAGGGGGAACGGAAGAATAGGTGGAGAACAGAGCAGTGAAACTATTATGTATGATAGTGTAATGGTGGACAGATAACATTATGCATTTGTCAAAAGCCATAGGACTGTGCAACACAAATTGTGACCCTAATGTAAACTACGGACTTTAGTTAAGAAAAATGTACCAATATTGGTACATCAGCTGTGACAAATGTACCACAGGAATGCAAGATGCTAATAAAAGGAGAAACAGTGTGCAGCGAGGGAAGTATATGGGAACTCTCTGTACTTTCTGCATAACTTTTCTGTAAACCTAAAACTGCTCTAAAAAATAAAGTCTATTAAAAAATGTGTATAAACAGCTAAAGCTTTCCCTGACCGTTCATTTTTCTGTCACAGCATTGTTCTTTTCTTTTTCTTTCATAGCACTTATCTCAATTTAGAATTATATAATTACTTTATATCCTTAATGGTTGTCTACATATGTAAACAGCGAGCACCATGAAGACATGAACCACGTGTTTTGTTTACCACTGTGTACACTGTCACTGTGTATCCTATCCTATGGCCTATCACAGTACATAACATTACATACATACCAGTTGCTATTGAGTCCATTCTGATTCATGGCCACCCTATGTGTTTCAGAATAGAACTGCATTCCATAAGGTTTTTTGGAAGTACATCACCAAGTGTAAAAATGCCATGGTGCAGAGAAAGCATCTGACCTCTAACTTCACAAGGGGCAAGGAGAATCAAGATCAATAGCCCCAGGCTGATTCCTATGAGGTGGAGGTCAGATATGCCTCCTCTCTCTGCCATCTTTACCAATTCTGAAACCATTTGTCCCTCCCACTGTGGCGTTAACTTCTCTGCTGAGTTTGGTAACTGATTGCAATTCACAGGCCATATTCATAGTTATGGGGTTTATTAGGGAAGTAACAGGTTACATTTCAGGTTCAGGAACACTCAGGATACAGTTCTTCAATCAGGGCAGCCTTTTCCCAGCCGTGCCTGCAGGCATGCTTCTCTCTGGTCCCTTGGCCTCTGCCCTGCTCAGAGCAAGTGTAAAAAAGCTCTTCTTAGCTCTGCCATTAACTGCCCAGAGGCACCCCATCCCACTAGTAAGCCTTGGCCTGAAGGCCATGAGCTGTAGCTTGTGGGTGGGCAAACCTAGCTCCACCAAGTGCCTGTAGGCACCCTACTCCTCCAGCAAGCCTCCAGCTGGAAGGCACTCAGGGATCTTGCTCTGTGGGCTGGGCTGCCTCCTTCTGGTCTTCAGGTTCTGCTGCTGCTGCTGTTTCTCTTCATCTCTGGTGTTATAGCTCTCCCTCTGTGTCTTCTGTGTTACAGCTCCTCTCTCGGTCTCCGGGTTTCAGGAGCTTCTCATCATAGTGATACCAGGTCCAAAGGACACACTCCGCTCCTGGCTCGTCTTCCTTGGTGGTAGCGAGATCCTCTCCTCCAACCTCTGGCATGGCTCATTTTAAGCCTAGTGGAATGGCAAAACTGACCAATCCCTTCATTAGGGTTCCATAGACCTTATTTGCATAGTCCCACTGAATCACTGTGTGTGAGTCACAAAGACTATGGCTAGAAGGGCCATATTAAGTAATTCATTGCACCATACCAAGTCTTTCTGCCGAGGCACCGCTGGGTGGACTCAAACCTCCAAGTTTTTGGTAAGCAGCCGAGTGCATTGCCTGTTTGCACCACCCAGGGACATTAGTACATGCTTAATATATTTTTATTAAATAAGCGACTGAATGATTTTCCTTTTTTTGCCAGGGTTACAAGATTAACAGATTAGGAGGACATCAGAAAAAAAAAAAACAAAAACCAAACACATTGCTGTCGAGTTGATTCCAACTCATTGTGACCCTATTGGACAGAGTAGAACTGCCCCTAAGGTTTCCAAGGTTGTAATCTTTATGGAGAAGGAGACCTGGTGGTGCACTGGGCTGCTAACTGAAAGGTCATTGGTTCAAACCCACCAGCTGCTCCACGGAAGAAAGATGTGGCAGTCTGCCTCCATAAAGATTAAAAAAAAAAAAAAAAAAACCCAAACACGTTGCCGTTGAGTTGATTCCAACTCATAGTGACCTTGTAGGAGAGCAGAACTGCCCCATAAGCTTTCCAAGGAGCAGCTGGTGGATTTGAATCGCTGACCTTTTGGTTAGCAGCCGTAGCTCTTAACCACTGTGCCACCAGGGATCCATAAAGATTAAAAAAACTTTATGGCTTCACAGGAGAAAGATGTGGCAGTCTGCTTTTGTACAGATTTACAGCCTTGGAAACCCTATGGGGTTGCTATGAGTTGGAATTGACTCGATGGCAATGGGTAATCTTTACGAAGGCAGATTGCTACACTTTCTCCTGCGGGGTGGCTGGTGGGTTCCAACCACGGACCTTTTGGTCAATAGCCAAGTGCTTAATCACTGCTCCTTGGAGAGGATCTTAGAGGCAATATATTTCAAATAAATGTAAAAACATTTCCTTATATGTTCTTGTGAAAAAGATATATAATGGGCTAGAACATAGAATTTTTTCTGGCTGAACAACCAACTAAAGAATTGATTAATGCTCTAAATAAGCTTGTGGGGTTGGTGAGAAGGCTTTTTTTTTGTGGCCTCTAGAACAACCAATAATTTGGAAAAAGATTTCCCCATGAGGGCAGCAGAAAGTCATCAATAAAGAGTCCCTTGAGTTTCTGAAACCTAGTGAAAACTGTTACATATATCACATAATAATAAATATTTTAGGTAACATTTATTGAGCACTTTCAGTGCTAACACTTCATAGACATTATTCCACATAAACATTACAACAATGATCCATGAAGTGGGTGTTCTGTTTCCCACTTTTACAGAAAACAAGCTCAAAGAGGTTAAGGAACTTGCCCATATTAGTAAGGGTGAGAACTGAGGAATGAAAAAAAGGGGACAGGGTGAAGAAACTTTTTGGACAGTAGATCATTAGTCACCATGATTCAAGGGGTTGACCTGAAGGCAGCTAACAACAACAGATGATTAGGATTCAGGGACTGATTGTGGTCCCTACTTTTCTATTCAGTATCCAGAAGATACTAGAATTCTAAAGACTTTGTCTTAGTTTCCTAATGCTGCTTTCACAGAAATAACACAAGTAAGTGGGTTTAAAGAACAGCAGTTTATTTTCTCACAGTTCTGGAGGGTAAAAGTCCAAATCATGGTCTTGGCTGTGCTGATTCCTTCCTTGTAGGTAGTCCCGGGCATTGCTTGACCGGTAGTCAATCATCACATGGCACCTGTCTTCCACTGTGTGTGTCTGTGTCCCTTTGCTGGTATGACCTCGACCAATGGACTGATTAATTTGCATTGTGGAAAATGATCACATTATATTAGATTACATTGTCGAAAGTGACTACATTGAATTACATTAGATGTAAGGTAATTATATTACATTAGATTACATACACAGGTATTTAAAAAAAAAAAAAAGTTGCCATCAAGTCTATGCCGACCCTAGCTCTTAACCACTGCGCCACCCGGGCTCCATACACAGGTATAGGGGCTAGGATCCCAACACATATTTTGCAGGGAGTACAATTCAATCCATAACAAGTTTACAGCTAGGTTTGAAGCTAAACTGAAGTTAGGAGGAACCAAGATAATGCCTGGATGAAAATGAGTAACCAGAGCATCTTGGAGTTAATGGGGAACCAAGAACTAGAAAGGACAGTCAGGTCAGCAAGTCATTGTAGAAGGAAGTTCAAGAGTAAAGCCCAGGGCAAGGACACAGGAATCAGAGTGGGCCTGCATGAGTCAATCGGCTGCTTAGGACAATGGGTTGCCAACAGGGTACAGACCTCTTTAAGGGAATGTCTGGTTTGGAAAGATCTTAAGTCTGGACAGAATTGCCTTAATAGAGTATTTAGATTCAGAAAGGTTAGAGATCCACTGTACTTTGGATTAGTTCTTCCACTGACTTGGAAAAAAATGTTTAATAGGCACATAGAAGCTATCTGAAAGGCTGACATGTGGCTATGATGTGTTGATCTAGAGGAGAAAAAAAAATAGGAACCATAAGTTACAAAGATATATCTTTCTAAATACAGAAAAAAGGCCTTTCTAATCACTGAGATCTGAGTTATAGGGAGTTGAGAACTATACTGTGGGACGTAGTGGAAATAGGAGTATGCGCAAGGTGGCTGAAGGGTGCCAGGTTCAAGACTCTAGTGAAGGAAGAGCTAACTGTGGGAATAGTCTGTTGAGAAGCAGAAAAGGATGGGAATCGCAGTAGAGCTGAAAGGGCCAGGCTTTGAGTTCTCAATCTTCTCAGTGAAATTTTCTCAAGTCTTTAGTTGAAGCAAGGAGACTGTGGGAAAAGAATATAAGGCAAGAGATGAAGTTTTTAACTATACAGATGACGTATAGTTTAAGCCAAGGAGGAACAGCTGTCTAGCTATGGCTAACAGAAAATTCTGACTGAAATATTTTTCCTCAGTGATGGCCATGCCATTAGAGTGCCCCATCTCTACACAGGTCCCTTTGATATTCCACCTCAGGAAATCTCAGCTTTCTTTATGGCATTATGATCTGAAGGCTTCATGTCGAAAAGTATAAACTTCCAGGACCCCCCAAACAGAAAACATTGCTACAAATGTAGCTATGGATTAACTAGCTTAGAAACAGCTGGTCAGGCCAATTGTCTCAAGGTCTGGAATTTGGAAAATTTGGTTGTTAAGGTCTAACCCCAAGGAAAAGGATTGAGTCCTAGGAGTCCCTTAGAGGAAGAGGGATTCTTCTGGAAGGTCTCATGAAGACGAATCCCAAGCTCTTCTTCAGCTTTACATTCTGAGGGAAGAGGGCAATCTGTCTTTTTCTCTTAGGCTTCAAAGAATGGACTGGACATCATACTATGACCACTAGAGAGGGCAGTCCTCAGCATGGACTCTGTTCTCTATAATCTTCTAAATGGCATTGGGTTAAGTTTGGAGAGGAGAGGCGGGCTCATGGAAACGAATACCAAGTTGCCAAGCTAGCTAGGTGTCAAACCACTTCAGGATATGGATATGGAAGGAGAACATGATTATACTTTAAAAAGTAGTGCCTGTGTCTGCCTATCTTGTGGGCTTATGTGGGTGGGGTACATCCCTATCCACACACCACAGCTAACTCTGTCCTGGTGACTCTTCCTCTAGGAAAAGTTAGCGAGCAATCTGTGAAGAAAATGTGAATACAGGGGAGGCTGTTTACAAGGCAACAGAGTTCCAGTGGGTATAGAGGGAAAAAAATGGTCAGAGGTGGGGTAGAAGTTTTCGGCTTTTTTTTAATGCCCTTGCAACCTTCTAAAGTAGAAGTTGTTCATTCTTCCACTCCCATAGGAAGGGGTGATAGGGTATCAGCCTTCCCTTTACAGTGAATTATGTAATATGGTCCTTCTAGCCATAGTCTTTGGACTCCCACATAACAACTGGGTGGGACTGTGCAAATAAGGTAATTGTGGCCCACCAAGAAGCTCTTGTAGGGGGAGGAGGGAGGGGAGGAGGAGAAGGAGGAGGAGGAGGAGGAGGAGGAGAGAGAGCTGCAACACTGAAAACATCTTGAAGTGGTGGCAGAAAAATGGCTGCAGGAGAGACTGGTAGCAGACTGCACAGTGGGCTTCCCAGCCCACGGAGCAAGAAAGCTGAGTGCCTTCGGGCAGGAGGCTTGCTGGAGGAGTAGGGTGCCCCTGGACACTTGGTGGAGCTAGATTTGCTGACCCATGGAGTTAACAGCTGAGCGCCTTCCGGCCAAAGCTTACTGGCAGAGTGGGTTGCCTTTGGGCACTTACTAGCAAAGCTAAAAGAGCTTTGTTAACACTTGCTCGAGCAGGGCAGAGGCTGAGGGGCCAGAGAGAAGCGTGCCTGTGGGTATGAGTGGGCAGAGGCTATCCAGATGGAAGAACTGTATCCTGAGCATTCCTGAACCTGAATTGTAACCTGTTACTTCCCTAATAAACCCCATAATCTTGAGTATTGTCTGTGAGTTCTGTGTGGCCATTGCAATGAATTATTGAACCCAGCAGAGAAGTAGAGAGTACCACGGGAAGTACCGTTGGTGTCAGAATTAGTAAAGATGACAGAGCAAGGAAGCATGTCTGACCTCAGCCTCACAGGAATTAGCCTTGGGCTGTTGATCTTGATTCTCCCCTAGTAAGTTAGAGGTCAGACGCCGCCCTCCCCCTCCACACCATTTTTACATGGTCCACCAAGGGGATTGGACAGCTTGCTGCTAATGTAAATAAAGTGTATGGAACCTGTGATGGTTATGTGTGAACTTGGCTGGGCCATGATTTTTAGTGGTTTGGCAGTTATGTAATGATGTACTTTAGCAGTTATGTAATGATATAGTCATCCTCCATTTTGTGGTCTGAAGTAATTAGCCTCCATTTTGTAATGTGTTGTAAATCCTAGCCTCTATGCCTGTGGTTATGGTCCCGTTTGGGAGTTGTCTGTTATGTTAATGAGGCAGTGTTAGGATGGGATGTATCTTGAGTCACCACCCTTACCACTCTTATTCAAGTCATATCCTTGTAACCCCTTGCTCCAGTAAGGGGAGTTTCCTTGAGGGTTTGGTCTGCATCCAATATACATACGAACGCTCTGGCAAAACCTTCTCTCTTGCTCTGGATCCTGCATCTGGCTCATCATCATCTGACCTCCCGTTCTTGGAACCTGAGCCAGCAGCCTATCGTCTGACCTGATTCACCAGCTTCTACAGCCTTGTGAGCCAGCAGCCAGTCATCTGACCTGCCAATTTGGGTTCATCCACCCCTGCAACTACGTGAGTCAGGGGAAGCCAACAGCCTGATGCCTGATCCACAGATTTGGGACTTGCCAGCCTCCACAACCGTGTGAGCCATTTCCTTGATGGTTTGTGAGTTCTGTGAGATGTTGCAGTGAATTACGGAACCCAAAGACAGAAGGGAGTGTACTGATGGGAGGAGTAGTGGCTGATGTTAGAGATGATGGAGTGGTACAGCAGTTGGGAAAGCCTGGACATCTGGGACATTTTTAACCTCTGCCTCATAGGAACCAGCTTTGTGCTGATCTTTATAAAAGAAATTATTCATTCACATCCTCTTGCAAAAACTTTTCACTCTTTGAATCTTATGCTATCTGGCTCTTTAGCTCTCTTACTTACTGAAGACTTTAGCACCTATTAGATAGCCTCTCTTTGTGCCAACTCTTCTATCATCCTGGGTCCTTTTAGGAGAACCTATGTGACACCTAGTTCTTGACCTCCTCAGCTTCAACTCATACTCCTACTTTCAATTCCTTAACTTCACCATTTCTGGCAACACAAGTTTTTCTTGATGGTGGCTTCAGGGCCGTAGTAAGGAATGGGAAGATGGTAGCAATCTTCAGTGTGCAAAGACTGGTGGTGCCAGAGCTGGCTGCTGTTTGACTTCAGGAGTCATTGAGAGACTGGGACTGGCAGCCATGCCACAGAAGGGCGGAATAGCACGGGGACTGGATTGCTTTGTGATACTTGGGGGAAAGTTCAAGATCTGGATTTGACCTTTCTGCTCAGCTTCCCAGACATTCAGTAAACCTAGGTTCAGGGTTAAAATTGCCTTTCTCGTTAGCTGCCTCTCTGGGGACATCTGACACTTTTGACAACTTCTACCTTCTTGAAACATTATCTCACTTCTGCTTCTATGATAATTATCTCCGTTTTTGTTCTTCCTCATTGGCTGTTCCTTTTCAAAGGTGCTCTAAGTGCTATTCTTTTCCTTGTGCCTTAAATGTTGGAATTCCCCAGAGCGCTCTTTTTAACCCTCCGCTCTTCTCTGTGGAGCCTGTCCAAATCTATGGTTTCAAATACCATGGAAATATTGATGATTCAGAATTTCGGCCTACACATCACCGGAGTTTTTTAAAAGTAGTTTTCTATAAAATACATGTACACAATAAAACAAATTCCAGAACAGTACAGATGGATCTGAAAAAAAAAAAAAAGTCTCATCCTGCCCCAGGTCCACTTCGTAGGTAATTTTTTAATGCATATGTAAATATGCCACATTTACTTTTCTGCACTTGCTTTTTTATATTTGATATTTTTTTCTCCTAAGTTTTAGATCTGTATATTCAACTGCCTTTTTAGGTCATCTCCACCTGGGTGTCCCACAGGCACCTAAAATGCCTTCCCTCTCTTGGAATTCCTCCTCACTCTACAACCCTATTGCTAGCCTTCTTACCGTCAACAGCTTGAAAAAATTGTCTTTATATATTATGCCTTTCCAGCCACTCAATTAACCTCAATCTCCTTTCTACCCCACCAAATCTCTGAATCAACTTTCTCCAAAATTCCCAAACACTGAAAATTCCAACGGACTACATTTAAGCCCGTATCTTACCTGATCTGTTACATTTTAACCAGCTTCCTTGATACTTCTCTTCCGGTTTTCCTCTTTCCTTTCTGTTTGCCCCTTCTCAGTGTCCTCTTTTCAGCGTCTTTCTCTAACTCATCTCTCAAATGTGGGTACTCCTCCTTCTAGGCTGTCTTATCTACTCCTATGGCTTCAACTGTCATCCACACGCACATACAAACACCGCAAATCTGTCTTTTGGGTCCCAAAACCACATTATCTAATATTCACTTGTCTAATGGATATCTCTTTGGATGTTCCACAAGTACCTCAAACTCAACATGTTCAAAAAGTGACTCTCTCTTTCCCCAAAAACAAAACAAAAAAGAAAACCACATTATTCCCCAGTTTTTCAATCCAGAACACTGGGAATCATCTTGAGCTCCTCCCCCGACCTCATACTCCCCAAATCCGATCTATTTCCCCCCATCCGCACTAACCCTTCTCTAGATCAGACCGTTGTCACCTCTCGCCTGGATAAGAGCTTCCCAGTTGTTTTTCCTGCTCCAGACTTTATCCCGCACAAGACAACCAACTATCTTTGTAAAATGCAAACATAATTTTTCACATTTCTGCTGAGACCCTTCAGACTCTTCATTGCCCTTAGGTTGAAGTCAGTTAATTTACAGGGCCTTGCACGATCTGGCCCCTACCTATCTAAAAGGCCTCTTGTATTACGTTTCTTTCTTTTAGCCATACCAGACTGCTGGCAGCTCCAGATCGTACCCAGCCCCCCAATTTCCAATAGTCCTTTAGGATACAGCTCAGGCGACATCTCCTTTAGAAATGAGAGACCTCAAAAGACAAATGCTGAAAGAATGAAATCTGAGACTGGATACGAGCAGCGCTTTCAACTCCGGGCCCAGGTTTACAGAACGCCCGGGTTACCAGGAAGTTCAGCACAACGGTCAAATCCAGATCTTGAACCTTCACCGAAAGATCGCAGGTCAACCTGACCCCGGTGCTATTCCGCCCTTTTGCGTCATGGCTGCCAGTCCCAGTCTCTCAATGAGTCCTGAAGTCAAAAGCAGCGAGGTCTGGCGCCACCAGTCTTTCCACACTGAAGAATGCTACGCTCTTCCCATTCCTCACTACGGCCCTGAAGCACCGAAGACAAACCTGCGTTGCCAGCTTGCCCCAAAGCAACATGGCTGCCAATCTCTATTCTCTCCTTCCAATGTGAAGCTCTTCACTCCCCGTTTAATACCGCTGCCAGGCTGCCCTCACCTAGTATGGCTACCCTAGCTCATTTCTCACTATGGTCTCGAAGCCGCCACTAACCGGCCAGGTTCCGGGAGGCGCTGTTCAGGATGCAGCCACCCCCGCCCGTCTCTCCCCTCCCCCACGCCCGCGACGGTGGCGGCAGCGGCAGCGGCAGCGGCGGCGGCTGGAGCCCGGATGCGGCGCCGTGAGACAGGCCCGGGAGAGCGGCGCGGATGAATCCAACATGGCGGCGCCGAGCCTGAGCCGAGAGTGAGGCGACGGGGCGGCCGCAGTGGGGAGGGGGAGTCGAGCGGGACGGGGCGGGGCCGGGCGGGGCCGCAAAGGGCTTGGGGAAGGAAAGTGGAGGGGGAGGCGGTGGCGACGTCCAGCCTGAGAACCTCAAGAGAAGGAGGTGACTGGACGCTGCGAGGTGGGGGAGGGGAGCAGCCGAGGGGGGCGTGCGGGGGAGATGGCAACTGTGGGAGAGGGCAGGGGTCGAGGCGAGGAGTGGGGACGTGAAGAGGGGCGTAAACAAGGGCCGAGGCTGGGCCGGGCTAGGGGTATAAGAGAGGCCGAGGTGGGGAGTGGGGCTGCGATCCGGACGGATTGAGGGGGGGTAGGACGGAGGGGAGAGGCTGAGGGTGTGAAGGGGAAGGGGGCTTGTGGCATGCGGCTGGAGGGTGGTCAGGACTCTTGTGTGTGTGGGGTGTTGTGTGGAGGTGGAAAAGGTGAGAATGGGAACTCAGACGTTTGGGCGAAGGTTTTGAAAGTGTTAAATTGGGGGGAGGGGAAGGGTTTAGGGTAGAATTTGGGTAGAAAGGAAGAAAACGGAGGTTTGGGGAATGCAGAGTGTCGGTGTGACGAGGTAATGGAGAAAGTGAGGGACTGGGAGGAAAGTTTGGAAGGAAGAGGAATGGGACGGGAGACAGGGCAGTGGAGCTGTACGGGTGACAGAGGCTCAGGGGTTTCCCTTTCCCCCGTGGAAAAGAAAGGAAGGACAGAGTTCAGCATCATCAGTTGCAGCCAATTCTAATTGCCAGGCCTTTAGCTTTTAGTAGGGTGGGAAGGGCAGAAGGGAACGGTCATGTGAGTTTGGAGAATTGGGCTTGGATGAGGGTTCAATTGGATTTGCTTACCAAAGGCTCCTTAGTTTATTGCTCCCTTGTTTTTCCTGGTTACGAAGAAAAGGGGGGAAATGGGGAAGCTGGTGGCGACTGTGTATGAAAGAAGTAAAGGACTTTTCTAGTTTTCAGCGATTAGTAATGTAAGAATGGGGAAATAGTTATGACTGTTGGAGGCTCTTTAAGGCTGAAGAGAGGAACAGAAAAGGCAGGATGGCATCTAGGCAGCAAGGCTAATTAAACGAGTGCTTTAGTTTCCAGACCCTTCTGTTACTGCTACTGCTTAAGCGCTGGGAGGGAGGGGTCAGTGTGCACATATAGAGAAAAGTTCCCTGGTGAAATGTGGATGTATGAGTGGATGCTGCCCAGTGGATATTTTGTTCACACTGTGTGGTAGGTAAGGGAAGGGGCAAAGGTAGAATTTGGTAGCTAATTCTGGCCTGATAATGGGAAGAAAGTGCCTTCTTTGGCTGTAGCCCCTTTTCTCTTCCTTCTCTCTGAGGAAGATGAAAGTAGACGTTAATATTGTAACAAAATCGGTGGGTCTCATAAGGAATCCAGGGGGAAGGTGAGAAGGGTTCAGAAGGTAATTGGTTTTCCCAGAAGTTGTTGAATTTGGGACCTTTCTTGCCATACACCATTGAGACTAGAAATTCTTGGAGTTGGTATTATTTTCTGAAGGCTAGTAGAGAGTTAGGGAAGCCAGGGTTTTTTTTAACGTGAGTGAATTCTCTCATTTACCTTAAAGTAGATCATTTCAATCGAAATGGCTTTAGGCTTGTCTGTGTATTTTTGCAACTGAGATTGACTAACTCTTTGGGCCTTTGAGGTTTCAAAACAAAGCTTGAAAATTGACTCCCCCCCCCCTCTTTTTTTTTTTTGCTGCTGGATTTGAACCTTGTGCTAGGAAGAGGCCTGGGAAATTAAGTTTCTTGCAGAGGTAAGTCTGGAACTTTTTATTGTTTTCGAACAACAGAAGGGAAAGGAAATGGCATGAGAAATGCAGTGGGGCTGAGCCCAGGAACAGGGTATATGCCAGGGACGATGAATTTTCACCTACCCAGCTGAGTGCATAAGGCACAGAGAAGATCTGTTACAGTTACTGTCTCTTTAGGTAACTGGAGATAGGAGGGGAAATTAGCTGTCTTGGGGCAAACCTCCTTTGGTTTGTTATTATCTTAATCTTGGTCAGCTCTGAGAGAAACATTTTTAACATATGGAACATTGTACTCTAGTACAATGTCTGCTAAATGTTGCCCTTGGAGAGTTGCTGAGCACCTTCCACGGGAAGGCTTTCCCTTTAGCTTACTCTTCCACTTGTTCAGAGTTCCTGGAATCTTTCTTTTGAAAACGTAATATGGAGTTCTGACTCCCAGATATTTAGTTACATTTTCCTAATCCCACCAGCAAGAAAGCTCTTTATGTATTCTTAACCATGTTTAAGATTTTCTGTGTTTTTAAGCCATCACTCTTTTTTAGCTCTTCCACACGAGTTTCCTCTAAAGGCTTCTGAGAGAGCCAAGTACCTATTAGTTATCCCCTGAAAATACGGATATCATCCCTGGTTGGGATGAGACTAGACTTTGCTTGGAAGTGGAATCTTAATAGAGAAGGGCCAATCAAGAGGAAATCCTGTAGATACATAAAGACTGTCAGTTGGCCCTTGGCTGACTTGGACCTCCCTAAAGAAAAAACACAGAAAACTACAACTCCAGGAAGGGCAGCAATTCATCAGAATCAAAAATTATTCTTGGGAAACTCTAGAGAGGGACCCACATGTTAGGATCTCAAATGGAACCAGATGAGCCAGCTGGATCAGCACTCTGTTTACTGGAGTGTTAGTCTCTTGGTACCTGGAAGTGTTTCAGACACCAAGATCCAGAAGTTCTTTCTAATTTTCTGTTCAGAGGCGTACGTTCACCTCACCACCCCGAGACCTTTCATCTACGATCTCTGCATAATTTAAGCTGAGTTCTCTTGCCTCACTGCCACAGAAAGCTGGGTATATTTTGGTTTAAGAGGAAGTTGGTCACATTTTTCTGGTGCTGCAGTTAGATTCCTAGAACGCTGTCTGTGTTTCTGAGTGAGTGAACCCTCCATCCTAGAGGATAACATAAGTGGGGTGGGCTGCCTATTAGCCTGCATGCCAGCCTCCTGACATTTCTTGGGAATGGACTTGGGAAACTTATACTTCGAAGCTTTGCTTTGCATAAGCAGTATATGTTTGATCAGCAACATAAAAAGGATCTGCTGTTGGTTTAGTTTCAGGACTTTAAAGGTAGCCCTGAGGGATAAGCGCAGGATCCTTTGTGTCTGTCTTGCAGAGGTTGGCTTTTCTCTTATCCCCACAGAGATCCAGATTGAACTAGGTCAAAATAGACCTCCTGGGATGAGACAGAAGGGAGCTTAGCCCTATACCTGCTGGTCAGCTGAATGGCAACAGCAGGTGATGGAACCAAGGTTGAAATGGGATGGAACTTCTTAGTGCTAGTTGGACTTATGAGTTAAAATGAGCCTATATCTAACTGGCCTTTCTTTTCTTCTGGAATATTACTTGATGGGTTTGGGTAGGAGGGACCAAATGGCTTCCTTCTCCATATCTAGGGTGGAATGTGACATGCTGTGTCTTCTCTTGACCCTTCATCATGCTCCACGTAGAATAGGGTTTCTTATCCTCAGCAATGTTGACATTTTGGACTGGATAATTCTGTGTTGTGGGGAGCTGTCCTGTGCATTGTAGGAGTTTAGCAGCATCCCTGGCCTCTAGTCACTAGATGCCAATACTACCGCCCTCCCCCCCACAAAGTCATGACAATCAAAAATGTCTCCAGACATGCCAACTGTCCCCCTGGGGGCAGAATCACCCCTGGTTGAGAACTACTGACCTAAAAGCTCTGATACCTTGAATGATGCAACCTGAGATCTAGGACTTAAAGGTGACTGGTTTCCTTTCTGAAATGTAGGGAATTAACTCTCAGGGGACTCAATGAAGCCTCTTGTAGAATTGCATCCATTGATTCATAATTAGAACCATAGTGCTTTCCTGTGTTCTGCCTTATTTTCCAGTGGCCAAGAAGGGAGGAAAATATTTCTTCATTTCCTGGGGTTTAGCCAGGACGCTTTGAATTAGGGATTGCTGGAGCAACCTGCTCTTCTGATTGACTGAATGTGAAACCTGCCCATCTGCTTTCTCTGGGATTCTCATAATCAGCAGCTGGCCAAAGGGAACAGGTGGGATAGGGAACAAGGAGAAGTTGTAGGGGCTCTAAATAGGCTCAGTTTTCTCATGTTGCCAGCTATGAGCAAGAAGTTATTTTCCTTCATCTCCCTCCATTTGCACCCTGTGACAGCAGCAGGTGAAACAAGAGAGAAGAGGCAAGGAAAACCAGTCCACAGTTGAATAGCTATTTTCCCAGCTGTTTTCCATGCTTTGGGTGGGGCATCTGGACTCTGAAAACTAGATATAGGTTATATTTCCTTTCCACATATCAGAATCCATGGTATGGGGCTAAGTGATTCCAGGGTTGTAAAAATGGCAGCACGGGGTGTCTGACCTCCTCTGATTTCAGGAGGGGGAGGAGAGAATCACCATCAACATCAGCCCAAGGCTGATTCCCGTGAGGTGAAGGTCAAACATACCTTCACCTTCCGGCCTTTTTACCAGTTCTGACACCAGCCATCCCTCCCATAGCACACTCTACTTCTCTGCTGGGTTCAATAATTTGTTGCAGTGGCCACGCAGAACTCAGACGAGTGGATTAACCAGTTAGCAAGGTACGCACGGGTTTAATTGTGTTTTCTTAGTAACCTGTAGTGCACAGTTTTACATGGGTTTCACCACATCTTTGATAACCCATGTAAAATTGTGTGCTACAGATTAGTAAGTAAGCATAAGTAATCCCATGTGTACCTTGCTCATTGGGTAATCCCTCCCTGCTTACAGACCATACTCACAGTTATGGGGTTTATTAGGGAAGTAACAGGTTACAATTCAGGATCAGGAATAACTCAGGATACCGTTCTTCAATCAGGACAGCCTCTTCTTAGTTGTGCCTGCAGACAGGCCTCTTTTGGCCCCTTGGCCTAGCCTTTGCCCTGCTCGAGCAAGTGTTACAAAGCTCTTTAGCTCCACCAGTAAGGGCCTAGAGGCATCCCACTCTGCCAGTAAGCATCAGCCCAAAGGTGCTCAGCTCTCCTGGTCTGAGTTGGCAAGCCTAGCTCCACTGACAAGTGCCTGGAGGCACCCCACTCTGCCAGGAAGCCTCCTGCCTGAAGGCACTCAGCTCTCTCGCTCCATGGGTCAGCACGCCCACTTGTAGTTGCCTTGCTTTGTGGGCCAGGAAGCCCACTGTGCCGTCTTCCGCCAGTTTCCTGTTTCTGCTGCTGCTGTTTCCCCGCTGCTGCTTCTTGCCATCTTGTGCCATCTCTGGAGTTACAGCTCTTTCTGTCTCCTGGGTCTAGGAGGCTCTCAGTACAGGAACCCTCAGTCCAAAGGATGCACTCTAGGTCTCTTCTTCTTGGCAGTAGTGAGGTCCCCCTTTGCTGTGGGATTGGCTCTCTTTTAAGCCTTGCAGGATGGCAAAACCGACCAATCCCCATGTTAGGGTTCCACACACCTTATTTGTATGGTCCCACTCAGGGGTTTCATGCACCTTATTTGAATTATTATCAGGTTGTCCAGTCCCCTTGATGGGCCATAAGCACCTTATTTGCATAGTCCTACCCAGTCATTATGAGGGGGTCACAAAGACTATGGCCAGAAGGGCCATGTTAAGTAATTCACAGCACCACAAGGGTGTACCTTCCCTTTTCTACGGGGGATGAGCCCCTCTGTGCTTCCATCTTGGGTTTACTGAGGAAGAGAGGACCAGGTCCTACTTGCTCTTCAGCTTTCAATCCCCATCAGCTTGGCTCTTCTGAAGTAGCTTATCATTTTATTCTCTTTCCTAACCTAGCCTCAGTTTCTTGGTGTATAAAATGGGCAGAGCAACCTATCTTATTGCTGAGTGGGATACTTTTAGGTTGCATGTTGCAACATCGGTAATTTCTGCAGTGTGGGGGAGGCTGTGGCTAGCCAGAGTATATGCGTGGTAACTGAGTTGCGTGCATTTTTAACGGGGCCCTCTCACTCTTGGACTTACGTGACTTTGTGTCTTAATTCGTATTGCTTGTGATCTCTTGGAGATTAAATTTAGAACAGGGCTCTATTCATAACTAGGCACTAGGAATATCAAGATGAATATGACTCAGTCTCTCTCCATGAGTAGCTTAAGGTCTAATGGGGTAATAAATACACAAATAATTCCAGTTGATAGAAAAATAACTCACGTTGATAGAGGCTTTAAAGGAAATATGCACAGGGTTCCATAGGAGCACAGGGACTACTTATCCCAGCATGGAGGTGGTAGAGATTGCATTTTGAAGATGGCAACTGAGCTGATTCTGAAAGGATGAATAGGAATTAGCCATCTGAAAAAGGGTGGTGATGGGGGTGTGGAATGGAGAAGGGAAAGGGGATTCAGGCAAAGGGAATAGCCTGAAGAAAGGTATAGACAAACTGATAATTGTAGAGAATAAAAGGTGGAGTATGGTGGGTGGAAAGGAGCCCTGGTGGCACAGTGGTTAAGCACTCGGCTGCTAACTGAAAGGTCGGCAGTTCGAACCTACCAGCTGCTCTGTGGGAGAAAGATGTGGCAGCTTGCTTCCGTAGATTACAGCCTTGGAAACCCTGTGGGGCAGTTCTACTCTGCTGTATAGGGTGACTGTAAGTTGGAATCGACTTGATGGCAGTGAATTTGATTTTATGGTGAGTGGTGACATTGTAGGGCCTGATCTTGGAAGGCTTGGTATCTTGTGTAAGGAACTTGGGGTTTTCTAATAGGTAAGGATGGGCGGTGTAGACAGCTGTTAAGCAGGAAGGTGATGTGTGGTTAGTTTTGCATTTTAGATAGTTAACTGATGTGTGGTTAGTTTTGTATTTTAAATAGTTAACTGGATAGGGGAGATGGAATTAGGTGGGTTAAGATTGGTGGTAGGGAGAGCCCTTAAAGAGGCTGTTGCAGTAGTACAGATGAGAGATTATTAGGACCTGAACCAGGGCAGTGGCAGGAGAGGTGGAAGGATGGGGGAGATTTAAGAAATATTTAGAAGTAGCATCAACAGCAATTTGTAATTGATTGGGTGGTTGAAGGTTGTAGTTAGAGAGTGAACAAAATTGAGTGCTACTGTCTGGCAGGGTAATAAGTATGAGTGATTAGAGGTGAAAGTTGCTGGACTTGAGGATTGCTTATTGGCTGGGTCATTGATGTTACCAGTATCAAACTAGGATGATGGAGGAACTTTGTGATTCAAATGCCAAACGATATAATGAACATAGGGCTGTGATTGGTCATTGACTGGGGATTAGTAAATGGCAACCAAGAGGAAAGATCAGAAGATGGTCTATCCAAATGGTGTGAGCGCCAAGGAAGTATTAGCAGCATAGGAGACTTAGGAGAACGTGCAACATAGGAGCTTAAAAAATGTTTGTGGATTTAAATCTGCAAGTTTTGGTGACTACTATTGATTAATTTTACTGAGCAGTTAACGCTTGTGGATTTGGTTGGATTGTAGGAAAAATGAGGATATGTTTGTGGAAAGATGAATCCGGGCTGCAGAGGTCAAGGATGCTTATATCTTTGAAATCTCTTTCATGACCGTTTATATGAGGCTTTATAGTTTACAAAGTGATTTTAGATATATATTCTCATTTGGTTCTTAACAACTCTGGAAAGTAGGTTCTTTCATCCCAGCTTTATAGATGAGGACACTAAGGCCTTGAAGTTAAGTGACTTGCTTAAGGTCACACAGCCAAAATTGTGTTAATGATAGTCAGAAATGAAACTGGTTCTAACCCTAAAGATTTTCAGTTTCCCGATTGTCAGTCTCTAAGTACATCTGAAGGAGCCCCGGTAGTGCAATGGTTAAGCACTCGGCTGATAGCTGAAAAAGGTCAGTGGTTCGAACTCAGCAGTCGCTCCACAGGAGAAAATACCTGGTAGTCTGCTCCCATAGAGATTATAGCTTAGGAAATCCTATGGGACAGTTCTACTTTATCCTATAGGTTATTATGAGTCAAAATCAACTTGATGGCACACAACAAGTAGTATATTAAATGCAGCTTTCATATTAGAGTGAACAGTGAATTCTCTACTTCCTTACAGTTTTGCCTACATTTAAGAGGTGACTGGTTGAACGGACAGAACTCTCAGGGGACCAACAGCAGCTTTTTGGTGTTAGGAAGAACACTTGGGATAATACAGCAACTTTTGCCGACTATGAAGCACTAAAATTGCATACAGCATTGTCACTTAGGGGAAGTGACTGTATTTGACTCCAGCAGAGTGCGGACTCAGGGCAGCAAGTATTGGGTATGGGCAGAGAGATTGAGGCTCGCACTGTTTTTTTTTTTTTTTTTTTT